>NC_141624.1:23095920-23695920 GCF_047967505.1 Dipteris shenzhenensis | reverse complement strand
TTAATAACTACCAAGTATATATGTTCAAACTATTGATATACAATGATGGTTGGCAAAACATTATGTCCATGTGTAGCATGATAAGTTCAAACTCTTATGAAACAAAAACTTTTTAAATATGTAGAATTTTGAAACTATAACATGCGAAATGGATTTTTTCATATCACATCAATCATTTTGACTACAAACATGACCATATTTGGAGTCATGTTGACCAAGTTATGGCCAAAATAAGATTGGTGTTCAAGCCTCCCAAGCCCAGCTAGGGGCTTGTTAAATTACATGGCGCAGCGGAATAGAAACTGAACAAAGAATAGAGAGTACATAGCAAACTAGAGACGAACAAAATTTTCTTTCAATACTGATGTAGTACAAATGATGGCTCCATCCACCCGTGCGCTCCCATAGTGGAGCTTAGATGGCAATCTAGATAGATACTAGGTGAAGAGCTACTAGCTGGAAGATCTTTGCTGGAAGATCTGATCTAGTACAATGGATTGGGGAAGTCTCCTCTTTATAGCTATGGGGGCGGTAGTCAGATCAATGTAGTCGGTGGAGCCAACCAGTCAACCTAGTCGGTGGAGCCGACTAGTCAACCTAGTCAATGGAATCGACTAGTCATCCACGAATATTCAAGGAATATTCCCTATACCATCGCCTCGGGGGCTCTCGCCCTCGAACCCCCACCAAGGGGGCCACTGGCCCCCCTGGGACCCCCCAGCTGGGGGCCAGTTGGACCCCAAACCCCAACAAGAGTAAGGGGCTCCCACACAATCAAGATAATGTGCCTTGTTGTGCTACCAGCTTACCTACCTTGCCTAGCCCATAGGCTAGACTCACATAGATCACCTTTCTACCATCAACAGTCTCATTTTGATAGACCTCATTTGACATGCAAGTCAGGATCCATCTAGTGTCTTGGGCTCACACATGGCTTCTCCTCATATGGGGGCCTTACAACTTGAGCACCTTTGACCATTGGTGGTTACCAGGAGGGTGGGGGACCCATCTCCAACCATTCTTTCCCTCCTCCCGCTCACCCCCCACTGCCTATTCGCCTCCTCGGGTGTACAACCTAACTGCCTAACTGTGCATGCACTAATCTCACCCCCTCATCACTTTCTTCGTTGCATGGTTGTGCCATTCCCGGGCCTCTACACTATAGTGACTACTGGCTATCCTTCTGACTCTTGCCTCTGCATCGGGCTCTCAGTCCTTCATCCTCTTTGCTTTTCATGCCCCCTACTTGTGCGCGCGGACCTCCAGCCCTGGTACCACTTTGTTAATAGATTGGCTAACAATATGCCACCGCTAAAAGAATGAGAAGAGAGAGTGGTATAAAGAGCATAGGGTTGGCCCTCCCTTTAAAAGGTGACTTGTATAAAAGGCCAAATAGTTGACTTTGGTCTTCATTGTTATTTGCACAAGTTCTAGTGCAAGCACTAGGAAAGGGGGCTGCCGCTCCACCACTAATGTTTCTTGGAAGGGATAACGACCCTTCAAGGAACGAGCCTATCACAATCTCCAAGCTAATCACCAAGTTTGTAGGAGGAGACCCAGTCTCCCATGTTGAGAGATTTGAACAAATTTGTGAGACCTTGGTGATATCAGGGATCTAGACAAGGTCAATGCTTTTAGCTTAGAGCCTTAAACCCTGAGGAGAAAATAAATTGGGACACATTGTGTAAATCCTTCATTGTGGGGCTTGCCCCCAATGGTCCCAAGTAGAACCCAATTAACCAGCTTTATCAGGTGAAGTAGAAGGACATTAAGTCCTTAAGAGACTATATCACTAGGATTAAGCATCTGAACTTGCGATGTGAACCCCACGAGAGGATGAGTGATGTGCAACTTCTGCCATGCTTTCTCATAGGGCTACGAGAAGCTGCATGATCATTTGTTTGTTATGAATCCCACATTGTTTGAGCTACGCAGCAAGATGGCGAGACACCTAGGGTATAACATGAGGGAGAAGCTCCTACAAGATAAATCCTTATCTTCCTCTGATATGTCCCAAATAGCACATGCTTCAACCTTAGAAGCAACTAGGGATGCAAGCATGCCCAAGGTGCTCAACATGGAAGAGTTGGCCACAGATCTATTAAACAAGCTAAGCCAATAATGGAATATAGAAGCACCAAAAGATGCTCCTAGCAACCCCCATCTCTTTCCACAAAGAGATAACATATGGTGTGGGGTATGCACTGGAAATCATCCCACTCAAGAATGCCCTCGTCTTAGAGCTAGGCCAACACTCTACTGTGCCCATTGTGTTCGTTGGGGAAATCATGACACAACCCAATGTCATTATTGTAGCGTGATTCCTTAATCCATGTATCAACAAAGGCTGCATCTATCATTGCCTGCATCGCCCAATCCATCCAATTAGGCACAATGGGCAATACAAGGAGCCACATCAGCTAATCAAGGGCAATTTAGGGCTCAAAATACTCCATTATCCCCACTAGTATTGGGACCTCAACCACCACCTCCACAAATTACTTCCGTGAATCAAGTATTAGTGGAAGAGCTACCTAGTGATTGGGGAGATCCCAGACCTACCTTCAATGGACACAACTATCCCCAAAATAGTGACAATGCAAATCGGTCTAGCATTATAAGTCACTACATTATACAAGGTGACCAACACATTCTAGTCTTCCAGATGGCACCGATTCCTCAAAAAATGGGATATATGAACTTGACCAAGACACAACCCATTCAATGCCATATGTGTCAAGGGCTACACCCAGCTAATGAGTGTCCATATAAGGGGCAATCTAAGCAGCCAATCACATGTGCAATGGCATCTAATACACCACCGCTATTATGCACTGGGTGTGGTGTGGACCATCTTTTTAAGGATTGCTCGATGAGAAGGCCATCTAAGTCAACACGCCTTAACTTGTTAAGCATTGATAAAGGCCAAGTGTCATCAGTATCCTTGAATGTAATCACAAGGTTGCAAGCTAAATCCCTTAATAAAGAGGTTAACAAACAAGCAAAAAGGGATAAGGCTAGTACACCGTAGCCTAGAGAGGCAACTGAATCAGCATGAGTAAGCACCAAGGGTGCAATGAAGATTGGGAAGGAAAAAAATAAGGTGATCATCCAAGATGGGTCGGATGAAGATACAGCGTCCCTAGCAACATCATCTTCCTCTATGATACTCTCTCAAATGGTACCAACAATAACCTTTCGCATGAGGCAAATGAGGCATCGATAACAGCTTCAACCCATGGCCAAGCCACAACACCAAAGGGTCACGGTGAATATCCCAACCCATGGGTGGGGAAACAAGGTCTCACTAAGGTGAATAAATTGGTACACAAGTGCCAAGAGGAATGTTAGCAGAGTTTCAAGGCAAGCAAGAGTACTGATACAATGCATCCTAGATATGAGATAAATGCTCGAGCCTCAAAAGCCTTGCAAGTACCTGAAATGGTAGAGGAAGAAGGTGTGTCATGCCCTTCAACAGAGGGATCCACCCTAATGCAATGAATGTTTGAAGAAGACCCTACTTGCAACAACTAAAGGAGGATGACAACATGTCCTTATATGGCTTAGAAGAGTCTAAATCAGTAGGCACGGAATCTATGACTCATCCTTGAGACATTGCAGGATTAGCCTCATTCCTATCCACCACTGAGATCAAGATGCCCATCGCGACACTATTACTGTTGGGATAAGTATGATCAAGGGCTTGCTCTATGTTGCATGTATGCATCTAGGGGAGTCACATGTGTGTTTGTGTGTGTTGTAAATGCACATCAAGTGCTATGATGTGTCTAGTGTGTGACCTAAGTGATGATGTAAGCCAAAAGCCCCCACATGGGAGGTTCCTTTGATTTAAGCGAGTCCCATTGATGTAGGGACTGATTCCCACTAATGTAGGGGCTGATTGATACTTATGTAGGGAAGGTATTACCTTCTCCCCCTTCCTATAAGAGAGAGACCTCTCTCTCACAGTCATAATAGAGAACTACCATCTTTCTTTCATTGTGCTCTCACACATCTTGCAAGATGTATCTATTCTATCCTATGGGATTCTACACTTGGTATCAGAGCTTTAGGTTCTAGATCTAGCCTAGCCTAGCATTAGATGCTTTCTCTAGCATAAACTACTAGTTTCTCAAAGCTTCTTCATCTTCTCCATTTTCCTCCTTCTTCCCCAAATCTTTGAGAGCTCTGTTCTCTGCATTCAGGCGACCATTGCCCAAACCCTTTGAGCTGCAAACTCCTCATGTATGGGCAAACTTCCAGCTGCAAGCATTCAGAGAAATTTTGACTGTACGCGCAACACCAATACTCACACTCCTTGACGAACTTTTGCACAATGCTGCCTTTGTACTTACCTATCTACAAATTCCTCTGAGCTTATGCTGGATGACACTAAGGGCAAGCTGTTGTTGAAATCTGAGCTTGTTTGGACAAGAGATGGAGGAGAAAATGCCAAAAAACCAGTCGGTCTTCTCAAGTATCTACAGGGCGACCTGGTGCAACATTTTGCCCCTCCTTGTTGGTAGCCCTTCTCTGTATAAGGCACTTCTTCCTACATAAAAATCCCCTTAAATAGAGCTATGAGTTGTGAGAATTGCACCCTCCAAGTTCTGGTCTCTGTTTTGGACATTTTTGACAATGTTGTGAGTTTGATGCTACATTAAATGCTACTTTAGCATTTCTGGTGTTTTAAAGTGTTGAATAGCATCAGTACAACTGTGGCTACAACTTTCCTTTAAGTTGCTATACTTGGATTTGCTTGGAATACTTTCATTTAGCCACCTCTATGAAGCATGCAAGTGAAAGCATCATTTCCATTATGTTTTGTAGTATGGAATTTGGTTGCAAGCCTTTGCTACACTAAATGCTTGTACTTTGAAGGAATATTTTTTATTGCTCATATTTTCACTTGTAAGGCATTAGACACTGCCCTAGGGTAAGACCTTTTCTGATAAGTTTAATGGAACTAGTTTCCATACAAAAGCTGAGTTTATGCTTATGAAAAAGAAGATATGGAATGTCGTGAATGGAAAGAAGTCTACAAAAGAAAAAGCTAATTGGTTGATCAAAGACAAGAAGGCTCTTGCTATCATAGCTTTGGGATTAAGTGGCTCATACTTTCACCACATTGATGAAGGGAAGTGCTTCAAATATATCTTGTTCCTTTGCTTACAATTGGAAAAGGGAATGTGTTATTCCATGAAGAACAACAAAGAGAATCAAGCATTTCTTATGAAGAAGGACTACTTCAACAACAAAGCAAATCTGGCTAAAGGAAGAACTCCATCAGCAAATCAAGAGAATGAAGACTATGCTTTTTCGGCACTTTGTCTTTTTTGTTTATCATCACTTGATCAAATTTTGAGGTTCTCTACCTAGAGTAGTACTCCAAAAAGAATATGTCATGTAAATCACCTCTGGTCACCATATGATGTAGACCATGTGATATGTGTTTTGTCTATCCCATTTCTGTGAACCTCACACCCTTGGGAACCCTTGCTAGCATGAGATCCTAGCCATATATTTATCCTTGACCACCATGAGATGGCATGAGAAACTATGAGACTAGATGTATCCTTGACACTGCAAGAGGCAAACCCTTGAGGGAGGGTATGTTGGGATAAGTATGATCAAGGGCTTGCTCTATGGTGCATGTATGCATCTAGGGGAGTCACATGTGTGTTTGTGTGTGTTGTAAAGGCACATCAAGTGCTATTATGTGTCTAGTGTCTGACCTAAGTGATGATGTAAGCCAAAAATTGCAGCAAGGGAATTATGCATCTTCTAGTAGACAGGGTGATGACAGAAATGAGCATCTGTTTATGGTGCAGCACATGACCAATTCTGTGACAAGTGCAGAAGAAAGCAATGATGTGTGGTATGTTGACTCGGGTGCGTCAAACCACATGACAGGTCATGCAGAATGGATGCAGGATGCAAGGAAAATGGAAAGACTAGGATTTGTGGAGACTGGTGATGATACTACACATCCTATTGTGCAGATTGGTAAAATTCCTTTGTCTATGCAGGATGGGAAAAAGAAATACCTGTTTGATGTATTTCATGTCTCGAACATCACTAAGAACCTGATTTCTGTTGGTCAAATGGTTGAGCAGGGCTTGCAGGTCAGATTTAATCCTCATGGATGCTTTGTTGAGGATATGAAAAATAACGGTCGCTTGATGGCAAAAGGAAAGAAGAAGGGCAGGATGTTTACGTTGGATGCGGACATGCTTGAATTGAGTGTAGCAATGTTTGCACATGGAACTGGTGTAGTTGCAGATATTGATATCTGGCATAAACGCATTGGTCATGTTAATGTACAGCGGCTTAAATCAATGCAAGCGCAAAATATTGTTGCAGGATTACCTAAATTCAAGGTTGCAGAAATGCATAAGGTATGTGAAGCTTGTCAATTTGAAAAACAGGCAAGGAAATCATTTCCTAGGCATGTTCAAGAGAGTAAGAAGCCATTGGAATTAATCCACTCTGATGTGTGGACTACTAAAGCTGCATCTATTGGAGGCTGTCATAATTTTGTTACTTTTATTGATGACTACGGGAGAAAAGTTTAGGTGTATTTTATGAAAAAGAAAAGTGAAGTGTTTGGGCACTTCAAAGCTTTTAAAGCTATGGTTGAAAAAGAAACAGGCCTACAAATAAAATGCCTAAGGTCAGATGGAGAGGGAGAGGGGAGGTTCCTTTGATTTAGGCCAGTCCCATTGATGTAGGGATTGATTCCCACTGATGTAGGGGCTGATTGCCACCTATGTAGGGAAGGTATTACCTTCTCCCCCTTTCTATAAGAGAGAGACCTCTCTCTCACAATCATAATAGAGAACTACCATCTTTCTTTCATTGTGCTCTCACACCTCTTGCAAGATGCATCTATTCTTCCTACGGAATTCTACAATTATGTGGTAATCCTACTCTACGGAGAGACCTCTCGGGTTGGATGAATGGGAAAATAGTGACACCCCAACCCACAAATCCTGATAATCTTGAATGTCCCAATCATGCTCAAGACCTTCCAAGGGTGTCAGGCAACAAATTGGGATAATATTTTGAGAGTGATAACACGAATGTAGTGATACCCATCTCCTTCCATGATAAGAAAGCTATTGCAATCTTAGACAGAGGAGCAGGTGTTAGCATCATCATGAAGCAATGCTGGGAAGTGGGGAAGTCCCAACCAAGAGAGTACTTCCTTGGTAGTTAAATTAGCTAGTGGAGGCATGGCTCATCCCATAGGAGTACTCAAGGACATTAAAATCAAAACCTATGGTCTCACATATCGGGTGTGCCTTGTTGTAATGGATTTCCAAAACAACCCTGGGTATGAGGCTATTCTAGGGAGACCTTTTTTGCGTATGGAAGGATTGATCCATGATGGGCACTCCAACAACATTTATCTAAGGAAAGATCAACAAGTTGTGAGGGTTGATCTCTGAACATGGAAGGCTCACACTATGTCCAAAAATCTATTTGTAGCTGAATCGGATACCACCGATAGGTCTGTGCCGAGGGTAAAGTTGGTTAAAAAATATGAGAAAGAGGATAGTGAGAAGAGTCTTGTTGAACCTTGGTGTGCTTCTTTACCAAATCTAGAAGACTCAATTGATTGGATGCATACACCGGCCACAATAGATCTGCCAAGTATGAAAGGAACTCAATGTATGCACCTTGGCAATGATAAGCCTACTACCGTTACACCTTTTTACACCATAAGAGCGGCACTATCTAATCAAATTGAATTAGGAATTGACAATTCCCTTGATCCTAAGGAGATAGATATGTCTCCATCTCAACTTTGGGTAGAGCTAACATCAGCAGGTGCAACATGCTGAATACAGGCCATGGTAGATGGGTGAGCATACCACAACTTCATCTCCTAGGAGACATTAAAGCATCTCAGCCAGGTACACCTTCAAGTATGTGATTCTGAAATTCAATCCTTAGAGGGTACCTCTATTAAGGTTATTGGTTCTTTAATGTTGAATGTTTCCTTGGACAATTACATTGTGCCTTGCAAGTTTTTTGTAGCTCCTACAGGCACCTTAACAGAAGCTGCCATTCTTGGTAAAAACTAGATCCAAGACATGTACAAAGGGTTATTTGGTGATGAATCATCCCATCAAGATGCACTAATTGCTAGCCAAGGATCAACATCAGCAACTACTGCCACCTACCCACCTCGACAAGGATGCCACCAAGGAAGAAGACAAAGACAAAAGGCAACCAAGCAAATATGGGTCCGAAAGGATCTATTAAAGGCTCAAGGATACTTTGAGGGTGAATCATACTTTTGGATTCCAAAGAAACCTCAACAGATGAAGCCACCCCCTCATCGAAACATCAAGCCTCACCATCGCTAGCCATCCCCTCATGTAAACAACAAACCTCAACATCAAAGAAGAAGGCGGCACCATCCACAACAAGGAAGGTGCATTACCAATGGGTTCCCACAAGACTAATCGAGGCCCAGGGATATTACCTTGGCAACTGTTATATATGGGTACCCAAGCCTCGCCAGAGCAATCAATAGCCCATCCATGCTTGCCCTAAGCCTAAATGTACACCATCTCCATCTCAAAAGTAGGAAAGAAGCCCCAAATCTATTGATACAAAAGCATCAACGAGTGCAAATGCACCAATAGTGGTCCCACAAGAACCTCATCTGCAAAGATGCCAAGAACAATCAGAAACTACTTGCAAGGACAAGGGAAAAGCACCAATGTAGGAGGATCATACACAAAGGAATTCATCTACCTCCTCTCGACTAGTTGCACAAGAACCCATCTCAAAAGGGGAGACAGTAACACAAGAACCTGCTTGACCGCAAGTTTATCAAAGGCATGTTAATCTATTGCATCATCTTGAAGGCAACTGGTAGCAAGACAAGAACCTATCTTGACAAAAGAGACAGTAACACAGGAACTTGCCAAGACAAATGCTGTGGGAGCCCATTGGGGGGCCTCACAAGAACCTTCCTTACTAAGAAATTTGGCATCTATCATTAGGGTAGCTACACAAGAGTCGGCCACACAAGTAATGCCCATCACAACTTAAGTCCCACAAGAACCTTTCAATGTGAACCACAAATTATCTTCATCCCTGACAACTTTCCCAGCTGAAACTTGGGCTCAACAAAAGCAAAAGATCTCTGAGATATTGCAATCCTACTCACACTTGATACATCGAACATATCTCACTTTATTACGATGAGTATCATAGAAGTGGTACATGTGGGAGATCGCAATGTTCAATGGTGCAACACTAACAATAAGAAACATGTCAACAATAGATCCACAAGAACCTACTCCTAAAAATGGAGTAGCTCCACAAGAACCTACTGCTGCAATCAAGGATATCATAGGACTTCCTACAACGTTGCTGCCAATGGGATGACAATTGCTCACCAACAACAATCTCTAGTGATGTCTTAGAAACTCTCCTTCGAAGTGATTATTAGACTTACATGAGGTCACAATTGGTCAATATGTCACTGCACTCACCTTTTGATGTACTCAAGGTACTAAGGCCCTTTAGGTAAATAGTAACTCAGTTCTAAGTGCTAGGTCTAGGTGTGTCCATAAAGAGCGCTCAAGTTATAACATGTGGAAGTCCAACCTCTTTGCTCACATGTGGAAGTCCCAGGTGAAAACAGGACTGTGGGGGTTAAAGGTCAGTGTGCCTTTACCCCAGTTATGTACAATACTCAAACACATATATAAATGAATGAAAAAGAAGATTAGGGTGGTTCTGCACCCACCAAAACTTGTGTGGCTCTCTGTCTCTCTCTCTCCTTCTTCCGTTGAGAGCACTCTCAACTGGTATCAGAGCCCGGGTGATCTAGCTAAGCGTGCGTGAATGCTTGAAGCTCAGTAGCTCTGTAGGAGGAAGGAGAAGCTTTGTGGGAAGCTTTGTGGGTGACTTTACTTGCATCCGAGTGTGCAGAGACCTTGGAGGAACCTTTGGAAAAGTCACTTTGGCTTTGCGAAGTGGTTTTGAGAGCCTGTTAAGAGTTTTCAAAGAAAAAGTCGTTTTTTGAGCTTTTTCCTGTTCCGTTCGATGACAGAGACTCCGTATTGACTTGTAGAGGCAACTATTGCTTGCTTTTGGTGTCCACATTACTTCAAGAGCTTGGAAACACCTTCATTCTTGAATCTGGGATCATTTCAGTGGATTTCTGACTCACTGTGTCAGTTCCTGCGTTTTTTGCCCGGGTGTTGGAACTCAAGTTTGGAGCAACCATTTGCAGATCTGTCAGTTCCGGTGGACTCAGGAGGTCCTAAAACTTCTATGTTGCTCATCATTCGCACTCCGGTGGAGTTTACAAACAGCTTTGTTTCAAAAAACGTTTTTCAGCCCGTGTGTTGGACCCAGTGATTGAGACCACGGTTTCCAAAACCGTCTGTCCCATTGCGTTTTGGATGCCCAAAAACCCCTACCTATCAGTTCTTGCGCGATTTGGTGGAGTATTTTCAGAGTTATAGATCTCTGTGTATTCGATTTCGTCTCTCTGTTATGCATTTTTCATTCTAAGGTTTTGAAACCTTAGATTTATGCCACATGGCAGTGGATAAGTGTTGACTCCCATTTCTCACTCATCGGTTGGGATTTTGGAGTTCTGGCAGAAGAGAGATATTTGCAGATTTTCTTGCTGATTCCGATTATGCAATGGCGCCCATGTTTTGAGGCATCTCAGGTTCTATTTTCAGTAGCGCTCATTACCGTGGGACTATGATTTCTTGAGCATACCTTATGCAGATCACTCTGGTTGTAGTTTGAGCAGTGTGTGTGCTCATTCGTGGTGTGCATTGGGTTACAGTGGATGATTTATAGGCCATTTGGATGCATTGCGGTCCTTATTGGATGCGCTGATAGGCCCAAAATTGCTTTGTGGGATGCTATTTTTATGGACGCTTTGCACATGGATGCTATTTTAAGCTGAGGGACAGCTTTGACACATTGCTGGTGATGCACTGATAGTGCTATGCTCTCTTGGATGAGATATTATTGATGCATATGCTAGTGGACGGTGTTTATGCTTGAGTCATTTGGCACTTATTGGCATTTTCTTTTGGGCCAGATTTGCTCATATGGATGCATAGTATATGCACATGAGTCAGATGCATCTTTTGATGCTTTGAGCTTTGAATTTTGGTGATATTTCACTATTGTGGCATACACATTTGGGTGCACCTAGTATTTGGTGTGATTCTCTCTTGCAGGCACTAGCATTTGGGATTTTGCTTTATTTGCATCATGGCATCCTCTTCCATGTCTGAAAAGGAGTTTTTCAGCATTAAAAAGTTTGATGGGACAAACTTTTCTTTGTGGAAAGAACAAATAAGGGATGTGCTTATTCAAAAGAAGCAGATTAAACCCTTGGCAGGGATTGAAGCTAAGCCTGCAAATATGTCTGAGGATGATTGGAATGAGTTGGATGCATTAGCAAAGTCTACTATTAGACTTCATCTTGCAGAGTCAGTTTATTTCACAGTAGTAAATGAGTAGACTACGGAAGATTTGTGGAAGAAACTGTGGGCCACTTATGAGAAGGAAACTGTCTCTAATAAAGTTTACCTCATGAAGAGGTTGTTTGAGCTGGAGATGAAGGAAGGGGTCTCCATTGCTTCTCACTTGAATGAATTCAATATTATTTTCAGCCAGCTTCAGGCTCAGAAAATGAATTTTGATGCGGAGACTAAGGCAATATTTCTCTTATGTTCATTGCCATCCTCATGGGATACCTTCCGTACAGCTGTTAGTAACTCTGCACCTGGTGGAGTACTGAAATTTGATGATGTTGTGGGTAGCTTGTTGGCCGAGGATATTAGACGGAAGTCTATGGATGGCAACAAGCAGGATGTAGCCTTAAATGTGCAAAGGGGCAGATCACAGTTCAGGGGGAAGTCCCAAGAAAGAGGGAAGTCACGTAGCAAATCCAAGGCACGGAACATTGAGTGTTACCACTGTGGCAAGAAGGGCCATATGAAAAAGGATTGCTACAAGCTAAAAAGAGAGCAAAGGGATAAGAAAAAGAATGCAAATTGGGGTGCAAATCAAAAGGAAGAGAGTCCAAGGGAGGACAAAGGAAAAGTGAAGATCGAGGAGATCAATGCAGTCACACATGATAGTGACAATGATGTTCTCTTCATGTCTACTTTATCTGCAGAGTTGCTTACCACTTCAGATGATGCATATTCCCAGGATTGGATTTTGGATTCTGGTGCTTCATTCCATGTTACTCCCCATAGCGAATGGTTCTCCACTTATGATAGTGGAAAGACAGGTTGTGTGCATCTTGGAAATGACTATGCATGTGACATAGTGGGAGCAGGTGACATAAAGTTTTCTTTTGCAAATGGGTCTGCATTTGTTTTGAAACATGTGAGACATGTGCCTAAGCTGACCAAGAGTCTTATTTCAGTGGGTCAGCTAGATGATGCTGGTTTTCACACCACTTTTGGCTTTCAGAGTTGGAAAATTCAGAAGGGCTCTATGCTTTTGGCCAGGGGTGCCAAGTGTGGGACTTTGTATCCCTTACATGTATCAAGGGTATTTGATCATGTTGTTGCAATAACCGAGCAGCCAAGCACTTCTTTGTGGCATTGCAGGTTGGGGCACATGAGCCAGAATGGAATGAAACTCTTATGTCATTTGGGTTATGTACCGCATTTGAGTTTCTCTGATTTTGAATTTTGTGAGCATTGTCTCTATGGGAAGCAGACTAAATCAGCCCATAAAAGAAGGGGAAAGAAAGAGTTTGAAAAGCTTGATTTGGTGCATTCAGACGTATGTGGTCCCATGCCTACACGGTCATTAGGTAGGGCTGAATACTATGTGACATTCATTGATGATGCAACTAGGAAAGTGTGGGCTTATGCTATAGCTTGGAAGAGTGATGTGTTCCAGGTATTTCAGAAATGGCTGGCCTTGGTTGAGAATCAGTCAGGTAGAACGCTTAAATGCCTACGGACTGACAATGGTGGAGAGTATCTCTCTCATGACTTTCAGCATTTCTGTGATACTCGTGGGATTAAGAGGGAGCTTACATCCCCTCGTACTCCAGAGCAAAATCCAGTTGCAGAAAAGATGAACCGTACCATTCAAGAAAGTTTGCAATGCATGCTTTCCAATGCAAGTCTTTCTGGTGGCTTTTGGGCTGAGGCAATGAAGACTGCAGTGGGACCTAGTAAGAGTTTGGATGGTGGTATTTCTGAAGAGGCATGGAGTGGCAAGAAGCCCTCTTACTCTCATTTGCGTATATTTGGGTGTGAGGCATATGCACATGTGCCAAAAGAGCTTCGAAAGAAGCTAGATCCTAAGTCTAGGAAATGCATCTTTCTAGGTTATGGTGAAAGTGGAGAGATGGGCTATCGTCTCTGGGATCCAGAAGCAAAGAAGATCATACGCAGCCATGATGTGGTCTTCAATGAGAAGAAGATGCATAAGGCACCCATGAGGGATGTGGAAATGAGGAGAATCACTTTCCAGGATGTGAATCCACCTGCATATGTTGATAGACAGCAAGCTGTCCATGCACCAAATGTGCAAGAAATGGTACAACCAAGTACTCCCACAGGTATACAATCAAGGGTAGATGATGGATCATCTATTGGTGGAAATGATGAGCCAAATGTGGCTGATATGCAAGTGGGATAGCAAGCTGAAATGCCATTGAGAAGATCATCTAGAGTGTCTAGACCGCCTGATAGGTTTTTTCCAGGGGTAGACTATGTGATGCTTACTGATTGCAGGGAGCCTTCTTGCTACAGAGAGGCTATGATGCATGAGGATCAACGCAAGTGGGAGTATGCTATGCAATCAGAGATGAGTTCACTTATGAAGAATAAGACTTGGGACTTGGTTTCTTTGCCACATGGAAAGAAAGCATTGCCATGAAAATGGGTCTACAAAATGAAGGTCACAGGTGATGATGTGCCTAGGTACAAGGCCCGTTTGGTTGCTAAAGGGTTCAAGCAAGAGAAGGGTGTGGACTTTGATGAGATATTCTCTCCGGTTGTGAAGATGACTACACTTAGATGCATGCTTGGACTAGTGGCAGTAGAGGATATGGAGCTTATGCAGATGGATGTCAAGACAGCTTTCTTGCATGGGGATTTGCATGAGGAAATTTACATGGTGCAGCCGGAAGGCTTTGAAGAAAAGGGCAAAGAGCATTTAGTTTGCAAGCTGAAGAAGAGTCTCTATGGTCTTAAGCAAGCGCCTAGAGAATGGTATCAGAAGTTTGATGCTTTCATTCGGTCCCAGGGTTTTAGAAGGAGTGAAATTGATCACTGCCTCTACACTAAAAGGGCTGAGGATAGTAGCCTGATAATCCTGGCACTATATGTGGATGATATGCTATTGGCTAGCAAGAATACTTATGAGCTAGATGCATTAAAGGCCAAGTTGCATGAGGCCTTTGATATGAAGGATTTGGGACTTGCAGGTCATATTCTTGGTATGCACATCACGCGTGATCGGAGTAGGAAACTCCTTTGGCTTTCACAAAAAGAGTATGTTACAAAAGTATTGCAGCATTTCAATATGGAGGGGGGGAAGGCAGTGAGTACTCCATTGCCTCCATATGTGAAACTGAGTCATACAGATAGTCCCAAATCAGATGAGGAGAGGGCCATGATGGCCAAGGTTCCTTATGCATCAGCAGTTGGGAGTCTTATGTATGCTATGATAGCTACTAGACCAGACATTGCATTTGCAGTGGGAGTTGTTAGCCGGTATATGGCTAATCCAGGAAAGAGGCATTGGGAGGTAGTTAAGTGCATCATGAGGTACATGAAGGGTACCAAGGAGATGTGCATCTGCTTTGGTAAAGGAGACATGCATGTACTTGGGTACACAGATTCAGACTATGTAGGGCATGTGGATAGTAGGAGATCCACTTCTGGTTATGTGTTCACCTTTGCAGGTGGTGCAGTGTCGTGGATGTCTTGCGCACAGAAGTGCGTTGCTTTGTCTACCACAGAGGCTGAGTATGTTGCAGCCACAGAGGGTTGCAAGGAGGCTATATGGCTTGATCGGCTAGTGGGAGATTTGGGGATTCATACAGGTGTACCGACATTGCATAGTGATTCCATGAGTGCTATTCAGCTAGCACGGAATCCGGTCTTTCATGCAAAAACCAAACACATTGAGGTCAGGTACCATTTCATCAGGGAGGTACTTGAGGACAAGCGCATAGAGCTTGTCAAGGTTCATACAGATGATAACCCTGCAGATATGCTGACGAAGAGTCTACCTAGTCAGCGGTTTGAGTATTGTCGCGTATTGATGGGCATTGGATAGTATGCTCACTGGTTGTTCTCCCTTAAAGGCACATTGTCCTTTAAGTGGGAGGTTGTGGGGGTTAAAGGTCAGTGTGCCTTTACCCCAGTTATGTACAATACTCAAACACATATATAAATGAATGAAAAAGAAGATTAGGGTGGTTTCGCACCCACCAAAACTTGTGTGGCTCTCTGTCTCTCTCTCTCCTTCTTCCGTTCTTGCTTCCATTGAGAGCACTCTCAAGGACTAGGTGAAAATAGGTAGTTAGTCCTCTACAGGTCCTCAGCACAACACACTCAGCAAATCACAACTACATCTACCCAAGAGCAAGAGGAGCTACGAACACTACAAAACGTCAATGCACCAATCGGCATCAACAAGAAATCCCATCAACATTGCCAAAACAGAACAAGGCACAGAATTATGCCTAAGTCATCAGGGTCTTGAATTTGAGTTCACACATGGAATGACAAGTGGTTCTACACAAGCAGCTCTTGAGAATGCATTCAACTCCAAGGTGAAGGTGATTACACCAATATGGGTTTGGATGAGTTTCTTGTGACCCTCAAAGCTTTTTTCACATTCCTTTACTAACATCACCACCATTAACTATCTAACTTCTGTTGGAATATGAAGCCAAAGTGAGTAAAAAATGAGTGTACTAGTGGTTTTATAGTCTAGTGAGTCCTAGACATGCCACGTGTCATGTTGGGAGATATCCCAGAGACATTGTGACTTTCTAGAGTTGCACACTATATATTGTTGTACTTGTCTATTATCTAATATATCAGTCATTCAACATCAAGCTATCAATACATTGTGGAGTATTTTGGTTAGTGCCTTGCACTTGTACTTTCCTTCCTTTCCATTTTGCCTTCCATTATGCTTTCCATATTTCCATTCCATTCCTAGCTAGCTACCATGTCTCTTCATATGGTATCAGAGCCTTCGTTCCTAGCCTTTCCCTTCCTCCTTGCTTCTCCATGAGGTAGAGGGTGGCTGGAAAGAGAAGCTGCCCTCTCTTCTCTTGGAGGAGCTCTCCTTCCCTATTCCTCTCCATTGAAGGCTTCATTAACATCGAGATTCGTCTCCAACATTGTCTTCTCTAGCTTGAGCTTCTACCACCTCTCTTCTCTTTCCTTGGTGAACTCTTCTCCTTCCTTCAGCTACAAAGATGTCCTGGAGTGGTGCTGTTTCTATTGCTCTCTCTGTGACCTACAGATGATGTGACACTTCTATTTGGATCTAGAAGTAGAGGACCTCGAGTACTATAATTTTCGTTTTTACATCATTGCAATCCGAGTTTTCCAATGAAAAGATATAGCTCCTGCAAAAAGTGACAAAAATTATTCCTGCATGTGGATTTTGTTCTTGAGTTAACAGGATGATAGTTTCCAGCCTACTGTCACTATCTTGATCTCCACCTCCACCTTTTTCTACTCCAGTTGATGCCCATGAAGCTAAGCTATAGCTGCCCATGCAGCTTCTCGTGCTACTCACATAGCTATCCTCTCTGCTTGCCATCTAGCTACCCACGCAGTTGCTCTTGTTGCTCACGCTTCTCCTATTGCCGACGAAGCTCTATCTTCTTGCCATTTGAGCTTCCACATTGCACACCTCATCCGCCTTCTATAACGGTGTGTAGAATCCACACTAATTTGCAGTAAGAAGATAAAGAAAAATGATCTTGATGTGAGGTACGGTTACTTCCTAGCTTCTCTGATTACTTCTTTGATTGCTTGTGGTGCTAGGCTTGCACATTGAGTGACTCTACTAGTCCTTATGGCACCTCTGGCCTCTACATCAATTTTTAGGTGACTCTCCATCTTCTATCTTGAGAGTCATGCCATGACCACTTCGTGTAGCTACCCCATGGACTTCACTAGCACATATTTTGGGGCATCCATGCCTAGTGCTTCATTGACATCGTCATCGACTCGCAAGGATGTGCAGACGTGCAGTGGATACATCTCTTACTCCTAAGAGATCTATTTTTATTATTTCTACAACTTTTTTCTAATTTGGGGTCCTCTGCCCTGGGTAGTCCCCCTAAAATGATATGTATTGAGTGTTTGGTTGTCATTGAGTCTAAAGGTCCTCTGCCTTGGATAGTCCTCCTAAGAAGATGTATTGGTTTTCCTATTTTGGTGTGTGGCTTCCTAGCATGTCCTGTTATGAAGCCAAGGGGGGATGTATTGTGGGAGCCATGTGTTGGCTTTGATAGGTTTAGAGAGGGACGTATTGTGGGAGCCATGTATTGGCTTTGATAGGTCTCGTTATTATCAGGCCTTGCCGAGTTCCAAGATGTTGGTGTATTCCTAGACCTATGAGCTAGTCATGTAGCCATGCTATATGTGAGCCTCTAAGCATGTTGGTCAAGCCATGAGAGTGCGTGGATCAACCTTTGAACATGCTCAGACTTTAGCCTCTGAGTTACATAGGGTGCACAGTTTGATGCCATCATTGCCATGTTCTGTTCTTGGTTCCATTCCAATAGTCACTCACCTTAGACCGTCATTGTCATGTTTTGTTCTTGGTTCCATTCCAGTAGTCTCTCACCTTGCCTTCATGGGGGGGTGTTGGAATATGAAGCCAAAGTGAGTAAAAAATGAGTGTACTAGTGGTTTTATAGTCTAGTGAGTCCTAGACATGCCATGTGTCATATTGGGAGATATCCCATAGACATTGTCACTTTCTAGAGTCTAGTGTTACACTATATATTGTTGTACTTGTCTATTATCTAATATATCACTCAACATCAAGCTATCAATACATTGTGAGTATTTTGGTTATTGCCTTGCACTTGTACTTTCCTTCCTTTCCATTTTGCCTTTCATTATGCTTTCCATATTTCCATTCCGTTCCTAGCCAACTACCATGTCTCTTCAACTTCTACTCATCCTCTTTTCTTTATTTTTCTTTTCTTTCACTTCTAGCTTAGAAGCCTTTCCTAGAATCCCCCTTCTATAAACCTCTTCAGCCATAGTTTTCAGTTTAGGGGTTTATATGGTGTATTATCAGACTCTTCTTGATTTGATGACTCAGACAAATAAAGCTCTAGATTGTGCCACAACCTTATTGGGCTCAAATACTTCCAAGCAAAGCCCTTGACAAAATATAATCCATAAAATGGATTTTGAAGGCACTTCAATGTAGAGAAGCAATACAAAATGTCATGCACAACTCCAGACATTCAAACATGGCATGACAAAGACATAGTCTGATGAGAATCCATTAAAAGTCCTACTCAAATCAAATATGGAACATAAGAGGAGCATGAGAATGCACTTCACTTTACTAACGCGAACACCACTAGGATCTTACTAACACCTTCTTCCTAATAACTTACACTTAAACTTTCTTTTATATTTCTTATTACTTCTTTGAATGGTCACAAGTACTCAACTCGGCTCACACAGCCCCGAGGTGCTAGTTCTAGAAGAATCACTCATCCACATTTCCAGCAAGCATTTCGTAACAAGGAGCCATTACATCCCTCTACTGCAATCGACCAAAAGAAGATTCAGCCTAGTGCATAGGAACGACTAATTTGTACGATCTTCATTGACAATGCTCCAACAACCATGAACACTACACGATCCAGAGGACTAGATTAAGATAAAAGAGGGGGGCATGTTAACAGATTGGTTAACAATATGCCACCGTTGGTTAAGTGATGTGATTTAATGGACAATGGCAAGTCCGTAGAGCTAGGATTGTCTCTTGGAGCTAGATGGGCCCAAGAGGATGGTAAAAGAATGAGAAGAGAGAGTGGTATAAAGAGATTAGGGTTGGCCCTCCCTTCAAAAGATGACTTGTATAAAAGGCCAAATGGTTGACTTTGGTCTTCATTGTTGTTTGCACACGTTTGAATATAAGCTCCCTCTTCTCTTCCAAAAGAGTGTTTTGGGTGTTCCCTTGTTTCCATTGTAGTGCCCTTGTGTTTGCCACTCCATCCCCCTTCACTCTCCTCTTTCCTCTTCTCCCTCCCTTCTCCCCTCTCTTCTCCCCTTTCCCCCTTCCGTCTTTCTTGCATGGAAACACATTGCAACAATTCGGAGGCCGCTTGAGTGACACTTGCAGATGACTCGTGCCTTGCATTGCTCTCACAAGGGGAGTAGCTTTGAGTGGAGGCTCCATCGGCATCTCTTCAACATCCCCATGACACGTGAGTCACCTGCTAAGACCCACTACACACTTGTCCTCAATGACTACAACCCCACACCTGCCTATGCACAAACAGCTTGACTTTTAGTGTAGGCTGCATCTAACGTCACCACACGCCCTTAGCTTAACTTTCTTCACCTCTACCATGGTGGAATGGACTCACAGGTCCCATTTATTGCCCCTTCTTGCTTCATTTAATTCATCCCCATTCCCTCCTCTCCCACTGTTGTGTCACTGCACCTCACTACTTTGGAGACTATGCCTCACATCCCTCCTTTGCGCCATCCCTCTATGCCCAATCCTTTTGTTCTTCATATTTTCATCTTCCCCTTCCCCCCCTTTTTTTCTTTTAATCTTTTTCAAAATTTTATAACCCTCCTTTCTAAACCTTTCTTCTCCCCCCCATTTTGTTAAAATTTTAACCCCCTTTCTTTACATCTTTCAATGTACCCCCCCCCCCCCCCCCCCCGCCCTTCTTTTAATGTTCTCCTCTTCTAAGGATGTAACACACCCCTCTCTTTTTCTTGTCCTTTTCTTATTAGTGTTTAATTCTAATTTTATTTCTTCCTTATCCTTCCTTTAAGTTGCTTTCTTTAAATGTTCTTTAAAAATCCATTCATCAACTTTCTTCCCCATTTCTTAATGCTTTGAATAATTTTTATCACTTTGATTAATTGACACCCCCCCTTCCCCCCTACAAATTAAATACCGATCCTTTTGCACTAGTAAATTCTACAATGAGCTGTTTTTATGCCCTTTTATTGTGATCCTGATAACAAGGGAGGGGTGTTTATGACACCTGTCTTCCCAACTAAGTTAAAATATGGTTCTTATCATTTTTCTTGTTGGATAGTGCCAGGTATGCTGTCTCCCCTCTTCAATAAAAATGATGCTAAATTTGACTTATCAAAGATCTACTTTCATGCAGTTGTGTAAAATCATTTTTACAAAATTGCCCACTGGTTGGCAACTTTTAGGGGTTCACCTACTTGTTCAAATTCATTTCCTTTAATGCAATGAGTTTCTCTTTCTTTTCCATTCTCCAGCTTCACTCTCTAGTCATTTCATTATGCAAAGGGGTGTTGTCAAGTCTTCCACACACACACACACACACACACACACACACACACACACACACACACACACGTGCACACGTGCACGCAAGCACAAAATAAATTTGATTAGTAAATGTATACTTTCCTAACTATGAATTATTCTTTTATGTGCCCCCGTAAAATCTTCCCTTTACACTTCCTTTTAACCACCCCACAAACCAAGCCCAGTAATCGTCCCATACCTCCTCTAATCCCTTTTCAACCCATGCACTCATTGGCTCTTTACTTTTCTTGTGGCTTAAACTTCACTTGGGGCAAATTTTTCTTAAAAAATTATCTAAGAATCCATATGGTTGTCTATATTCCTAGGTAAAGCGATAACAAGCCGGGGAAAATAGGCATTACCTATCTACCCAACTAGAACTATGATGTTCTAACACCTAGTTTGTTTGGATGATGGTAGGTGAGTGGACCCTGACCTCGGAACCTGGATTGCCTAAGGATTCGACATCTTTTTAAAATATTATGTTTATGGAACTCAATATTATGAAAAGTTCCTAATTTGCTTGAAATTTTTGCAAACTCTAGTTACATTTTTCAACTTAGATGTCTCAAACATTCTTTCCTTTTTTAACTTTTTATCCAATTGATGGAATTAATTGCATGGCTCAATTATTGATGGGATTTTTAAATCTAAACACACACTTTGATTTCCCAACCAGCCTTTGGTTGGGCTAGTGCTACAATTATTTCACATCCATTAGATAATTCTTTAGCATGGATAATCATTGTGATCCACCTTATTTTTTAATAGCTTTTATGTCTATTTTGGAGAAGTGGTTTATGCATTTAATATAGGCACTATTTTTTCATTTTGACACTTATCATACAGATCCACTTTTATTCACTTATTATCAGTAGGTGGGGAGTAAGTTCCACATGGTGGTCTTACTCCTCACCATGTGGTCTTACCCTCTGGGTTGGGGGTAGGCCACACACACACACACACACACACACACACACACACACACACACACACACACACACACACACAATAAATTTGATTAGTAAATGTATCCCACACACAGACACTTATTTCTTTACACACACACACACACACACATGTATACTTCTCTAACTATGAATTATTCTTTTATGTACCCCCATGAAATCTTCCCTTTACACTTTCTTTTTAACCACCCCACATATGAAGCCCACTAATCATCCCATACCTCCTCTAATCCCTTTTTAACCCATGCACTCATTCACTCCTTACTCCACTTGTGACTTGGCTAAATTGTTTTTTTAAATTATCTAAGAATCCATATGGTTGTCTATATTCCTAGGTAAAGCGATAACAAGTCGGGGAAAATAGGCATTACCTGTCTACCCAAACATACCTATGATGTTCTAACACCTAGTTTGTTTGGATGGTGGTGGCAAGTGAGTGGACCCCGACCTCGAAACTTGGATTGCTTGAGGATTCGACATCTTTTTTCAATATTATGTTTGTCAAACTCAATATTATTAAAAATTATTAATTTGATTAAAATTTGTGTAAACTCTAGTTGCATTTTTCAACTTAGATGTCTCAAATATTTTTTCCTTATATGTTTTCCTTTTTTAACTTTTTATCCAATTGATGGAATTAATTGTATGGCTCAATTATTAATGGGAAATTTAAATCTACACACACACACACACACACACACACACACACACACACACACACACACACTCACACACAAAGCTAGTTAGAGAAGGATGAAATTCTCACTCACATCCTTATAACAAAACACCCACAAAAAACTCAAAAGTGCTAAATCTCTTAAGGAAGGAACCTCTTTTATTACTCCACAAGAAAATTGCCCAGGCTCTAAAGCCATGTTAAACCATGAGTACCTTAGACATGTGATGTGCCTACCTAATCTAAGGTGGATGAATCCTAGGTGCACTCATGATGTAGAGCTAGATTAAATAAACATAGACTCAATTTCAATTTGGTTACAAGATTGAGACTTGTACTTCTAGAGAGACTTCAGGGCTTGCATAAAGTCGACCTCGATTTTATGGGAGTGAAGTACATCCTTGCATTGCTTGATCACATGTGGGATAAATCCTCCTTTCCATATGGCAGCATGCTCTTGCTTCCACGTCTACTCATGCCTTGCCATTACCCAAGACTCCTCATCTCTCAACAAATGCATGGACATTAAGACTGAGAGTGTACAATAATACAAGTGGGAGTGAGCACACTACTAGAAATATGCACAAAAACATAAGAGTGGAGTGATCGCATGAGCCAAAGAGTGTATCAAAGCTTTTCATTATGGGATATTGATACATTCCTTGCTCTTGCCAAAACATGAGATATAGGTTCTCTAACTCTAGTCAAAGCACATATCATCAAATATTTTGTATCTCTAGCCAAAGCATGTTCCAAGGACTTTCTATCTCTAGCCAAAGCATGTATCAGACGAGCAAGGTGTTCAGAGTATGTAGGGTTTTGAGGCTTTTTGTCACCTACAGATATATCGATGTTGTGTAGCTTACGACCTTCGATAAGTGTAGTATAAGTGCTTATGACCTTCGATCATATTACAATGAAAGACGTAGGCTTAAGTGTGTGAAGAAAACATTGCGCATGCTTGTGTGAAAGAAACGTGCATCATCATGGTTGGGGTAATGAAGGCTTTCATTGCCAATGGGGATTTAAAGGTTTAGAAAGAGTTTAAGGGTTAGAGGAAGTTTCAGGGTTTAGAAGTGGTTCCAAGGTTCAAGGTTTAGAAGGGGTTCTAGGGTTCAAAAGGGGGATCCAAGGTTCAGAATAGAGTACATGGTGGAGAACTCATCTCCCTGGTAGATCATGGAGGTCAAGGGTTGAGGGACCAATCTAAGAGAGAAGGGTTTAGGGAGAGCACAAGAGTGGGAGAGAAAGAAGGTGTAAGAGCATGGGGGAAGGGAAAAGGGAGGAGAAGGGAGGAGGAGAGGGAGAGGAGGAGCTACAAGGTTGGAGGAGAGAAGAGTAGGAGGTAAGGTTAGAACATGCTTTTGGATGTGGAGTGCAAGGGAGCATGGACACTTGGAGACAATTGCATGGAACACCAAAGTAGAAATCAACACAATGCCCCAAAGAGTGTGGGCTTCATTCCATTATGGGGTATTTATACAAGTTGGAGAGCTATTTTTTCATCTAGGAATTGTAAGACTTTCTCTCTCTACATATAGATCTGCATCTAGGATGCACAAATAGAAGTTGCATGTAAGAGTTACATGTTCCCATAGGAGTTTCATGTAGGAACTGCATGTAGGAATCATACGTAGAACTTGCATGTTGCATGTAGGAGTTGCGTGTAGGAACTATATGTAGGAATAGAACTTGAATGTAGAACATGCATGTTGGATTCCTAAGAGAGATTATTCCTAGCCTTATGCAAGTACAAGCTATGCTTTGCCACTACTCTACACACACATTATGTGCTACTTAAGTCCATGTTGACACAGAGTCAACACTCCCAGCTCCATTTTATTGCACAGTCCTTGGGTTATGGCTTATTGTTGTGATCATGGAGTTGGGATGCCATGCGCATAACCCAGTGACTATGGAACTTGTGGGGTGCCAGTTGATCCTGCTGTAATGCTTTTGCACCATACGATTTTTTTTCTATTTTCATGAAGCTTGCATCCACCATGTGTTTGAACAGAGATATGTGGCGTGCTTCTAAGAAGATGACTCTTTGATAGAGTATGATTGTAGTTTGATCATCAATCCATTCATTGGGATTGAAATTGAATGTAGGCGATGGCGGTTGATGTGGTTGAGGACCTCCAAAATGTATTCCAAGGTTTTGCAAAAGACAACACTTTGTCGGAGGATGCGGTCAATGTTGCCTCACATTTTTGTCTCATGTTGCTGAAGTGCTCATATCAGTGTGCCTTGGATGTTCCATTCTACATTAGAGTATGGCTTGATCATTGGCCAATTAATGGTGTGATCCTCACCTAAAGTGTGTTTGTTGGCCTCCCGTTTGTGCTGTCATGAAACTGCATAGAACTTGGGATGATTATGAGGCATGGAGGTGCATGGAGGCATTCTTTCAAGAAGATTACATTAAATAGCTTGGGATGGCATCAATAAGGTTGGGGATCCAAGTTGCAGATCCAAGCTTGAGTTATTGGTGCTTGTAGACAAAGATTGTTAGGGAAGTAGTTCAGGGTCCATCCACCTCGAGTTTTCATATCAGGATATTTGTTCCAGAAATCCTTGATGGGGTTAGTAGGAAGTGGTATTACATCAAAATCATACCCTTCATTGGAATCTGGCATGGGAATGCAATTTGGATTATCTGAATCTTGATATTCAAAGTCAAAGATTGGGTCCATTTCTGCTGATGGTGACAGCACAAGTAGTATCGGAGGTAATGGCAGTGCATGGAGAGAATTTGGGGACATGGGGGAGTAATATGGAAGAGTGTTAGTTGAAGGAGGAGAATCAGAGAGGAGGGGGGGAGGAACTGGGGAATGGTTTGATCATCTTGGAAATCCTCGAGGGTAGAATTAGCAAGGGAAGGGAAGAAGTTAGGTGTGAGGGGTTGGTAAGTTTGCGACTGTTGGGTTAGTCAAAAGTGGTGAGAAACGTGAGTAAATAGACAATGCAATTAGTAGATATTTGGCTGGAGCTCAGAGAAGGTTAAGAGGGTGGGAGCAACAAGGGTAAGTGAGATTATGAGATTGTCATAGAGAGTGATTAGATATGGTAAGTTAGATGTGATATAGGCCATGTCATCCTCTGACACTTCTTTTTATTAGTGTGATGGGATCATCAGCTGCTGCAAGGGTGGGATGCTGATTGTGTCATGCCATGTAGATAAGAGTGATGGATTTTATAGCAATGGCAACAAACCACCAATAACACTTATTTCATCAATTTTGGACTTGTTAATGTACAAATTCATATTTACAGATACTTTTGGACTAGTTTTTGGCCAAAATTTAAGAAAAAGCCCACTCTTATAATCACAGCTGAAAACATAAAAACAAGCAAATTTTTAGAGATTTTTAAGGGAGATGAAATCAAAATTATAAAATTTAACATGGCACAGATAAGTTACACCAAAAGATAAGATTCAGCAGTTTGTTAACTCTCGTAATATGATTGTATGGTGTTAACAAACACCTTCAAAAGTTTCAATACTAAGCAAACTATTGCAATATTAAATGTCTAATGAGAAGCACATAATAATTGTTTGTAATCTTTCACTTCCAAGTATCAATTCCCAATGCTCCACTCACTTAAAGTGGAGCATTCCCAATGCTCCACTGACTTTATTCCAAATATTTCATTTCACACTATTGGTCAGTTGGACCGTTCACCCATATTCATCTGTGCAAAGACACTACGGTGCTCACCCATCCTTATCATAGTGAACACACCTAGTCCTTCCATAAACACTCCCTTCTTTCATCCATCCTAGTCCTTCTACAAGTACTTTCTTCTTCCATCTCTCTTAATTTATCATCTCCCCACCCATGGATGTCCTTGGCATCATCGCAGACAAATTGACAGTCTCAAAGAATGGATTGCTGACCGAGGAGCAAGGAGAGATGCAAGAATTTGACAAAGCTCTTTACTGACATGGAGAGGGAGGAATTTGATGCACAGAGGCAGGTAGAGAGGGAGGAGACTCAGAAGCTAGTAGAGGGAGAAAGACTTTTACAATGTATTATAAAATCACGACAAGATCTCTTAGACTTCTTAAGCAACCTACGTTATCACAGCACTCGGTATGGTCGATTTGATGCAGATGTTAAAAGAACAATAAGGGCCTCCCAAAGAGATTATAAAGAAACAATTTGTGACTGCTTGAATTTCTTCCTTTATTGTAATTATGTTGAGGATACAGACATGGAGTCCATGGAAGATTGGGTTGTTGAGAAGATAAAAGATACTAATGATGAGATCTTTAAGTGTGATCTTGGCTTGTGTGGCCTATAATAGTCGTTAATCTTATTTTGTATTCTCTGCAACAAGCCTAGTAGGGCTCAGTAACTCATATTAGAATTGCTAATACAATTTATATTTGAGTAGCAAATTCTCATCCAGTGTGACTTTTATGACTCTATAACGTTATAAACTTTGACCCTATAGCATAATTTGAGTAATCTTATTGTTTTTCCTTTCCAACGACACGCTCAACAGGGTTGATGTGGGAAAGTCTACCCACATCATGCTCACCATCATCATTGCCTTGCTAGGTGAACTGCCTATTGAGAGGGATGGAGGCATGAGTAATTTCAAACAAATTCAAAGTTTTATGAAATCCCTACAAAAATAGACCACGACATCAATACTCAAATTCAAAGAAGGTCTGAAAAATCAGTTCTATATCTAGGCTTAACTAAATGGATACCTATGCCATTTTCCCTCGTCCATTTGCGTGTACACCTGTATCAAGTCAGCTTTAATGACTCGATGGTACACCTGCACGTCCACCTTTGCAGCAACTTGAAAAACATAGTGTCAAGAAACACCCTATATTGTCCTATCAACCTCACTCGCAAGAGGAAATAATGTTCTTTCATGCTCAGCTACCCTTTCCCGGATCCATATTGTCATCGTCATCTCCCCTCTCCTGCATGTCTATGTCATCTCCCCCACCTCTCCTTTCTTCACCACTAGGGCCACCTTCAAACTCCAAAGTCCTTGCCGCCTTCGAAGTGCCCTCATCATGTCCTTCGAAGTGCCCTCATCATGTCTTGCCTTATTGCGTTTCTCCCTCTTCGTGGTGGAACCAATATCCTTTGTCTTCTTTTTCTGCAAATCCATCTAAGCCACAAAGTTTGGGCACACGCAAAGACAAGGGTGTTGAAACAAGACAAACATACCTTTGCGCAACTTCTACTTGGTGGTGCGAGGGATCTTGTTCACTGGGTACTTTAGCCACCACCAGCATCTTTGCACCTCCCAATCTGTTAAGCCACCAGGGTGCTTCTAGAATGAGTTAGGAAACATAGATAAGGGCCTTTCCTTCACCAACCAATCATTGCACTCCGGCGGCGGTAGCTCCTTACCCTCATCAATAAGCAAGTGGAACTACCTACAAGCCATTCACACAAGTTATAAGGCAAGGACAAATGTGGTATAAACATCATCCATGTAGAGGATGATAGAGACAGCAACCTGGTAAGCTTTGGAACTATTCAGGTGGATGCAAATGACGGCATGCAATCCACAGTGGATCGGAAATTAATACTATTAGAGGCCTCTCCCCACATTCCAATAAATATATTGGAATTGACTGGGAGTAAAGGGCTCATAGCAAATGGGCGCAGGTCTTCTTTAAGGCCGCCACAAAAAGCAAGTGCAGATGAGGTTGGGCCATCTAGGAGGATGCCTTTTCCAATTGTTGATGAAAACCCTCCAATGTACTCTGCAGTAGAGATGGTGGAAACAAACGAGGATGAATCTTCCCTTGAAATTTCCAAAGCAAGTAGAAATGCAATATCTCCAAGGCGTAGTGTTGTAGCATACATACATTCTCGATACGCATCAACAAGTTTGGGTGCCTTAGTGAGAAGGATCGGGCACATCGTGATGCTGGAGGAGCTCCCATGTGAGTACAACAAGGATTGTATCTTTGAGCTACCTCCCTTAACTAGGTAGCGTCCAATGGAGGGAATAGAGCTCAAATATGATGGCCATCTGTGGACAAAACCAATAACTTGCAATATTGCATTTGAGGGCATGGTTCGCAAGAGTTCATGTGCAAGTGTGTTCAAACATCACAACCCATCATACCCCAAACTTCTGAATACTAGGATGAAGAATGATGTGCTCTTCGAAGGTCTGATGGGATTTGAGAAGGAAGTGTGCCATTGGCTTGCTAGCTATCGGCAAGGATAGAGGATCCTTGAGGTGTCATTTTTGCAAGACAATAGCCATGTGTGTTAGGATGTGTAAGAGTATGGCCCACTATGTGATGCCCCATGATGCAACATTGACCCGGTTGATGACACATACAAGTAGTCATGTATCTATTTGAAGAGATACAAGCATTTTGGAGGCGAGGAAATATTTTAAACAAATAACTACATTACATGGAGAGCTAGCTAAGTTGGTGGGGAGTTAGGATTCACCACTGGGGAAATTTCGAAGGAATGGTATGAGATGCAATGTTTGTATGATCTATTTGATGATTTGTTACTAAAGCTTAAGCATACTATTAATCGTAGTTTACATTGTTCACAGGTAATCCAAAGCCCTGGCTCAATCCCCAACACCGACTGTAAATCTATTGGAAACCAAACACCATAGTTGGCTAGCCGGAGAAGGTTTCAAAACCAAGATATCCTTGTATGATGCTGATGTCACTGATATGTGCAATGCTATCATCCAAAGTGCAAAGCAACATGCCTATGATGAGGACAACACATAGGCTATGGCCCATCTACTACCACCTCATACAACACAAAGAGAGAGAGAGAGAGAGAGAGAGAGAGAGAGGGCAAAGCAAGCAGGCCTTTGGAGATGGTACATGTTGTTACGGATGTCATAGCTGGAACCGCATTATATAATGAGAGAACACACTTGGAACGTGATAGGGAGACTGTGCGGAAGTGGAAAAACCTGTAAATGTAAACAGACCTTCGGAGGGTAGCAGCCATAGGCCTGAATATGATTATGTCAACCAACCTAGGCAGAGTAGAGGATGTCCTCGAATGATATGGACAGGTGAGGAACAAAGTGGAATAATCACCACCTCGCAAGGCTAGCAAGAAGCTCTGCCTCACCAGGATGGAAAAGGGTGGCGCCCTCCGTGAGCCATGCTATCATCCTGCATGCGAAAGAAGGAGGCAAGGAGGATGCAAAGGGAGTAATTTGAGTCGTGACGGATTGCAATCGGAAACCTCTCATGCGCCCGATCTATTTGCCGAGCGCCTTCCTTCTCGTGTGTGTGTGTGTGTGTGGGGGGGGGTAGATGGCCACCCATCTTTCAATCAACCCTCGTGAATGGAGGGAGACCCTCCGAGATTTGACAACGTCCTCAAAGCACTATCACGTGCATTGGTACCAATTGAAAAATGCCCAGTGCATGCTACCAACATATTGACAAGTATTTTGGGAGAATCGGGTTGATCGGGTGCAGATCTATGCTGGGGACTTGCGATGATGCTCATGCAGTCAAGCCCAATGGTTGCCCCCGAGGACAATGGAGTGGTGGTGGAGGCATGCTCGCGTTCAGGTACTGCCGTGATTTATTGTTTTGAAATTGAGAAAACTCTGCTAAGTTTTTTCTGCGTAACCCATTATAAAACCGGCTCTGCTTAGATGATCCAAGGCATAAAACCGTATAAGTAGGGCTCTCCTTACTTTCACCGATCGGGAAAAAAGTTTTGGCAACACCAACTTCTGGCAATTGGCTTTTGTTGTGGCCAGACTTTGCAGATAGGTCAGGTACCGAGCCCGTATGTAAGGAATACTTCACGGATCCCGCATGGGACAACCGAGAGAGCAAAGTAAGTGTGCGACGAGTTTGAACTGAATAATAATTTGCACAGGTAAAGCTGCAGATTGGCTAGTCTGACGAATCTCTTGTGATTCTTAACAACAGACAAACTCAAGACCCCTAGATATTAAACATGACATTACTAAGCAGTCGCTAAGGATAGACGGCTGGTACAATCCAGGTTGGCTTGAGACAAGTCCCAAAGCATCTATTGGTCAGGCTCAAGCCCGTGGCTTGGTAGAGGGGCGTGGCAAGACCCGCTTCATGGCTGGAGTAAGGGTCAATGTATCTAGAGTACAAGAGCTGTGCGAGGACAGTACTTGGGAAACACTCACCTTAGAGGAGGCACTCACGTCTATGGAACGGATGCCCCAACTGCTGTCAGTTGAGAATCTCACATGCATCTTGCATAAGTGCAGAACAAATAAAAGTCTAGCGTGTACCAAGCGCTTGTATGTCTGCATGTGCAAAAGTGGGCTGGAGGATCATAGATCTCTTGGGAACTACCTCGTCCCAATGTTTGTCCAAGCTGGAAGCATGTGCGATGCTCAGCAGGTTTTTAATAAGTTGGTTGATCGGAATGTGTATTCTTGGACTTGTCTTATCAGGGGTTACATTGAATGTGGGGATTCAAAGCATGCCCTCAACCTCTACCAAAAAATGCAAGAGGATTTTATACACCCTAACAAGTATACTTTTGTGGCCGTACTGAAGGCTTGTGCTAGGCTGAAAGATGCAGAAAGAGGCCAAGAAATACATGCAGAGATTTCCAGAAAGGGGCTGGAGAGAGATCTTTTTGTTGGCAACACCTTGGTGGATATGTATGCCAAATGTGGCTTGCTTGCAAAAGCAGAGGAAGCTCTTGATAAGCTGCCAGGTCGAGATGTAGTCTCATGGACAGCACTGATCGCAGGATATGCTGAGCATGGGCTTGGTGAGGAAGCACTGAACTTTTTCGAAAAGATGCAACTGGAGGGTCTTTCTCCAAATACTGTAACATTTGTTTGCAGCTTGAAAGCTTGTGCCAGCATAGGAGCCATAGACAAGGGCCGAGAGATACATGCCGAGATTTTTAGAAACAACCTGGAAGGACATCTTTCTGTTGGCAACATGTTGGTGGATATGTATGCCAAATGTGGCTTGCTTGCAGAAGCAAGGGAAGTATTTGACAAGATGCCAGTTCGAGACGTAGTCTCGTGGAATGCACTTATGGCAGGGTATGCTGAGCAGGGTCGCAGTGAGGTAGTGCTGGAGTGTCTCAAACAGATCAGACTGGAGGATCTCTCTCCAGATGCTGTCACATTTGTTTGCAGCTTGAAAGCTTGCGGCAGCATAAGAGCGATAGACAAAGGCCGAGAAATACATGCTGAGATTTCTAGAAAGGAGTTGGAAAGAGATCCTGTTGTTGGAAGCACCTTGGTGGATATGTATGCCAAGTGTAGCTTGCTTGCAGAAGCACGGGAAGCATTTGACAAGCTACCAGTTCGAAACAAGGTCTCGTGGAATGTACTAATCACAGCATATGCCAACCATGGACTTGGTATGGAAGCGCTGAAATGTCTCGAAGAGATGCAATTGGAGGGTCTGTCTTTGGATGCTGCCGCATTTGTTTGCGGCTTGAAAGCTTGTGGCTGCATAGGAGCCATAGACAAGGGCCGAGAAACGCACACGGAGATATTGCGAAACGGGCTGGAAAGAGAGCTTGTTGTTGGCAACACCTTGGTGGATATGTATGCCAAATGTGGCTCACTTGCAGAAGCATGGGAAGCGTTCGACAAGCTGCCAGTTCGAGCCATAGTCTCGTGGACTGCACTAATTGCAGGATATACCGAGCAGGGGCTTTGTCAGAAAGCACTGGACTGTTTTGAAGAGATGCTACTGGAGGGTCTCTCTCCAGACGCCGTTACATTTGTTTGTGCCCTGAAAGCTTGTGGCAGCATAGGAGCCCTAAACAAGGGCCGAGAAATACACAATGAGATAGCCAGAAAGGGGGTGGAAAGAGATCTTGCTGCAGGTAACACCTTGGTGGATATGTATGCCAAATGTGGCTCGCTTGCAGAAGCAGAGGAATTGTTCAACAAGCTGCCAGTTCGAAATGTAGTCTCATGGACTGCACTCATGGCAGCATATGTCCAGCACGGAGAAAGTGAAATTGTGTTTCCTATGCTTGAGAGAATGAGACAAGAAGGGATAAAGCCAAATGGGGTCACATTCGCTATTGTTCTTTCTGTATGCAGTCACACAGGTCTGGTGGATAAGGGCCAGAAGTACTTTGAGGCCATGGGCAAAGACTATGGCATCACTCCAACTATTGAGCACCACATTAGCATGATTGATCTCCTTAGCCGTGCAGGCCGCTTAGATGAGGCGGCAGAGATGGTGAAGAAGATGCCTTTCCACCCTAATCTTGTGGTGTGGCGTACAGTGTTGGGCGCTTGTCGAAAGTGGGGTAATGTGGAGCTTGGACGACTGGCCTTTGAACATGCAGTGCAATTGGGCGAAAAGGCTTCTGCAGCTTATGTCATGATGTCTAACATCTATGCAAATGCTCACCTGCAGGAGGAAGAGAAGAAAGTTATGCAATGAGGGTGAAAAACAAAGCATGGAAGAAGCAATGGCAGAGGTTGACTGATAATAGCAGGATTGTGCTTTCTTTTTTGGTGGGGGACACAAGACATCCCCAAAGAAATCAGATATGCAAAGCTCGGAGGTTTCCCCTTCAAATATTAAGGGTATGTCCCAGATTTGCAATGGGTGTCATGAGACATATTCATTGATGCAAAGAAACATGCGTTATTTTCGCACAATGAAAGCTAACTATAGCGTGTGCCCTAATCAATATTCCCAAGGGGGCACCCATATTTGTTGTCAAGAATCTCTGGTTGCGTAGCGATTGTCATCACGCGGGTGTTATACCAAGTTTCCTTCACAAGACGGTGAATTTGCTGCTAAAATCAAGGTAGCATGATATCTGAATTTGCGGTATCTAGCAACTAGGTCTTTTTTTTCACGGGGGTGTAAGGAGGGGGGGGGGGGAGTTGTGGTGTGATTGGGTGTGGGTGGGGGGTTGGGTGTGTGGGATTTGGAGGTCAGGTAGGGTATTGATGTTGGTAAGTTCCATCCACCAGCTATAAGGACCTAGGTCAAAGCATTTCATACGTTGCATAGTTAATACTTCCACTCTTTCTAAACACACGCTGCTCGTACATTGTCCATCCACTAGTTATAAAGACCTAGGTCAAAGCATTTCATACATTGCATAGTTTATACTTCCACTCCTTCTAAACATCACACTGCTCGTACATTGATATGCTTATGCACACTGTCTCTTTTGATCTACCTTCTCTCTCCATGGCATCTCCACCACTGCAAGGCCTCTCCAATGCTCAAGGCTGTCATCTCATCATATCATATGTGATGTGTCAGCTCTCGAGTCTTTAGACTTGCAATATGTATTTTGTGTTAAAGTTCTCATGGTTCAAGGTTATTTCAATTCCTATAATGCAGGCTGATCAATGGTGGTAATGTTTCCTACGAGTACATGTCTTTGTGAATCTATGATAGTTTTAAAGGCTACTCCCCCCTAAGAAAATCTAATGCCTTTTACGACTCCTAAACTTAAGATCTTTAGAGTCTATGTGCCTCTTACGTTATGTCTCTTACACCTCTTATCTGTATGATACCAACATTTCAATATTTTGAGTTACTTGGAAGAGAAAGTACTTGAACGATATGAGCTTGGCATGGTGGCCACTTGGTGGGTCCATAGGTCCACTTTTTTTTTGTGGATATTATACCATCAGTATGAACCTTTGCCATCCATTTAAAATGAAGTTAAATGTTTCAAGCTTTTTTGGGCTTCAATTGGCCGGGTGGCCTCCCCTTAACTTTCAGTAGGGAATCTTGAATTTGTCTCTGAGATAACCTAGTTTGTACAACCCCTATGTGTGTTTTTTTCTTTCATTGAACCTAGAAGAGGGGTTCAAGGAAAGATCAATGGTACCAAAAATATTTCCAGCCTCTTCACACCTACAAAATAACGAAATATCATCTCAATTCTTTGTTGCATTTTGCGAATGGCTCATTTTTGTTCATGACTGAAACTACTACTATTAACTTTGATGTGTTGCAAGAACTAGATGATCATGTTTGTATGATGTTTTTTTCATTTTTCATCTTCATAAGCAACAAGGAGAGTGCTAAGAGAGTGAAAAGATTGGAATAGTTGTATAGCAACTCAAGGAACGGGCCTACTTTATTAGTTGGTGGTCAACAGATCACAAAATATAAAACTAGCATTAAGGTGGGCATACTACCTCAGCTCATGCATTAACACAGCTGAAGGTACAACTTAAAATTGCTGTAATACAACGTTGTCCGTACCCTCCACTTGGCAGCACATTCTTCATAAGAAGTATGTCACAAAAAGGATAGGCCTTTTACTGTAATTGCAACAAGACATGGTCTTCTTTCACAACGTTGTCCGTACCCTCCACTTGGCAGCACATTCTTCATAAGAAGTATGTCACAAAAAGGATAGGCCTTTTACTGTAATTGCAACAAGACATGGTCTTCTTTCATATACTAATAGGGCATGGCCTGAAGTCAGCTTTACATACCTAGACAAGATCATTTTCACACTAGGCTTTAACTATACAGTATTGTGGTATTTGGGACAATACTATACTAATTGTTATGTGGCTTGCCAAGTAGCGGCTTGCTGGTATTGTGATAATTCTTTCTATCTTAAATGGTGCGTTGCCCTATCAGCTAGATTTAGATGCTCGTTTGGGAGAGACTAAAATGAAATTGTTTAGACTTCACAAGTAGTTGTAGCTTGAATGAAGAGATTTTGGACTACTTTTTGATTAGCCTTCTCTTTTAGTGCTAGCCTTCGTCATGACTGAGTTTGCCCTTCATCTCCGGAGTGTCGACAGAAACTCAGTACGAAAACTTTGTATAAATGGATGCTCAAGTATGTGTGGGTGTGTGGATTTGTATGTGTGAGAGCATATTTTTATACTATGGTCTACACCCACTATTGGGCACCGATGACGTCAGTGGGGATGTCATAGTAGCTAGTCCTTGCTATGCGCGATGGAGTTTATGGTCTTCAATCTTATGAGTGACTATCATGAGATTGAAACTATACTATGTTGTGTTTTTAGAGGAATGTTCTTGGATTCATCTAGGTATATGCTTCTGTCATATTATTGGACATGCAAATTTTACCTTGTGAAGTTTTTGTCCAAGTTGCAGCCTGTTGGTATTGTGATAATTCTTTTTATCTTAAATGGTGCGTTGCCCTATCAGCTAGATTTAGATGCTCGTTCGGGAGAGACTAAAATGAAATCGTTTAGATTTCACAAGCAGTTGTAGCTTGAATGAAGAGATTTTGGACTACTTTTTGATTAGCCTTCTCCTTTAGTGCTAACCTTCATCATGGCTGAGTTTGCCCTTCACCTCTGGAGTACCGACAGAAACTCAGTACGAAGACTTTGTATGAATGGATGCTCAAGTATGTGTGGGTGTGTGGATTTGTATGTGTGAGAGCATGTTTTTATACTATGGTCTACACTCACTGTTGGGCGCTGATGACGTCAGTGGGGATGCCATAGTAGCTAGTCCTTGCTATGCGTGATGGAGTTTATGGTTTTCAATCTTATGCGTGACTATTGTGAGATTGAAACTGCACTATGTTGTGTTTTTAGAGGATGAGTTTGGGATGTTCCTGGATTCATCTAGGTATATAATTGTTATGTGGCTTTAACACCTCCTCAAGATTATCTTCGTTGACTTTTTTGAGAGCCATATTATTTCGAGTACGCCAAATAGCAAGACCTTATGACCGGTCACAAAATGGCCAAAGTCAATGAGAGTATCTATTTCAGCAAAGTACTCTTGAGACTTGACAGCCTTGTAGCCACTTTCATCTTCCTCCAATAGGTAACCCCAAAAGAGATGATACACCCTCCACTAATTGTCAATCCAATGGAACCACATTATTAGATAGTGTCTCCTGTAGCATCAATAGTGTCAGAGTCGTGCTTGTGAGCAAGCACACTTTTCAGTTAAATTACTTAATAAACTTAGAATTTCAAATAGCATCATTCAACTTCCATGCAAAGGATAAGGGTAGAGAAAAGAAAAAGAGAAGACTTCGGCTCCTGATGGAGTGTGAACGAGGTACACCCCCTATTGGGCTAATGCTAATGTAACATACCTACAATCACAATTTTCTCTGCACTTCATCTATGGATCATGATTGAATATTTCATTTTTATTTACGTTTCTTATGATCATATGTTTACTGACCCCACATGTTTCTTTGTGTACATCCTTGTTATAGGACTTCACACCTTGCTGGCTATCTTCTAGAATCCTATGCGCATGATTACTATTAGGGCCTAAAACCACACTGGTTTAGCCCTAAGTGGGGATGCCAAAAGGTGTGTGCACATGGGGATACCAAGAGGCACATGTGTGGGCACTGAAGGGGCATAGACCTCTCTATATATATGCATGCAATGCAAGAGCAACCAATCGATCAGTTACATTCTTCCTTCATTCTTGTTCGTGTATCTTCCTATTCTTGTTGCTTTGAGAGTCTCTCGTGGGTTCATTCCTTGTAGGGGCCAAGGGCCTCTACAATTACTCATAGTTTAGAGCTCTTATCATGGTTGATCACTATGTATGCTATCTTCAATATAGCTCTTTCCAACTTCAGTGTGACCGTGTCATCTTTTGTGTGACCATATTTACAGTGCTATCTTTAATTTAACCTAAGATGCCTTTAGTGTCACCTTCAGTGTCACTCTATCACCTTCAAGTGATCTATCACCTTCAATGTGGCTTGTCACCTTTAATATGACACTATAATCTTCAGTATGATTTACTTTGTCATCTTCAATACACACATCCACAAAGGTTTCCTATTCCGTTGGGTCTCTAGTACCCATAGTTATTCTTGATGTGATCTTCAGAGTCCATAATCTTTAAGCGTTAGGATACACCTTGATCACTCACATGCATTTGAGCTAGAGCATGTCAAGGTCTAAAGGATGGCTTTAGTTTGGGCAGGTTTTGAGTTGTCTAGGTTAATTTATGAGTTTGGCAAACCTAAGATTGCATTTTCTCTAGTCTACTTGTTTAATCCATTGTGTGCATGGGTAGAGGGGTCATGGGGCAAAATTTTAAAAGACCTAATTAAAAGATAAAACTAAACAACATGGTTAAGCAATGGCTTAGCTCCACCTTTTTTGAGCTAACACCACCTATTTAAGGATGAAGACCATCATTGATGCGAGTTGAAGACCCCTTGGATGCTCTACCTGAAGTCCTTTCCTTTTTCAAGTCGAGTGCATCTCATAACTAGATGCAAGAAGTTTGGGAAACCAAAGTAGTCAATGTTTTGCATGATGCTCGAGCTCAGATGCCTAAGCTCAGCACAGGGAAACAGCTCCAAATCAACAAGCTCACTAGCCTTTGTTTAGATCATGAGAATCTTTGCAAGAAACATTTGGCATGCAATAGCCCACACCAGCAACTTGTAGTAGACATGGTAAAGCACGATGGATGATGCAAATCCCAAAACAAGTGCATAAATAGCTTGAATTGAGGTAGCTGCTCAAGGAGATGTCACCACTCTTGCTCAAGAATGTTACTCCCTTCTAGGGAAACTTGTGACTTTGTAGGCAAAGTGGGACGACGAGTCCAAAACGCATTGAGATCCAAAAATTGGTTGTGCAAAGGTCCCTGACCAACATCCTAGAAAGTTGCCACATTATAATGTCCCTAAGGATCCATATGTTGCCATAGGGTCACAAAGCCCAAGGTCTAGGTAACAGCTAATGACAACTTTAGATTTGGTTGCCCCTCCAGTTTAGATTTAGACTTGGGCAACTTTAGATTTAGTTGCCCCTCTAATTGAAGGCAATCATGGAGACATAGGCCCTTTTAGGTTTTCATGTGAATTACCCAAAAGCTCAAGCCCTTCCCAAGGACATCTAGATAGCAAGAGAAAGAGAGTATAGATATTAGCCATGTTTAGATCGATGTAGCCCCATGATTGATAATACCACATAGATTGAGGTGCAAGTGATACTAATGTATGCAGGTCATCGAGGTATCTCCACCACAAATCAATGTTAGAGTTAGCTCAAATGTCGTGGAGTTAATCCTCTCACATACCTCCCTATGTCAATAAGCATGTATGACAAACATGCTCACACATTCAACCTTTGTCAAAAAGTGATTGTGTTATATGAAAGAATGAAGGCTATGGAGCAATGCCAAGCCATTTGCTCCATGATCGTTGAGTTGCTCAAGCCTAGAAGGCTACCCTCCTTGATTATGTCACCCAGCTGCTCAGGCAACCTCAAAAGCTTTTGGCCAACACCTTGAGAAAAAGCTAATCCTTGTGGATCCACGCATTAATGTAGCATAGGGGACCACAAGAAAAATGAAACGAGACACATTGCAGGTGCAACTTAAGTTTGCCTACCTTGAGATTATCCATCTCGAGTTGGTTCATGTCATCATACAATACATTTATAAGTAGATGCTCCCCATGAGGTAAACACTATCTACCCATGGCCTTGAAAATTATTGATTAATGGGACCCTTCACTCCCCTCTCACTTCCAAATTGAGTAGCCACCCCTCAAGCTCCAATAGGCTAGCCAACTCCATTCATCGGCCCTAGGGTTGTAATCCTAGACCACCTCATTGGATCCCATCGCTTGAGACTTATCGGAAACTCATAAATATGTCCTCCTTGATTTACCCCAACGATTGCCATTGGCTTCTCCTTTGAGTTTTTCCCTCACAAGCACAATTTGAGTTTTTCCCTCACTAGCTCACTTTGATGGCATCAACCTCGAGTTCCCACACTCACAAAACTATGTAAAAGAAATGATATAGTAGCACACATATAGAGAGCTAAGAGTCTTCTCATACATTCTCATGCAACATTAGTTCACTCGTAAGTTCTTTAAATAAGTTCACATAGCTAAGGAGGGTGTTGTTAGAGTCTATGTTACTCTGTGTCCCATGAAGGTAATAAAGGGCATATTTGTAGTTTTACTTAGCTTTTCTTGCATTAGAGATGAAATATCACAACTTTGTGATTGGCATCACAGTATCCAACCTCGTATACACCATGTACATTAAGGAGTAGCCTAGTCTTTAGTATGGAAGGTGGAACATTTTTCCTTCTTGTTATCTACCATAAGAAAAATTTCAAAGGATAATCTATCCCTTGGATCAAAAGGAATGTTCAATATCAAATCAAAATTTTGATGCCAGTTTAGTATGTTTTAAAGATCCTTTGTTATATGTCATGCATCCTCGCTGATTTGTGCTTGACTTCGATTTGAAGGAAACTTTTCAACTCTTTTGAATCCTTCATGGAGGAAGCTGATTGGACATCACTCTTGAAGGAATCAGATCACACCATGTCCTTAGAGACAATTATCAAGTCTCATTTAGCATACATCATGTACAACAAAAGGAATAGCTTATTAGCTATGCATCCATATGAACTAGGGTTTGTGTTTCAATGGAAACATCCCTTTAGCATGATGTATTTATCAACTTTCAAGATTTATAATTTACAACCCTAGTTAAACTTCTTTTGAGTACTCAAAAGGTCGGGGTAGTTGCATATAAATTGATTCTTATAAATCCCTAGGAAAGAAGGCCATTTACCTATCCATTTCATAAATGTGCATGCTATTGACTAGACTCCATGCCATAAGTGTTAAGGATGGTGTAAATTGCACCATTTACATAGGGCATAGGTGCAAACCCTAAACTTAAACCTAACCCTAACCCTAAGGGGTTCACATCTATATCTTCATATTCATGTTCAATACAACTTATTGTATAGGTAGCTATATCGTGTGCACTCCTCTGTATTGATTTGGGGTATTTTGTGAAGTCAACATCAGTATGTATATATGTGGGATGTCATTGTCTAACATGTGGATAGATCAAATGTGCCAGCCTCATGAAACTATCAAGGATGAGAGAGTGTCAACTTTGCCCTAGGAATTTGTGGAGAGCCAAAGTTATGAACCTCTATTGAGCAAGAAGGTAAAGTAGGGGGAGCGAATATGTGGATCACAACATAATAAGAAGGAAAAAAAGAAGTAGCAGAAGTGAGGTTGAAAGTTTAATGGCACTGTTAACGTGTGACCTAAGATTTTCATGTTGATTATCATCTTGAAGTTTATTTTATGATGTATCAAAATTCAATCCTGACCTCATCCAGCAAATTACAACAGCTGAAGGTCAAAGAAATTTCTAGAGTAGTGAAAATGGAGGCCCAGGACCTCTCTTTTCCTTCCACGACCTGCAATTGTATTTATTGCAAACAAGGCAACGTGCACCAGCTTGTGTCACTCATAGGTCTGCAAGAGCACATCACCTCCCACTAACCGATGTACTCCTAGGACTAGTCATGTACATAGCTCGTGCTCACCCCTTCACCCACTTATGCAATTACCCTATGCGCCCCATTGCGTGCTGTAGTTCACCCACTTAATTTCATATTTGGCCAACACTTGTGCCTAGGCAATGACCAGCTATGCACATAGGAAGTCATGTAAATATATAGTTCCCTCATATACCTCATTTATGAATCTCAACAGCTGAATCTTTGACCTCAAACCTACAACAGTAAACCAAACCTTGGTTCACATATATTATATACATTTATGCAAATTAAAATGATTCATGGACTCGCTAAATACTTTTGTCAACCAATTCATCGGAGGTCATGCCACATTCTAATCAAAATTTAACACTAGTAGCTCCTACATTTGCACCGAGTATGATTAACGAAATGATGCCCCCAAACACCTGGCAATATGATCTCACCTAGTCTAGCTTAGGTTGGCAAGCATTGTAGATTTGAGCTTGACATCCTTTAATTCTGAGGGTAGCCCCTTTTGGTGGTACTTGTTAATGTAGGGTAGCGCTCTTAGGCTGAGTTCACAAGAAGAAGTCGCCTTGTTTCATGAAGGGGGGATGCCGTCCTATGTGAACCAATCCTTGCTGTGACTTTATATGTCATAGCTAAGTTTTTTCAAAAAAGTGGGCAACCTTGGGGCTTGTATATGTCATGGCTTTGGCCCCTTGTGAACCCCACACTTGGTGGATAGAGTGCCCTCACAAGCTTGGTATCACCCCTATGAACTAAGCCTTAGGTTGGGTTCAGATGGAAAACAATCAAACCCTCCTTTTGGAGGATTGATGCCGTTGTGTGGTGTTCATACATTTTGGCCATCATCTACTTATGATAGCTTTAACCTGTCCCTCTAAACGTTTATTCGCTATTGCAACCCATCAAACCCTATGATTCGTCTAGTGTATTTTGACCAGTACTTGCAGATGAAGTCTCCTTCCACTGGACATGTCCTAGCTCAAATCGTTTTTTGCCATATCAATCCAGCACCAAGTTTGAACTTGCCCTAAAGGGCATATGCCCTATTTGGAGCCAGCCTCCCCCTTGCTCAATGCTCTTGAGCATCGGTAAGAGGGCGTTTCAATGCACTAAGAGAACAAGAACATACAATGAAGAGAACCTAATGTCATGCCAATATCTAGCTCTCTCGATGGATGTAGGAGATGAAAATGCCTATGTTAACATCACAACTTTGCTCAACAGTAAGCGCAAAGATAGGAGAGAGTGATTTTTCTGGAATCTCCAACTTGTCTTCCACAAGTATTTGTTGTGATTGAACCTTCTAGGATCTCCAAACTTGACTTGAAGAACTGGTTGCAAACGGTGCAATCGTGCCTACAGGGAGAAGCTCTGACAACGAGGGACACACCAATGCCGATCAATATGGCATGATGAACAACAATGTGGATCAATATGGCAGGGTGAATGGCTCATGGGTGAGAATACTCTCTAACTATAGGGGAGCCATTTCCTTAGAGGGCATTCCCATGTCCTATTTTGTAGGAGGTTTGCACAGTGAAAAAAGCTCACTGCAATGGGTGTTGCGTTGCTTTCTAGCTCCATTTGTTGAAAAGCCTCGAATGCTTTGTATTTCCTATTTCTCCGCTTAACATCAATGATTTTTGCGACTTTAATGAGACCCTTCTCCAACCTATAGAGCATGGTTTTCTTAATGGAAGCTTATTTCCATCAATTTCGCAAGAAGAAAGCTTGTACGTGGGAATACCCTCTCATACAGCGTTCCCACGCTAGCATATATGCTACAAAATGCTGGTGAGGTATGCCAAGTCAATTATTCCCAAGGGAAATTCCATCTTTTTTGATACCACCGTTGGTCATATATATGCAACCCATTGGAGACGAAAGATCCCCTCTCTAACCAAGAAAGCTAGATAATGCTTAGAACTCCATTCTTGGCTGTTTAGAGGACCTGCTTGCGCCAATAGTTATTGGCGCTAGGAGAACCCTACTGGCATAATGTTTTTATAGCCCCATGGAGATTGAGAGTTGGCTCAGCCGGGCTCCTTGGCAAATGCCAGCGCAGAGTCTATGACTTTTGGAAGAAATATCCTCTCGAGAAGCTTTCCATTGGTGGACAGGGTGACCAGATTGTAGGTTGAGGCAAGGGGGAGCCCACTTCAGGCCACAACTTTGTCCCAAAAGGGATGTAATTTATGTTGAAGCCAAAATGCTACACTCAGCACCTCCCCGCATTTTCGGGGAGTTGTAGCTCCCCGTGTGAGCTAGCAGGGCTATCCCAGCCCTGGTAGCAACTTGTTTTCAGGTCCCATGAGGTTGGCCTTCCGTTATTGCCTGCTAGACTTAACATTTGCCTAGCATTCCCAAAATCTCGAACTCCAGCCCAACCTTCGGCTACTAGACTTGAAGAACCGAAGTGAAGGCTGCATTAAATGCAATTTTTTAGTTTTTGGAAAAAACTGGGATAGACGAGTTTCTTGCATAGTGTAGGCTGTGTAGCCAGTGGAAGTTGCATTGACGCATAGGGATGCTCTTTCCCAAGGCTATCGTTGTTGAGTGGGCATCCCTCCCAACTATGAGCGTTGGCACGAGGAGGCTCTATAAGGGTGGATTTAGACCACTCGCTCGGACGGCTTGTCAACAAAAAAACGTAGGTTTGACCGCCCACATCGAACAATCACTGAAGGGGGCCCGGACTATGCAGGCGCAAAAACTTGTCCGACTGGCAGAGGCAGCCCAAGGTGGTTGGGCAGCCCTGAAAAACGGTGCGAAGTGGCATAATTGGAGGTCGAACCACAGTCTCGACAGAGGTAGGGTGATTCATTCCACCACCTAGCCAATCATCCTTTGTTGACATTAAATGGCAGTACTCAGTGAGATCGTGTCCACCCATGGTGCGAACAGCCAGACGCGACGCCCATTGTGTGCCTCATTGTCTTCGTGGGTGGGGCGAGTGGCATGGTGTGAAGCCCTGGTCTTAGAGGGAGTGTTCTTGGAGTGGGCAAGCATGTGTAGACATTTGGAGAATGTGTGGGTTAGCCCTCAAATTAGAAGGGCTCCTCATCTTTTCTTTTTGAAGGGCAAAAATAGGATAAACCTTCTTTCTACAAGGTTTAAGAAATATGATGTCCTTCTTATGAAACAAAACAATGGATTACTCACAAGAAGAAGGTTAAAATTTACTGTCATTCTCAATGCATGATGAACATAATTCATCACTTCAACAAACTTCTTCATATCTTTTATTAATACAACAAGTATACATAGAATTATAGAAGTAAAGAGCTCAACTAATAAGAGTTAATAGTCACCCAATTTCAAATAGAAGAATAATGTTGAATCAATAACTTATGCAAAACTGGAAAAAACATTGTTTATTGGATCGAAGACCAAACCAATTTACAAAAAAGAGAATACTTCAAAGTGTATATGAAATAACTACTAGTCAAGGCAAAAAAGGATACATGAAGCTAAACAGCTTGCTTGAAATGCTCATAATAAAAAGAGAAATACACAGTAGATCCAAGGCTGCTTATAATAGCAACTTTTATTCTTACAAAAAAGAGTCTCAAAACTTTCTTTTTTACAAAAGAGTCTCAAAAGGATTATGGATAGATGGCTGTAGCTTCTCATATATAGTAATATATAACTCCTCAAGATAGCTTTCCATACTTTCATGATGTCCCACTCATTGGTTGAGTGCATCTCACCTTGTCATTCTTCCAAACATCAAATAGCAAATTCTAGTCAACATCATGCATGTGTTGGGCGCTGATAAAGACATGAACATAAGCATGTCCAATGTCCTCAAACATAGGTAGGATCTTTCATCACCCTTCACATGATTTTGTTTGGAAAAACCCCTTTCACATGTAGCTGAACTTGTTGGCAACGCAACTACAATTTGCCATAACTTATACAAAGTTGGAAACATTTGCTGCCATTCTTTGTCAACACACCACATTACTCCCACGCATCTAGCAATCCCTTTGAAGGATAAGACTAAAATTCACTACAAATATTTGAAGCTCTCCTTCACAATGAATTGTTTGAATCAAAGAGCTTTCACCTTTTCCAAATTTGTCACAAAGCTGTATAAGATATTGACGTGATGTTTAACCCCTAATTTCTGCATCCCTTGAGTAGTTTTTAGGAGAAAACAGTTTTGCAGCATTGAACAAATGATGATCATGATACCTTTCATCAAAGTTAGAGAATAACCTTTGAATAAAGGCTTTAGCTAACCACACACAATCATCAAGATTAGTCCCTTGTTTTGTATCAACCAATGATGTGAAATGCAACACATGACGATGCATTACACCTTCCTTGTCCTTGAAAGACAATACTCCATTTTGTACTCCATGTATGAAAGCACTTAAGCATTGTGAGCCATTTGCAAACACTCCATTGACATACCTATCCTTCAAAAGAGTGATCAATACATCTACCTCTGTTCCGATGATTGTTATATCAACTTCATTGGCTTGAAATGTCATCTTTAGCAAAACATTTGCCATAAAATGGATAAGGAAAAGTAGTTGATAATTTGAAGCTTTCACATACATTGCTGCATACTTTGATTTCCAACAAGTGAGCAAGATGGGAAGCACCTTCACTAACCTGAATCAAATAGCATACTAGTAAGATAATCTATCCAAATAATTGAAGTAAAACATATCTTAAAAAGACACCTAAAGATTACAGATTTAAAAGTAGATAGCATGCTAATCTATCCAAATAATTAAAAATAAAATCCATGTGAATAACATAAAAAAGTTATAGCATGATTATCTATCCAAAGAATTTAAAAGAAAAAAAAAAAAAGATTCAAAGTAGATAGTAAAGCACCCTTCATGACACTACCATGAGAGAGCCATCTTACATCATGAACCCTTAGGATCTCATAGCTTCTAGGTAGAAATGCAAGCATGAGTTTTCTTAATTCTGCCTTGCGTAGACTAGAATCCCCAACTCATTCATTCACTTGACTAGCAAATTTATCAACATGTTTCATTTTAGCAAAGCATTCACATGCATCTTTTACCACAAGAGCTTCTGTGCGATGCAACGTACTCCAACTAAGTGTGGCACACGTGCACAAAGCTTAGCATACAATCCATATTCCTTCCAACCATAACAGTAACTCAATTTGAACCCATACATTTTTTGTGCCTTTCCATCATGAATAGAGAGCAACTTCACAAAGGCAGTTACATGCGGACCAATGCCTCCATCTTTCAAGTAAGTTATGTATAAGATGAGATGCTTTTCAAATCTATGATTAGTGCTTTCATCCACAAGAGTGGAGTACAATGGACTATTAACAATGCCCTCTTTAACTTCTCCCAATACACCATGTACATTGCTGAAAGAAAACCTTTGCTTGAGGTAGGATTGATATAAGAGGAGTACTCATAAGAGAGAGCCATATTAGGAGTCTTGGTATACATATGAAATTTGCATTCATCTTCAAACACTTTCAAGGCCGAATCCTTTTGAGCCACTTGATACATAATTTGCATAACACCAACAATCCTACTCTTTTCACTATCTACCATAAGCTCCACATCTTTTCTATATGTTTCACACTCTCTCCAACCATTAGTTTCTTTTTTTAGATTGCTAACTTATGAGACTTTGATGCATGGTGAATGGCAAGAGCTTGTTTTTGTATGGTTGTGCTCCCAAGTCCTCCAAATGGATTGGACATTTTCAGCTCCGTGCAAACTAAACACTTTATCCTCTCTTTGCCTTCCTCATCAAATATAGAATACGACCAAGGATAAAGCAATTTCCAGGCTGGTACATAGTAGCAAACATACACTCTTTTTCGAGTCACTGGAACAAAAGCTTCTTCATCATCAGCAGCACGCTTAACTTGATATGAAATGCTAGATTGCTCCAATAAGCGTTGGCGCTTGTCTTTCTTAGGGTGTCCCATTTTCTTTGTGAAGATCAGCGAGGAGTAGCAAAGCAAGGCTGCCAACGATACAAAAATACAAGCCTTGAGAAAATAGATTATTATTTTTGAATTAAACAAACGTATTTCCCAAAATATAGATCATTGCGACCCATCATCACCATCAATCCTAATCCACTCCCAATGGCTCAAAAGAGTTGATACAGAAACAAAGATAAGCCTCAGTAAGAATTTTGACTCCTAAAACCACTCATCTATGGCTTTCTACGGAAGAATGCCATTTCATCATATAGCAATATATCCTATTTGTACAAAGTCGATACGCTGGCACAAATGAAAAGAGAGTGCCCTTGAATAAAACAACAAGCTCAAGCCACAAATAATATGTATTCAGCAAGATATAAATGCGAGATCAGGCTGACACTCTTTGTATGTTAGCAAGCTACTACCATAACATAAACGTCCATCAATCACAAGGGTCCACACTCTTGTATACCATGTGCAAAGAGATGCGGAACAACTTATATAAATTAAAGTTCTTGATGTTGATGTTATTCAAAGTTTAACTTCCACGGAAAACAACCACGGCAAATTCCCATCGTGACTGAGAGCTTGTAAGATGCAAATGTTATCTCTTTGGGCTTTCATTACATAGGCATTAAGTTACAATCATTACCACAACTCACATTAATTTGCATCGATTCATATTAAGCTAACTGCAAAACTTGCTGACAAAGATAAGTCCAACAAAATAGCCAAGTATATAGACTGTTTTCTTAGTTTGCGGATCAATCATGCGCATGGGAGTTTGACAGAGAAGTCTTCCCGCGTTGTCATCGAAAGCCTCCGACCCAGTTGAATGACATGGTGACTCTCTGGGCAGTTGGTATTCTATCCTATCCGAACGACTCTTCTTCGAATTTCGTTCTTCTTGGGGACGTGATTAAAGAATGATGAGCACCCTTGATCCTCTTCTCTGCAAGCTTGGAGAAAGACTTCTCCTTGACCACTAGAGGATGCGTTGGCACGTCACCCTTGCTTAGGACTTTGAAAAAACCGTGCTACGTGACATCTAGGAGGCCGGACGTCCTCGAGCAGCATAGACCAGACTCCAGAGGTGATCGATGACGTAGAGAAAAGAAAGCCAGGAGGTGGGAGGAGAAAAGAAGGTGGAGGCGCGTTGCACCTTGCGTGCCAAAAACTCTTGATTCATCCGCATCATCGACTGGCTAGCGGCGTAGGAGCTGCTTGAATTTTTGAAGCAAGCTTGTTGCCTCACCACCGTTCTAGACCCATGGTAAGTGCCATGCGGCTTGTGGGACTCGGTTCAGCTTCAACCTGTGCCCGTCACCTGCTTATATGCAAGATTCAAGAAAGTCATTTGCAATACATGCTTGCCAATCAATGGCTGGGAAGGAGGAGTGGTGGATCGAGCACGTAATACTCAAACAAGTAGCAACGAAGGTGTTTTCACCTTCATGCCAATCAAGCGGCAGTCCACGATCAAATGGAGAGGTAGCTGACTCATCGAGTAAAGAAACATGTTCGTTGGTTGGAGTCCAAAGATTGCCAATACAATTGCCAGCACTGAGCGGGGGAAGAGGGAAGAGAAGGCGACTCACGAGGATAATGGCCCCTTATGCATTTCATTGTTCAGCACGTCCCTCTGAGTCCTTCCTTCAAAAGCTAGCTGCTAGAGACTGAAGGAAGCTGGCATCAACGAGAGAGGAGAAAGTCGAGACTACAAGTTGGTAGAGGAAAGTGAGAAGAAGGAGGATTCGAGGAGGACGTTGGAACCACCCTGGGAGGAGGTTATGATTCATAATTGGTCTACATTCAAGACCACTTACCCACTAACTTGGATTTTAGGAAAATATATTTTAAATGTTAATTATATACATATTTAAAAATGTCACATTTTATGTTACATTTTTGAAAGGTGAATATGCACCCTTCTTTTGAGAATGCCACATAAGGTGAGAGTTTGGAGGGACTAACCCTTTATTTGAATAACTTCAAAAATGTATTGTTTCTTGAGTAGGAGGGTGGTCGTATGGAAAACATTTCTTTGGAATGGCTTATTAGCTTTTAGCCGTATTGAGTATGTCTTCCCATATTGAGAAGGGGAAAACCCCTTAAAGAGAAGGGAAAACCCGTGTGAAGGGTGATGGAACCTTGTAATATGGGTTGTGGAGGGGGGGGGTTGGGCATATATGACGTGGCAGGCAAAGCCGAGTGATTTTGAGGGGCTCTCAAACAACGGAATTATTGTGTACCACGAGCGAGGGAAAGCTTATAACAATAGTTGTGGTTCCCAGGCCATATAGCGACTCCTCAGGGTAACGGAGTAACTCTTTGCTGGCGACTCGTTCCGCTACGGCGGACGTCGTCTTCTCCCTCACCACCCAGTTGCGACAGCGTCACCCACACAGTTGCCTCAACTTCTGGGAGTGCATCAATGCCCCATCGTACCGCTCGAATCATCTTGGGTCGCGCTGCGCAGACCTTGACCTTGATTTTTCACCGAGAGGAAGGTATTCTGTGTGTGAGAGAGAGAGAGAGATTTGTCGGTGTGTTGTGGGAGAGAGTCGGAGAGAGGGCGTGTGCGGCTTCTCCTTAATGCGGCCTCGTACAAGGTCTGGACTCTTCAGGGAGCGAGCGAGCGAGAGGGGTGATCCTCCAGCGGCATTGGACGCAAGTAAGAATTGAGAAAGTAGCGAGCGAGACAGAGAGAGAGCGCGCGCGTGCTTGCGAGAGCTCAATGCGCCATTCCTTTGATGATTGAAGCAATTTCTCACTCCGTTGGTTCTTGATCTAAAGGACCCATCGTCAACTTAATGGTAGATCTGGAGAGACTACCATCGCGCTCGCAACTGCGGTAGCGATCGATCTTGTTTCTGCTTGCCATCAGAGAGAGAGAGAGAGAGAGAGGCAGGGAGGGAGGGAGCGCGCGAGAGAGAGAGAGAGAGAGAGGGAGGAAGGGACGGAGGGAGGGAGAAATGGGAGCGTTCTTGAGCATTGCCCGAGGTCAGCAATCCCCTGTCGAGCCTGCTCCCTTGTTGCAATCCAACAAGAGACAACGAATTTCCCTGACCGTCTCGGACGAGCATCCTCAGCTCATCCCCGGCCTGCCCGACGAAGTTGCGGTCAGAATTCTAGCGAGGGTTCCGAGGGGCACCTACTTATCTTTGCGGCTCGTGTGCCGTGCTTGGTACGATGCGCTCACGACCAATGAACTCTTCGACGTAAGAAAGGAGCTCGGGGTCACCGAGGAATGGCTATATGTCTTGATGCGGGGCCAAGACGAGAATTTATCATGGTACGCCTTGGATCCGTCCTCAGGAGACTGGCAAAGGTTGCCACCCATGCCGGAGATGAATCCGGAGGAAGAGACGGAGCAGGCGAATTCTGGATTGAGCTGGTGGCGGCTTTCCAGCGTCAGGTTTACAGATTTGTTCAAAGGCTTGTTCAGGCGCAAGGATTATGTAGATAGATCACCATTTTGTGGATGCGCTGCAGGAGCTGTAGACGGTTCTCTGTATGTTTTGGGCGGATTTGCGAAAGCCTGTGCTATGAGGTCCGTGTGGAGATATGATCCTCAAACCAATGTCTGGGCAGAGGCACCCTCCATGGGAACTCCGAGGGCCTATTGTAAGACAGCTCTTCTGCATAACAAGCTCTACGCTGTTGGCGGGGTAAATCGAGGCCGGGGAGGGCTCACTCCTCTTCAATCCGCAGAAGTGTATGAACCCTCACTGAACGCATGGAAAGCAATTCCCAGTATGCCCTTCTCCAAAGCACAGGTCATACCCACAGTATTCTTGGCCGACATGCTGAAGCCGATTGCTACAGGAATGGCTTCATTCAGAGGGAAGTTGCATGTACCCCAGAGCTTGTATTCGTGGCCATTCTTTGTGGATGTTGGAGGTGAGGTTTTTGATCCGACCACAGAGTCTTGGATTGAAATGCCCAATGGTATGGGTGAGGGATGGCCAGCGAAACAAGCCGGTACGAAATTGAGTGTCGTTGTGAACGGGAACTTGTATGCGTTGGATCCGACTAGCTCATTGGATGGCAGCAAGATCAAAATTTACGACACTGAGGCCGATACTTGGAAGGTCATCTTCAGGAAGGTACCCATCTTACTAGATCTCACGGATTCAGAGTCACCTTACTTGCTAGCAGGCCTGAAGAACATGTTGCATGTGGTCTCTAAGGATATAAATGACCATATCATGGTTTTGAGAGCCGACCTGAATGGAGCTCCTGCTGCTGCGACTTTCCCCATCTTCTCATCTCCGTCTACCAACGGCGGCAGCTCTTCGGAACCTGAAACTGATGGCTGGAAGTTCATTACCAGGAAATTTTTTGGCTCCGTTGAACTTGTGACGTGCCAAGTTTTGGACGTGTGATCTATAGAATTGCATATCTTAGAGCTCAGAAACCATTTCGAAGTCTCAATTGACCTAGACAATACCTTATGTACATAATCTAAGCATTTGGCAGCGCTCATCTCTTCCAGTCTAAATATCTTAGTAGTTATGGTGGTGTCAATTGTAAGTCATTCTTCTGCTCCTCACGTTTGAGCCTGGGAGCTTTGTGCCAAAATGTTTGTTAGACAAGCTCCTACATGGGATATGAGAGAGAGAGAGAAAGAGAGAGAGAGAGAGAGAGAGAAAGAAATTAGAATTTTAGCTACCTCTGTGTAAGACTGCAGTATCTATGAGACGGTAAAAGCATGGATATAGCTGACACCGTCTATCTCTGCTTGCTCATCAAGAGCTGAAGATCTCTCATAACAAGTGTTAATTAATTTCTTGCTCGCTCAATCGCACCACTACTGACACGTTTGCATGCCTTCTTTGATTAAGGGAATGGACAATGTTGTGATATGGTTATGGGGTGGGCACTGTACATGGGATCTCCACCTTCTGTCGTTCTCTTTTTGTATCTACCTTGCCCATCTATTATTTTCCACTTCCAGCCTGTTCGAGCTACTTTAGAACAACAAAAACCTGAATTTGTACGATTGGATATATTCTAGCTTACAAAGGTATATTTTTCTATCACCTTAGCGGACATGCAAATTCTTTGAATTTTCATCCAAGTGTTGATCGGCTGTTCAACTTTATTGAAATATCTTATGCCCCACAGCTAAAATTTGGACTTTAGAATAACAAAATCAAATCTGAATCTGTACAATTGGACATATTTTAGTCTTACAATGGTATATGTTCGAGCTCAGACAAGTCCTGTCTGAAGGTTTGAAGGAGGCTGTGGAGATATTTTTATTTCTCATACACATCCCTCTGAGTAATCATTTTTCTTTTAGGATCTTAAGTAACTAGATTTTTGCTTGCGACAGGCATTTTTGGTCCATTATTTCCAAATAAGGTCCTCTCAACAAGGCCCTAATTTGTATTCGATCCATGCCAGTTGGGGATACCACTACCGTGTTCTTACTGCATGAAGTGCTAGGTGATGGTGGGGGGCTATTTGTATGCATGAATAAGCTATGCCGAATGTGTCTACTTTTGTCCTACAAAGCTCAATGTGGAGCTTGCACCTATAACCTTAGCTCGTCTACTATGTCCCCCTACTCAACAAAAGTCAAAATCCCAGTAGTTGGGGAGTATTAGCTGTGGAGAAAGAGGAGGGGTGAAAAGGAAGAATTTCTGAACTGATTTTGTCTCTGTTCCACATCTTTTGATGTGCCTGCTGTCCCCCATCAGACATCTATATGACACCATCGGTTGTGACAATCTTTTTGTTGTGCCTGCCCCCAGTAGGTATCCATATGACACCATTGGTTGTGACAACATTTTGGGGAAAAGGTTATTCTAGTTTTCTGTCCCGTCTTGGTATATTTTATTTGAGAGAGAGAGAGAGAGAGAGAGAGAGAGAGAGAGAGAGAGAGAGATGGGCATCCTTCAGCCCATGGCCTTTGGTCTACCTCATTCTACGGATCCAGGCAGCCATAACGGCTTCCATACAGCCAGGAAGCCACATACATGTCTAGATCTGGATCTTGCACAGGGGGATTTGGGTTTTGTGGAGGTGGATTTGCAACATGAGCAAAGGGACATGCAGCCATGCAGACCTTTGGGTCCAGTGGCAGCCATGCTGTCTGTCACATCAGCATTGGGATCTAGGACATGTCCAGGCAGCAGTTCTAACAGCCATGCTGGCATGTGGTCAGACGGACGGGACAGCAGATGGGTGGGAGCGGCTGCAGCATAGCCAGTCTTACATTGCCTTTCGATAATGATCAGGAGGTAACATACTGTAATTTTTAAGGACCCGCAAGCTGATTGTTTTTCCTTTTTTTGAAATGAGTTTTTCCAATATTGAAAGAGATGACTCGCAATAACGGCTTTAGATATAGAATTATTATACATCTGAGTGGGGTAAGAATGGCTTCACGATATCTGGTGACATACTAATTCAATGGGGACTTCCCTTTTCTTAAGAATATCATGTCTCCTAGGACTTTTCTTCATTTTTTGGAAGGAATTCCTCGAGGAAGATCTTCTCAAAATTCAATCAGGTACAACAAACTGCTTACGATCATGCAAGTTCATCCACGTCTTGTATGATTTGTTACCCAAAGATAACCTTGCTTCAGTGACTTGTAGCTCAGGAGGCTAGATTTCAGCCTACGGAAATCTGCTAGTTACGGAAAAAGGTATAAGAAGTGTCTTTCTCCTCTATTGGTGGTTTTGCTGACTCTTTATAAGCACTAGTCTGACATAGGCCCGGGAGGCGAGATGGGCGGCGGTGGAAAAATCAGTGCAGGCGGTGGAGAGACGGAATGTGACGAGCAGACCTTTCACAAAAGAGCGACGACGAACTGACGGGTTGAGCAGCTTAGGGCTGAGCGATGGGCTAATGAGCAGCTACCGGCTAATAGCTGAGGGGCTGAGGGCCTGAGCGGGGCGACGGATGGGCTGTAGATCGAGACCATTGGGTAAACCCTTGCAGAGCAGCTCCTGAACAGATGGGCTGCTCACGATCGATTTGTCTGGCAGTCGTGTACTGTCTTGGGAACAAGAAGCCCTTTTTGAGCTCACGAAAGCATGTATTTTGATGCCGTTGTCGGGAGACCCAGTTGTAGACTGGCTTGGCAAATGCTATCTCCTGCCACAGCTTGTGATTCTGAAGCCCTTGGCAGTGCTGGCGTCGAAGCTTGCTGGCCTGATTTGTCAATTGCATGCCTAGTGTTACACAGACACACCTTGTGCGCTCAATTCTCAAGTTCTTACTCTAGGCTATAGGTGGTTGGTGGTGGCATAGTATTGGGAAGGGTGAAAGGGGAGAGAGAAGTGAGGAAAGGGGAAAGAGGGAGAGGAAGAGAGAGATTAGGAGAGAAGGGAGAAGGAAAGAGAGAGAGATTGGGAGAGAGAGTGTAGGCAGCACGTAGGAGGAACCCTCCACATTTTCCACTCCACATTTCCCACCTAAGAGGCCTCTAAAGGTCCTCTAAATTGGCCCCTTTTTCCCCCTTCATTACACCTGCTAAGCTTGAGCTTCAAATAGTTTGGTTAAGTTATCAACTCAGAGTCATCTATATGAGAGGTTTTCTTTTCTAGAGACTCAATTTTAAGCTCTAGCTGTCAAACTTCACTATAATGAGTACCATAAAATGCCTCAGGAGGGTCAGGTTCCTGCTGTAAGAGGTTGGGGTTATGGGCTCGAGATTGGGCTATAGTTGGATTTTGTAACATATGGCCTGTCTCCTTCAAAGCTCGCATTGACACAAATAATGGTCAGATTCCTATGAAGCAAATTAAACTTCAAACTACATCAACCTTGTGTCAAAGCTTCTATCCATTTTGTCAAACTTAACTATCAAAGTATTGACAAATGTACTTCAATCAATAAACTCCAAGTCAAGCTATACTTATGGTCTAAACTTTGCATGAAATCGTGCCAAACAGGTGCAAGCCAATGAATCATCAATAGCTAGTACTACTGGCAACGCAATTAGACTCACAGTCCAATTCCAAAAGATGCACATGGGTATCAGCGTACAAAATATTACCATAAACTCGCAAAAGCAGTGTAATGCATGATAGCAACGATGAAGTTGAGCAAACCTAAGATTTATTCTTCTCTTTCAACAACGATGATGAACAAGCCTTCAGCAATGACGGCAAGGAAACCCACCACACAGCTTAGACAAATGGCTCTGATTCCCTCACAATTGTGAACTCTTGTCAAGCCTAAGCATGATAGGGACTTTTCACCACCCAGCCATGGCAGTTGTACAAGAAGGATACTACTAGAACCCTTCAAGAGCATAAGGTGCCACCCATAAGTCATGTGGTCTCCTTTGACTTGCTATCCATACTAGGCAGTACTGTTGGAAATGGTATGGTCCTCCCCATGTGTAAGACGCCTTATGAGGAGAGCATTGTGGGGGTGAACCTAGAGGTGATGTGGCTGCCACATGGGCAGCACTTTGACTGCCATGTGGGCAGTAAGCTCACAGCAAGAAAACATGAAAGCATGGGGCTGCCATGTGGGCAGCAGATTCAAGGTCGTACCCGTACAGCTCTAGGTCTCCAAAGACCCTCCGACTTGCCAGATCTTCCATATGTCTGTCAGCAATTAGCTGGAACAGATCTGTGCAGGGAATACTGTACGGAACACCAGCTGCTGATGCCAGCAGCTGTACTGAGGTTTCATGCAGGCTGTATGGAAGTGCAGGACCAGATCCAAGGCCTGGCAATGGCCTGGAACAGAGGCGGATCAGTAGCGAAGGATTGTGCATGGTTTGGGACAGGTTCTGGCCAAGAACTAAGGCTGGAACAGGTTGGGATTTAGGGCACGACTGCCTGGGCCAGTGGCAGCCTGCCACGTGGCCAGGCTGGGCCTGCAAGGGCCTGAAATGGAGAGCTCACTAGGTCGGTTTTACAGACCTGGGTGGGTCGTCTGAAACAGGCTGCAAGTTGGCCATTTTGGCCGCTACTGGCTCGGCTGATTTGGGGGCTACCAGCCCCTATAAAAGGGGAGCCAAAGGGGCATCACTTGAGTAGTAGATGTCCAGCACATTCGAGCAGCAGATCAGCTAGAGTAGGGCCTACACCAAGGAGGTCTACAGCAGGGCTGAAGAGCTGCAGACAAAGCTGAGAAGGGGCTGCACACCTAGGCTGACATCCAGGGCAGAGGTGCAGGGATCAAGGCACATTGAACAGAAGCTCGAAGATGAGCACGCGGGCTCAGGGATCTAGAAGTGCCAAGGAGGTAATAGGACTACTTTTGGTAAGGACAGAGGACCACGGTTTGGTGGGACTCTGGACTCTTTTGTATTGTATCCTACTGTGGATGGAAATGTATTCTATTCTCTCGGAGCATTGTCTATTTACTGGTCTGCACACATGCATGTTGAGTACACACAAGTAAAGAAGTTTTTGGATTCTGTAGTTAAACACTTCTGTGTGAATTCCTGGGCCCATCTATCAAGTCTACTGCTGCGGATACCCTCTGTTTAACAACTTATAGAAACTTTAACCCCCACTAACTAATGGCCACTTTCTTATTTCGTATCTTTCTAACCCAAGGCATCCCCCTAGGGGCAATGCTACACTACACTATCATTGATGTAAACACCCAATGCTCCTGCTGTCTCCTTCTGAGATGTGCGTCCAAGTGAATTCTTTATTGTCTTCAGGAGGAGCCCCAAAATGCATTTTACTCTGTTGATGAGCTCTACACTGAGCTAAGGGCTGCTGGACATGCAATGTTTGCTGGTGCCTTGCTGCACCTTGCTTTCATCAAATATGCTCTTGCAATGCTTGGAACACACCCTACAAAGGCTTGTCTGAACGGTCTCTCTGCCCCGCCAAGGTAGCCTGCTGACCTGGTCTGGCACACTCCACAGGCTGACTTGCTGGCTGACCTGTATTAGCCGATCAGCTCTTTTTCCAGGGCCTATAAATGGCCCATATCCATGGCCATAGCATAGCGTTCACGAATGCAGGTTCTGCAGCAGCCTCATGTGTCCCCCAAATGGGCCACAAACTGGCTGATCTCCACCTCAGCATAAGTCATGAGATTATTCCAGTCCTCCAACCAAACCATTCCAACACTCAGTAAAACGTTTAAGAGGGATGACTCTCTCATCTTGATCACTCCAAGGGGTGGGATGCGCTCATCAATCGCCCTATACATCTATGGGTGTTGCCCTAATCCAGGTCTTTTGACCGGGGCTGTTTCGGCCCCACAGCCTGCCCTTGTTCTGGGTATACAGTCAGCCCTATGTGCAGACCAGGGTGGCCGACATGGCTGCCTTAAAAGTTAATAAAGAAGGATTTACTGTTGCTGCCTGGGGTATTGACTGTATTTATCCAACATCCCCCCCCCCCCCCCCCAAAAAAAAAAAAAAAAGCACGCGCCACCGCCACCACCACCACCGATGAGGCCAATCTCCGTCTGTAAAACAGCTGACCAGCTTGGCCTAAGGTCTGATTTATTCACTGTAGGCACCAACCTCTTCCTCCCTATTGCCAACATGTAGATGGCCAGGCTGGTTGGCCTATTTTGTTTTTGTTTTTGTCTTTTCCTTTGGGGGGGACTAGCCCCTTGCTATATAAAGAGCATTGAGCCCTCATAGTCTCCCAACCACTGAGCTATTGAAGTCAGCCGTATGCATGCGACAACAGCAGGAGGAGATGATAGACTTTGGAGCAGCATAGCAGTTCCTTTGAGGTGCTAGACAGAGCGGCCCTATGCTGCAATTCTCTCTTCAGGAGTGAATGCTTGGAGCTATAGTTGAGCTTTTGACTTCTATGAATATTACAGGAGTGTTGATTTAGCTATGATAGTCTTTTGCTGTGGGATTTAAGCTGCTAGATGCTAGACCGGATTATTATAGCATGGTATTACAGTCGGAGAGTTTGAAAGCATTGGTTATTAAGCCTTGATAACGTTGCTCTCAGAGGTGTACTGACACAGTTGAAAGAGGTGGGCAACCTTTGATTTGTCAGATGTGACAAGAGTCCACGTAAGTCCCCATCCACCAACCCATTGTACACTTTTGATGTGACATCTAATCCTATCTACTCTCCCTCCTCCCTCCTAGTTGCTGTCTACTCTCTCTCTCTCTCTCTCTCTCTCTCTCTCTCCTACCCCTTTCTCCTTCCTTTTCTCCTCATTCTCTCTCCCTTCAGCTCTTCTATTTTCTTCCTCTAATGCCCCTACCCCCTTCTCTACATTGGTATTAGAGCTTCGACCCTGACACCTCTGCTTCCCCCCTTTCACCTTCATTTCGAACTCCAATAGCATGCCAAACACTCGCTTTGGTTACCTGCTGAGCACTAGCAACAACTCAACCAATAGCACAAGGATTGAACAAGTCGATTGTCAACTGCAACGCTCAATGTGGCTCAGACAGCAAGCCTCTGTAGGAACATGCAACCTTATCGCCAAAAAGTTGTACGACAGTGCAGGGAAAATAGCTTATTGCAATCGCTCAACTCCTAGGGCAAATAGCTGATTGGCGTCCGTTGAGCGAGGGAGTAGTTGCCGACCAAAAGATGCACCTGACGAACCTCATCATCTAGTCGATCTTGCACCCGAACTGTCGGGTGACTAGCCATTTTAGCCACTCTCGCATTGTGTGTCTAAGCCCTTAGCTTTAAGCACTACCAAGACATAGTTTACTTGTTTGACCCACCTCCACATCACGACCTGTGCACGATAGCCTGCGCGACCCCTCGTCGCTCGTCGTCGCCCTGTGCACAATGGATCTCTGTGCCACCTGTCGTCGCCACCCTATCCAAATTTCCGTTGCCTGCCTACAAGAAAGACAGTTTTTTCCAGCCTCTTTTCAAGGCCTTCCACAGTCTTGTTTGGGCTCATTTGGGCTATGTTTCGAAGCCTCTTCATCGAGCTTCGATTGGGATTTTCTTGCAGGAAGCTAGCTACACTCAGGCTTCTACTCTCTCGTGACAGTTCATCATGGCACCCAAGCTTCACTTCATGTTGAGGGATCACTACATGACAGTGATGAGGTTGCTTAACATCAGCATGTGCCTACCACAGTGGGTACATCCACTGGTGGTACAAAAGTTCCTATCATTGAGACTCTCTCCTGCATCTCGAGATGTGCGGGCACAGTTCGTTGAATCATTATCCTCCAAGCTCCATTGCGGCAATAGATTGGTGAGTAGATGTCTTAGTACATAGGCCAACAACTCGGTCAAGTTGCTCACATGCATTATCAGACAAGGGCAAAATAGCCTTGCCCAAGCATGGGGTTAGTTGGACAACCAAGATGTATTCTCTGCACCACGTAGGTAGATAGTCAACGCCGAGCATAATTTCAGCCCTTTAATCAATCTCAATTAGTACGAGTAGCATGACCCGTCTACGACGGGCTAGAGACCCGCTCCGCTGGCTCTCAAGATGGGATTTTAAAATGTCTTTAATTTCAAGAAACAAAACATCAAGTTTGAAGACCCCCTCCACTGTAGGCTTGGCTCTATGCTCAGTTTAGTTGACGATTCAGCTAGATCGATGGGCAAGCATTTGTACAAAAAATATGCCCTCCCTCTCTCTCCCTTCCCCACACACACATGCTCTCTCTCTCAATATTCATATGCATATAGAAAGATCCAACGTTATGGTTGAGAGGTGACTACGTTGGATGGGCTCGAAGAAACATCAACCATCAATTCTGTGAAGCACCTTGTGTGAGATCCCTACTCAGAAACAACTGGTATGTCCACCAAACAAGACGTCAATTTAGAAACAACTACTCGTACAATGGTGAGCACAACACATTGCCATTATGCATGAATAATGGCACAATCTTTGCCTTCGCTGTCATAGTGATCTCTACGTCCGATTATCACTTGGATCTTAGGAGCAGTTGTCAATCTTTCCACAGCATTCGGTGGCCCTATCCCAAGGAACTGAGCCAAAGCAATAGCTTTCCATCAATCAGCTCAGCTTGAATCGTGTAGGGAATGTAGACTTCAACCAGCTCAAATCCACACATCAAGCACCCCTAGCAAATGGCTTCTCTTTCCAAAACTCCCATTCCTTTTGGCAAAGTGAGATAGTCTACCAAAAACTTGCCAAATCAAGAAATAACCTTTGTGATGGCCAAATTCTAGATTAAATTGAATTCAGGATCCAACGCGTTCAGAAACTAAATTTTTGCCGACCAAGAATCTCTTGGATTTCCCAAAGATTGTGCCAAAATCCATCACAATCGAACCATTGAAAACATCATCAAAGCCAACTGGAAGATCTTGAAATGGCAAGAACACATACAAATGAAAGCAAAGATGAATGGAGTAATACAACTATGCAAACCTGTTGTATGCTATCGTGCTTTAATGGAAAGAGACATGTGGATGGAAACAGAAAGATTGAGGGATCGCTCTTTCGCTTCCAGTCCTTCAATTGGAATGTATGATTTGATCTCTTTTGGTTCTCTCTTATATGAGGGAGATTCACACCTCTTCTTGAATCACTGGGAGTTAAAATAAGTGCAAATCCAATGAGAGCAACAAAGATAGATTGGCAAATAAAACTTTCCAAAAAGAATTCAGATATTAAAATGTTGTTTCTTGAAATTAAAGGAAAACTTGCAAGGCATTGTACACCTCTGCACGTGAGTGTGTCACACACGTGACTGCATTAAAAGACACGAAAAGCCTTGGCAAGACAAAATGCAATGCCCATTTGCCTTTGATGTCCAAACAGAAGTTACACACGCAATTAGCACTCGAAAAACCTTTCCATGTACTTGCTTGAGGATTCTAAAAAGCTCAAAAAAGCTACACAACACGGATAAGTGTGGATTATCCATTTTGTAATTTAGAAGGCTGGTTCAGAAGTTACACACGCAATTACCACTCGAAAAACCTTTGCATGTACTTGCTTGAGGATTCTAAAAAGCTCAAAAAAGCTACACAACACGGATAAGTGTGGATTATCCACTCCGTAATTTAGAGGGCTAGTTTTGTGAATCCGTTACGTTAGCAAAGGTTATAGATTATGCATTAGTGAGTATTATATACTCATCTACTACATTTGGTTGAACCTCTTTTTGCATGAGTATTATATACTAATGTATTATATATAATATACATATATGTGTGTGTGTGTGGGGGGGGGGGTGTGTGTAGAGAGCTATATGTATGTATACTATTATATATTATATTATATATAATACACCACGTTGTTGCCACTTATTGGGACTCGCGTGCATCCGCCGCATCATTTGGAGTTGTGCCACCACGTTGGGCCCCACACGTGCACCGTCAGGTGCCAGTCTACGAGTCAGGGCCAGTTAGCAGCCACTCAACGTTGCATCTTGCACCACGTTCTGCCATGGGTCCGAACTGCATCTGTACACGAACCATGTCATTAATTTTGTGCTATCAGTTTCGGGTGGCCAGCTTCTGTACACGTGCCATGTCATCGAGTCTAGATTGCCAACTTTGTAGTGTGCTACGTGCGCACGCCACATCATTAGTTGTGCATGCATCATCGGTTCGCCCGCGCCACATCACGCCCTGAACTGCCCGCGTCTGGACTCTGCACCCTTATCTCTGCCCCCTTTTATAGTCTGCTTCAAAGCCATGTGTCAAGCTCGTCGTGTTTGTGTCTGCCCCGGAAGCCATCCCCCGGCATCTCGAAGCCATGTGGCAGACTACCCCTAGCTGTTCGTGTCTGTCCTATGGGTCAGATCAGACTTGCCTCTGTTGCAAGCTGGCACCTCGACATGCATTTAAGCCTCTACTTCGTCGCCATGTGGTGGATCGGACCTCGCAAAAACTCCTCTCCCTCCCGAACCTCTGTCTACCTCCCGAACCTCCCGCAAAGCTCCCTATTGCTCTTTCCGAACCTCTAAAGTTGTGCCACGTCAAAACCTTTCCTTAATACTTAGTATAGATGGGGATGATTGAGACATTATGGATGCATTCTCTGCAACACCGACCTTGTCATCGGACTTGAGGCTATCCTATAGTTCACAGCTCTTTGCATTTCTGTAGATGAAGCAATCTATAGTGGGCCGACCCACCGGCGTGTATTCGATGAGTGCTCCAATGAGCACAGTGAACCCTTTCACCACATTAGCAAGCATACTTGGATTTGTTTGGGGTTCACATGGCAATTGGAGAGAGTTCAATCCTCCTCTCAGCCTTTTGGTATGCCATCCTTGCATCAAGATACATTTGGCAAAAGTACACAGCCTGGGGTTCATGCTCCCTTTGCTACGTCTGTGAGCACATATAGCCACATGCAGCCCATCCATTAGACGGCTAGTTCTACTTTTTAGCAGGGTGTTAGTGGTGAGCAACATGCCATTATTGATGAGATGCTTTTTAGATGCCTAGCTTTCATACTAGGCCCTACTTGAGGGCATTCATGATGAGATGCCTTCATATAGTATGCGAACCTTAAGCGTGATGATGCCCACACTTCTGGAGGAATTATGCAACCAAGGATGTCAAAGATACACTGATAGTGCATAAGTTTAAGGGTGATAGATGCACACCCATGAGCTTAAAGAGTGGCTCACCAAGCTAGAAGATTATTTTCACTTCTACCCCAAGTAGGATCAGAATCGCATCATTTTTATAGGGATGCATTTGTAGGATTATGCTTACAGTGGTGGAAAAAAATGAGGGACTCTCCTTAATGGCCCTACTTGAGGGCATTCATGATGAGATGCCTTCATATAGTATGCGAACCTTAAGCGTGATGATGCCCACACTTCTGGAGGAATTATGCAACCAAGGATGTCAAAGATACACTGATAGTGCATAAGTTTAAGGGTGATAGATGCACACCCATGAGCTTAAAAAGTGGCTCACCAAGCTAGAAGATTATTTTCACTTCTACCCCAAGTAGGATTAGAATCGCATCATTTTTATAGGGATGCATTTGTAGGATTATGCTTACAGTGGTGGAAAAAAATGAGGGACTCTCCTCAATGGCCAGCCATGTGGGAGCAATTCAAAAAATTGATGGCTACTACATTTGTATCCCAGCTGATACTAGAGTAATACTTGGTCGAATTTCATATTCTATCTCATCTGACGAGCCCAGTCCAAGAGTATTTGCAAAAATTCTAGAGAATTTCCCTTTTTGTCCATGACATTTTTGAGAGGGGAAAGTTGCTGCATCTCATTCAGGGTTTGGACTTGACTCTAGCCTCGGATGTGAGGGCTCACAACCCTCAAACCATTGAGCAAGTTGCCTAGCTTACAGAGGTCTTCGAGCCTAAGTATGCCTATAGGTACAAGAGTGCTACAAGCAGCCCACATGGGACTGCATTTGAGAAAGAAACCCAAGATCTTTGACTAGCATGACAGGAAAGATACAATAGCACTATTTCCAAGGTTTCCCACAATATCAAGCAGCAAATTGTCGTATACCAAGCCCTTTAGGCACCCAGATGCAAAGCCAGTGGGGAAACCAAGTGCTCTAATAACAGAAAAATAAAGATAGAACAACACACCAAGGCCATCATGGATAGAAGAAAGAGATCAACTTATGCTTTAAGTGTGGTGACAAATGGACTCCCGAGCATATTGAGGTGTGCAAGATGAGAAGTAGTGGCACAAGATGAGGTAGGACCCCCTCCCCTTTGCCATGATTTTTTGATCCCCAAAGACCAACTCCAAATAATATCGACTGATGAGATCTTACCCACCACACAAAGCTTCCTGTTGTCCCTACATCGACTATTGTGACCCAACCCTATTGATTTCCTTGATGTTGATGTGGATTTCTAGATCGGTTGTTTTGACTAATGGCTAAGTCTCTCATCTTCTTCTTCCTATATCTTGGGAAACTATAGTAACTATAGTTTCCTATTCTCTTAGGAGGACTAGACTAACTCCTCCTTTTACATGGTTTTTTATACCCCTAGGATTCCATTTACCCATCTAAGAGCAAGGACCATGGTGTTGATTCTAGTGTCCCCTTTATCAAAGGATCATGGTGTTGATTCCATGTCCCCCTCTGAGTGGAAGGACCAGGATGTTGATTCCATATCCCTCTCTGAGTGGAAGGGCCATGGTGTTGATATCATGGCTCTGAGAAGGGTTTCCCTTGGCTTGATAGTTGAATTTACTAGTATTTTTACTCGTCTCCATGGAATCCTCTTTCTCTAGCTAAAAAGGCTTGACCATGACTCTTTGAATCTCTTTTCATGTGCTTTTCCTAGTCTATTCAAGAGCAAAAGGTGGGGGTGTTGTCGAGTCCACATGGTCCTTATGTGATGGGCTAGCCTAATTCTTATAATTTGATATCTTGGCCCTTGTTAAGTTCAATCAATCATCAATTTCCTTAAACCTAAGTAGAGAGTCTAGCCCTATCTCAGTTTGAAACATTGATGCATTTTTTAATTCACCCTCTAGTAGAATGGTTATTGTTTGCATTGGACTCGATCTCAAGATCTTTTCATGTATTCATGGCATATGTTTGACCTCTCAGAATGGGTATCATAGCATCGTTAACATCAAATTTGATGATGTTCAATTCTAGCCATCTCTTCTCATGCCAATCTATATGTTGTTTTACTATCTAGAAGCTAATCAAGAGTGAGTGGAGCTATTGAAGTCATTTCTAGAGGCTCATATCTCTTATTTGCATCCTTTACAAAAATGTACCACAACTCCTTTAATGGAATTTATTCACCATCTTAAATTTCTAGTTGCCAAAACTTTATCATCTAGCGTGTTGTTGTGATCTAGAAAGATAGTATCATCATGTGATTTCACTAATACAATTATTGGCAACAATGTTGTAGAGATAGCCAAAATTATTTATAAGGTTAATGTAAGAAAGTGCAAGAACCAATGCCAAAATAGTCAACTAGAGACTTTCCAAGGGTGGCATGTGAGTGCAAATGGGTGCAATTGTACTGATATCGGGGATCAAACTACCAAGTGCGTGAATGTGAGTATTGATGATAGATCAAAGTGGACTAGCTAGATTATGAGATAATCAGGTTGTTTAGGCAAGCGTTGATTAGCTTGGCAGAGTTCAATCTCCTTTAAAATTTTATAGTCTACAACTAGACTATACATCAGTATGAGAAATTCAACAAAATATTTATTTTCTTTGTTCCTCTTATTTGCATGTTTTGGAGAGACTGCAATTGTATCTACAATGGTTTTGATTATCAAATATTAGAAATTAGAACTAAGAACACAATAGAGTGGTTTCTTGTCTTTGTTCCTCTTATTTGCATATTTCGGAGAGACTACAATTGCGTCTAGAGTGGTTTTGATTATCAAATATTAGAAATTAGAACTAACGTCACAACTATGTAGGGCATGATCCACATATCATTTTTCCTTTTTGTAGCTCCTCAAAATTTCTTAAGGATCAAAAGTTATGGTCATTTGAAGATTTGTCAAACTTTTGTCCAAACGAGTTTCAAAAATGATGGTGTCACATTGTGTGCGTATACTATAGAGAGAGATAAAATACTAAAAAATTATTCTCTAGGTGAGTTCTTTAGCAAATACTAAAAAAGTATTCTCTCCTATATTCTTCAACTAGACTATCTAGGAATACAAGAAGGTAAATGTTTCAAAATGTGATATCTTAAGATATGAAGCTCAGATTCAGATGCTATAAAAAGCAAAGATTTAGTTCTTCCCTAGGCTACAAGATGAGGACAAGAGCTATTGAAAAAGAAGCAACCATGGTATTCAATCCCATATTGAGGAAGTATTGGAGAGAGGAGTGCACACAATATTTAACTATATACTAAATGTATTATGAACATGATGAAGGATCTATACATCTTTATGCCTTAGGGTTGGGGTTATAGATTGTCTATATGTCCTTATAGTCCTCTCTAGAATAGTCCAATTTTCACTACTCTTAATGGTATATTAGTATATTGGTCCATACTATTTGCACTATTCTTAATAGTATATTGTCTCATATAATGTTAAGCATTCCAAATGATAAATGATGATATCTTTTTGGATAAAAAAGAATCACATGGGCTTTGGTGTATGCTCTCAACATCAACAAATGAATAGAATATCAAATTCGATATGAATTCCAAAAAGATGCAATAAAGAAACCGACAAAACCCTTGCCTCAACAAAGGTGGTAACAATTGATAGACCACCAAATATGCTGAAAGAAATATGGGTACCTTAATGAAAAAATGCAATATGTGGTAATGGTACCCCAACATGGGACAAAATCCAAGCATGAAGTCATGATTCACAATAGATCCTCAAAAAAAATGGGTGAGACCAATGGAATGGTTTTGATACATGACAATAATTGGGCATAAGAGATCCAAAGTACGATAGATACAAAGACACATACATTAGAAAAGGTGCAAATAATCAAAGGATGGATGATGCAATCAATTGAACGCCTATACCACATGCCAATACACTCCCTCTCAACCGGATATTATAAACAATGATGAGATTGCACTTTTAGAATCAAGTGTTAACTCTCCATACTTCTCAAACGTGTTCATTGGGATCATATGCCTATGATGTTGTGGATCTTTCAATGAAGAGATAAAAAATAGTAATAAATCATTGGCACTCAATAAAACCACATTTGTATACTGACCATGAGAAACAACATGTTTTTGCAAACATGAGTTAAACTAATCAAAGAAATTCAAAGCATACAACTTAGTAAGTCTGCATACCTAGACACCTAGATTAGGTGCACAAGTGCACACACAATATTTCCATAAATAGGAACAATAGATGCACAAATAAACCCCATTAAGTGTGGAAGGGTACAAAAATGTATAGCACTATATTCTATAATGAAGGCTTATAAGGCCTTGGGTGAATAAGAAATCAAATCGAAAGGCTTTAGGTAGTATGACACCCAACAAACCCAAGAAAGCAGAGAATAAATCTTGCTTCTAGTACCATGCTTATTAGAAAGATCACCATACACATGCTTGTCTAGCATCTGCGGGGTCCATCAGCTACTCTTCTTCCTTTCTCTCTTCAGAGGATGATGTAGTTGAAGATGCGCATTCCATAGATGAAAAACAAGAAGCTACAAAGAGCACAATAGACATTGAGAATCAAGTACACTCAATTCAAATTTATTGACATTGTCAATACCACCAAGGAGAACCTAAAGGTTTCCAAATAGAAGAAAAAAATAGGATAAATGAAAATGATAAGCCTCATCATCAATAACCTCATCCTTACTTCTCTAACAAACTCCCCTCTTAGCTCAAATACTAAGATCTTGGGAGCCCTTTGCTCTATACAAATAGAATACAAGAAATAACAAAAAAAACTCACTTGAGATAATTTGATGCCAAACAAAAAATGCAAGCACGAGGCCTATCCATATGAGTATTTACATGCCAAGCAAAGGCAAAGGAGATCGTGACAATTATTATCAAGATGCAAAATCTTGTACCCACAGTATTTAGTAATTTGAAAATTAAGAACTCATTTTATTGCATCATTAAGATATGACAAATCTTGAACCGATGGTATTTAGTACTCTAAAAATTAAGAACTCTTTTTGTTGCATCAGTAAGATATGACAACTCTAGAATCGTTTAACAAAATATGACAAAAATTATAGCTTTCCACAATTGGATGCAATAAGAAACTCAAATTCTTCAATAGCTTTGACCAAAGAAAAAGATAGCCCACTGGAGACTAAAGCAGCCAAGAGAAAAGGACTACCTCGAGTTAATGCCCACATCAAAAGAAAGTTCAGATCAACTATGTCAATCTGATTTTGACAACCAAAGAGCTCCATATATATTACAAGGTGTGAATTCTTGAAACTAAAGCATCGAGCACTTGAAGATGGGTAATCGAGTCAATCTAGGGGAGATTTCATCCCTTTGTCAACAAGGGTCATCAAAAGTACACTCGAGTGCAATCAACATGAGATCATCAAAAGTACACTGAAGTGCAATCAACATGAGATCAATGTATTTGTGTGGAGCTGGCAAAGATTTTCTTATAGCATTTGAGCTTGAGATTATATTTGATAGATCTAATAAGATAGGTATAGCCAAAACACACTCTCCAGAAAAGATATTGGCATATGTTCTAGAGAGAGAGAGAGAGAGAGAGAGAGAGAGAGAGAGAGAGAGAGAGAGAGAGAGAGAGAGAGAGAGAGAGAGAGAGAGAGAGAGAGAGAGAGAGGCTAATCCTTGACAAAATCCTTAGTACATGTTTTGGATAAAGATAGAAATCATTGATATGTAGTTTGGCTAGAGATAGAAATTCTCGATACATGCTTAAAGATAGAAAAACCCTTGGTACATGTTATGTTCTCGATAACATCATTGACACATGTTTTGACTAGAGACTAAAAATCCTTGATATAGACTTTGCCTAGATTTGATACACGCTTCACCTAGATACATGCTTTGTCTAGGAAACTATTGGTACATGCTTTGGCTAGATACAAAATCCTTGATATATGCTTTGAAGAGAGAGAACATTCTTGGTACATGCTTTGGCTAAAAATGGAGAATCCTTGGTACATGCTTTAGCTAGGATAGTAAATCCTTCATACATGCTTTTAACTAGAGAAGAATCCTTCATACAAGTTTTGAATACTAAGGAAGCCATGGGAAAGAGCCAACACTTCTCATTCAATGCCACTTGTTGATCTTCAAAAGCTTCACCTTCACAAAGTGAATATTGGCAATTCATTCTCAATCCCTTATCAACTTAAAATAACTCATTCTGGAGAGAAACATTGATGCTATATTGTTGGTCTCAAACAAATCATGCAAGGTCATTCAATGATTTTAATGATTTCACAACCAATTGGATGTGCAAAAGCACTAAGTCTGGGTCTCAAAGTCCTTCAACTTATGATATCCACAAGATCTGCATCCCTTATTACTTTGCCCATGGCAGTGGGCTAAGTCCCCATGCCTTATATTCCTCATGCAACCAAGTGGCTTCAAATCTTAATCTTCCTAATCGAATAGTTCATCCCATCTAACATAGCTACCTCACCAAAGTTTGGAATCAACCTGTGGAACATAATTCTTGCATTATGAGGATTGCTTTGATAAAATTATGACTACAAAGCACACTATGCTATTGAAAAGCGGTAGGGATAGATTCAAGGAAGAGGATAGAAGAGCTGAAGGGAGAGAGAATGGGGGGGAGAAGAAAGGAGAAAGTGCTAGGGGAGAGAGAGAGAGAGAGAGAGAGAGAGAGAGAGAGAGAGAGAGAGAGAGAGAGAGAGAGAGAGAGAGAGAGAGAGAGTAGGTAGTGAGTAGGATAGGATTAGATGTCACATCAAAAGTTTACAATGAGTAGTGGATGGGGACTGATATAGGCCCTCCACATTTCCCACTAATTCTAACTAAAGGGCCACTAAAGTAGCCCTTTTTCTCCATTCATTACATGCATCCCCTCCCATAGAATTTTGCACTCAAGATCACATGTAGCGACTACTATGCAAGGGTACTGGGATAATAAAGTGATGCTCATCCTGGTAAAAGATAGGTGTAGTCTCAAACAATACTCTCTAGTTGCCATGATTATTCATCCTATGGAACTCCTTTCCATCTTATGAGGCAATCAATGTATACCCGATTGCAAACTCAATCTCTGAAACCCTTAGTGCTCTTGGGAGTAGAGGATATGACCCTCCTCATCCATAGGTGGAAGCTCTAGAAGTATGTGCACATGTGGACCTACATGTGGTTTCAACAGACACATGAAACACATTGTGAATCTTGGAGGTACTTGGTAGCTCCAATTGCTATGCTACCTCCCCAATCTTGCGGATGATCCTGTAAGAGCCATAATACTGATCAACAACCTTTATGTCAGTATTAGTCCTCAATGAAGCATAACAATTTTTGTGAAGATGTAAATCTCCTTCTTTGCATACCTCTTTACAATTGAGGAAGGCATCCCCACTTTACACCCATATATTGCCTCAAATTGGCTCATGCCAAAAGAGAGATGCTTGGTACTATTGTAGCAAAATGTAAGAAGTGTGAGCCACCTATCCCATGACCTCTGGGTATCATGACGAAAATGCCTCATGTATTCCTCCACCCATTTGTTCACCATATCTGACTGTCCACCAGTCTCAGGATGTTATGTAGTGCAAGGTGTGAGTAAAGTACCCACTGCTATAAAGAATTGTTGCCAAAAGTGATCCATAAATTTTGCATCCTTGTCACTGACAATTTCCTAGGGAAAGCCATGGTGCTTAAACACATGATCAATGAGCTGCCAAGCAACCTATGATGCTGAATATCAAGTCGTAGAGTGGGTCTGAAATGGGCTTGTTTTGTCAATTTATGAACCATGACATAAATGTTTTCCCATTCCCCTTTATAGAAGGCAAGGTTGTAATGATATCCATGTTGCTATATGTGTCCATTTTCCCTCTAGAATGGGTAACGGTTGTAATAGACTAGCTGATATTTTACTGTCCATTTTATTATGTTGTCAAGGCAAGCAATTCAGCAACAAATTTGATCACATCTCGCCACATGCCTTCATAGAAGAAGCTTTGTCTAACACTCTCATAAGTCTTGGTGACACTTGTATGTCTAGCCAATGCATTTCTTGCAAGACCCGTTGCTTATGTTATGGGTCTGGCACTCGGTAAATTCTGTCCAAAGTAGAACGGGAGGAAGTGGTAGTATAGATACCAGAGTTGCTTGAGAAGAATTTCATCCCTCTCAGCACCTCTCCCTTTGCCTCCCCAGTACTCCTGGTAAAAAAGAGAGATTGTTCCTACCATAAGAGCATTGACTCCTGGTAAAAAAGAAATATGGTTCCTACCATTATACAAACATTGTCCATAGGGATCTCAACAAGGCTATCATAAAAAATACATTTCTAATCCCCAGGATTGATGATGAACTCAAGGGTGCTCAATTCGTCACGAAGATAGATCTGAGGTGGGCCTACCATCAGACAGAGTGAAGAAGGGAAATGAGCACAAGACAACCTTCTGCACAAGACAGACTTTATATGACTTCAAGGTGATGCCATTCGGTTTGACTAATGTACCCACCACTTTCCAAGCACTGATGAATAAAATATTGTAGCCATTTCTTTTCCAATGCATGCTGGTTTTCTTTGATGACATCCTCATTTACAGCAAGAACAAACAGAAGCACATTGGACATGTCAAATAAGCACTAGCAATTTTGATGATGCATCAGTTTTATGCAAAAGCTACTTTCATGGCAGAAGAGATCGAATATTTGGGGCACATTGTGAGTAGAGATGACATTCGAGTAGATCCTGCAAAGTTGAAATGTATAAATGAAAGGACGTAGCCACAAAATCCGACCCAGTTGAGAGGGTTGATTGGGTCTAGCCTCCTTCTACAAGAGATTTATTCAAAAATTTGCCAAGAGGGCAGCTCTTCTTACTGATTGTTTGAACAAGGATGCCTTTATGTGGTCAAAAGAAGGACCACTCAGTTTTCAAGACTTGAAATTTGCCTCGACTCATGCACTGGTGTTGGTATGCCCTAACGTCTCATGGCCATTCATTGTGGAGATAGATGCTAGTGGCAAAGGCTGTCGATGCTAGTGGCAAAGGCTGTCTCATGACAAGAGCATGGTGTAGTAGCTTATGAAAGTAGAATATTTGAGGCCAAAGAGCTCAACCACCATGTTTATGATCAAGAAATGTTGGCCATCCTACATGCCTTCAAAAAGTGGCATCACCTATACGAAAGAAAAATCAAGGTAAAAAATGACCATAGGACACTCAGTTATTTCCTCACATAGCCCCATCTTGTCTACCAAGCAAAAGAGATGGTTCCTTAGTGCAGTCTTATGATTTTAACATTGAGTATACGAAGGGGAAAGAAAATGTTACTGCAGATGCCTTCTCCAAAATGTGGGCTTGCACATTTTCTGATGTCTCTACCATTTATTAGGATTGGATTCATGGTATTCAAGAAGAGTACATGCAAAATTCAAAGGCAACAGTCATATTTCATATTCGTAGGATCCCTCGTTTCGAAGTCACCTTGACTTTAAATTGGATAATGGGTTGTTATGCAACAGGGAAGACAGTATGGAGCTTTGTTTATGGGCTTACTGCCAGGTTCCAGAACTTTGGCATGATCCACATCCCTCTTTGGAGGTAGCTGAGATGGCATATCACCAAATATATTTGCAAAATCTAAGAGTGTCCATATCCTTCACCTCGAGAATGCTGCCCGTATGAGCCACTGACATATTTCATGCATAAATGGCACTTTCTTTCTTGAGCTCTCAAGCCAACTGCCTTGTTGAAATAATCTCCATTGTCATGCCATGCAATAGATTGATCTACCCATGTGTGCAAAGTGTAGTGTTAGGGCATTCAAGTCCATGCTAAACTCCCCCAAGGATTTCAATAGCAGCCTAGGACAATATTGATCGAACCCATGGCCAATGCAAAGAGATCCCCTATAAAATCATAATCATGAGAGAGCCGGATCCTCACATCCTGGCAACATAGTCTGTTGATTATATACTGTCCATTGGCAACCTCTAGTGGTCTATTTCTGTGGCAACCAATCCCATCTTCTGCAAGGTCTTGGTGTTGATAAAGCTATGTGTACTACCATTGTCCACCAGTATATGAACAGTCCTACCTTTGATCTCACCCTTCAATCTCAATGTTTTGGCACTTCTGGCACCCATCAATGCATCAAGCAAAATCGAATAAAGTACTAACTGAGCATCCCAATATTACTCCTCCTCATCCACCTGAGCATTCCCATCAGAAGCATTCTATGCACCAAGGAGACTTTAGGCATATGACATGGAATACCCTTGCTTGGTTGAACCCCATGTGCCACTGGACTGCCTTCCAAGTTTAGTAACACCACCTAGATCATAGGGAAATGCAAAATTTTGCCCAACTCCGACATCTGGAGCTGGTCCTGACTCATGTGCTTCATATGTCTCCTCATGACGACACATCTAGGGACTCAAAGGCATCCATAACTCTTCATATAATTAGATAGCTCAATAATCATGGCGTGGTGAGATTGGTGGTGGCTATCTATGTTTACATTAGTCCTTTGCTCTTCATTTTGGGCCACTGCATGAAGGGACATGGACTATGTGTTTGATAGTACTATGATATTGGGGCCCCATATGCCATTAGTGCCACTACTAAGGTAGATGGGACTTGTACTTTTGACCTCATGATTACTTGGATGTGATTTTGAGTTGAGACATGTGGATTTGGAGTGATTATCTTTGAAGTGATGGATTGGTCACCCTTCAGTGCTATCCCCTAAATCATCCATGTCATGACACTAAGGGATCTTGGAGGGGTTATCATCCAAGAGACAAAATGGTAAGGTCAGTAAGTCTTGAATTTCTACTAGCCTTTGACGTTTCTTGGAACATCCTCTTGTTACTATTGCAATTGTGCCAGGAGTGGACTTTTCTTAAAGAAGGGGCGAACATGGATCCCCATTCTGCTAGTCCATTCCCTTGGGGGTAGTAGGGTGTGCTTTTTCTATGGATGACCATGAGGCAGGAGTAAGCTCCTCTGAGATCCATATTTTTGTCCCTCTTAGCTCTTATCGACAGAGATATTTATCATTGGAAAAGGGAAATTAATATAAGATTTCATGCCAAGGTACCACACCACACTTTCCTCCCTTAGATGAGAATGAATATGGTAACATCCCAAGTTATGTTGTACTCTCTAGCATAGGGGGAAGGAAAGGAGCACCACAGGCCATACTCTCCCCACGCAGGTTTGTGCCAAAGAGAAGAGTGATATGTTGTTTAAAGAATATATTGCGACTCAATACGACACATATCAAGGAGTTCGAAGGGGCTGATTGGGTTGGATGGGTAGGTTCAAGTAAGTGTTCTTTTATCATATCATTATGAACATGCATCTTACTATTTACTACAAAAATTCACTTTTTCATATGTCATGATGGACAGGTCTGCAAACAAGTTAGTATCTATGATTAGAAAAACCAGGCAGCATCAAGACCAACCAAATTTCTAGACACATATTGCAGTGGAGTAGAAAGACGGGTTTAGCAGTGGGTGGAGAGTTGCCTACAACTTCATGGTGTTCCTCAATGAAAATTTTGAACATGTTTCAATAGAAAGATATACAAAGCTCTAGCTACAAGATTTTATGAACTGCTGTTCATGACCTAATTGCTACCATTGGGAAACAACATGATGTCAATGAAGAACCCAAGGGAGCCAAAGAAAAACAAGAGACAATTCAGTCTCCTTGTGCATCACAACCTCAAGCAGAGTTGCAACTTGCAAAGGAAGAAGAGAATGAGTCTATAACAAAAGCATTACAGTCTCCACCTGAATTAGAGACTCAATGCATTCTTCCTACACAAGAAGTAGAGACTCAATGTGCATCTACAACATCACATCTTGCAAAGGAGGAAGAGATTGAGTCTCAAACCTATTGCTTGTTACATATTGCACCAGAAGTAGAAACTCAATGTACACCATCTACACGAGAAGTAGAGACTCAATGTACTCTTAGAGCATCACAGCCTTAAGAGGATTCATTAGACTCTATTCCATTGTAAAGCATGTAGATGACCTACGAAACACGAGTCCTTGAATATTTTTACCTTGTTTGTGTTGACTAATGATAGTGTTTTTTAAACTTATGTTAAATGTTACAATAAACTGGGATATTTACTTATGATATTTATTCGATTTGTATTATTATTTGATTATATGTGAAAACATAAGGGCATTCTCTCATGGACACATAAGGGACATTTATCATGGATACACTTGATGAGAATTTGCAATGGTAAATATTGCATTCCCAATCAATTTGGCTAGCCTCCCCTATCGTGCATATCATGATGTACAGGTCTTGTTAGAGCTCACGGCTTGTCCGTTTGCTTTAAGGTAATAGGGGGTTGTTTTTCTATGAACAATCAAGAACTCACTCATAAGAAATCGTATCACTTTGTTAAAAAAGTGAGTCCCTCTGTCACTAACTATTTCCAAGTGGAGGTCAAAGCGAGATATGATGTTCTCATACAAGAACTTAGTTGTTGCTCTAAGGTTAGATTTCCATGTCACCTTGGCCTCGAACCACTTGGTAAAGTAGTCAATTACCATGATAATATATCGGGCTTATGTCCCTTTGGTTGCTTGAATTATAGGTCCAATAAAATCAATGCCACACTTTTCAAAGAGGTTGATCTGTAAGAATACCTATGAGGGGGGAAGCGGCTTAGATTGTACTCCCGATCGATACTTCTCCCTATAGTTCAGTGCCCAATCTAAGTGTGCCTATGTCTAGGCCACCATCAATGTAGCCTATATGACCAAGCCCACCTTGTGTGTCAATCCTAGGACCTAGTGGGTCAATGATCACCAATCACACCTTTGTTTGACCCATGACTTTTCCAATGCATACCATTTATGAGACAGTGCCCTCCCCACCATTAAATCCTCTAGTACCATAGATGGTTCTTATAAAGGAAGCCATGAGGATCCTAATTCAAGTACTAGGAAGGGGGGCCATGCCACTAACCTTCACAGAAAGGGATATTGACTCCTTGAGGAGTAATCTGATCACCATCTTTGAACTCATCACTAGATTCTTAGGCAAAGAAGACCCAGTGTACCATGTGGAAAGGCTTGAGAATATTTGCAAAACCTTTGGGGATATCAAAGACCTAGATAAGGCTAATGCTTTTGGACTGCTGAGCCTAGATGGAAAGGAAGGTTAATGGTATAGGGCTCTAAGCCCAAAGGAGGAAATTAATTGGACACGCTATGAAGATCATTCATAGTGAGGTTTGCCCCCAATGGTCCCAAATTAGCCCTATTAACCAATCATACAAGGTCAAGTAGAGGGATACCAAGTCCCTTTGTGATGACATTGCTTAGATTAAGCAATTAAATTCATGGTGCAAGCCACACAAAAGGATGAGTGATGCACAACACTTGCCACACTTCCTTACAGGGCTATGGGACTCCAAACTCTCTTTGCCATGAAACCCACATCATTTGAGATTTGTAGCAAGACTGCTATACACTTAGGTGACAATATGAAAGATGAGATAAGTCATAGCCAGCTTCATTAGAAGTGTCCCAAACCATTATAGAACCGCTAGTCTAGGTGAAGCCAAGGAGACAACCCCGCCCCACTAAGGGGCTAAACATGGAAGAGTTGGCTACTAACTAAATTAGCTAAGAAAACAACCCAAGGAAGGATTGACAAAAAGAAGGCCCTAGTAATCCTTACCTATTCCCAAGGCACAATAATGTGTGGTGTGGCATATGCATGGGGAATCATCCCACCAATGAGTGCCCTCACCTTAGGGCTAGGCTAGCACTCTATTATGTCCACTATGCACGATAGGAAATCATGAGACTTCATAGTGCCGCTACCCTAAGTTTATTCCCCAATCGATGTACCAACAAATGCCACGCTTGACCTTGCACGCACCATGTAATCTATCTAATTGGCCATTTAAGGAGCCCCTCCCACCAACCAAGGGAATTATAGGTCTCAAAATTTTGCTACCCCCACCCATCCTAGGTCCTCAACCACCTCCATGCCGGATGACTCCTATGAATTAGGTGATAATAGATGAATTACCTAGTGATTGGGAAGAGCTAGACCAGACCCTCTCGGTGGGTGATTACTCACAATATGGAAGTCCTCCAAACTTGTCTAGTTATATAAGCCACTATGTTTTGCAAGATGAGTAATATGTCCTGGTCTATCAAACAACCCCTATCACTCATAAGTCTGGGGATTAAAACCTTGACTCAAAAACCCACGATCCACTTCTATACATGCCAAGGTCCCCATAGGGCTAGTGAGTATTTGTACATGATGCCAGCTAATCAACCGGAGATCTCAACTAAGGGAGTGTGACCAAATGAGGATGAGGTAGATAGCGTGGTTGTGTCCTCATCATACTTGCTTTGAATTATCACTCTATTAAATCCTTTTCCTACTTTAATTGCACCTATACAATTTTCCTCCTTAGGCTAGGATGTACTAGCTTTGTCGCTTTTTGTTTTGCTTCTGGAGTATCTCTAGCCTAGGCCTAGTTATCACATTTAAGGACATTGAGGATATTCTTCCTTTTTCAATACTCAACAAATTGATGGTGTTCTTAGGATCTGTGGCCATCCTAGGGATCCTTCACATCAAAAAATCTTTCTAGAGATGATCCATCCCATAGCTAGAGCACAATGATGCACTCAAATTGGTGGTAGTAGCTACTTACAGGGGTGGTCATCCTTATAAGGAAAATCCTTTAGAAAGTGAGGTCCTTTGGATTAATATTAGGCCGCTAGAAATTTTCCTAAAGGAAGAGAGGGAACTAGGGGAGTGTTGACCTATAGAAAACCTCAAATCCCCAAAGATCACAGTTTCTTACTGTGAGAAACAACACTTTGCAGAGGCATAATAGTTGGTGCATGACTGCCAAAAAAAATATGAGCAATGGCTCAAGGCGAGTAAGGGAACTGGTATTATCCATTTAGACTATTAGACTCTTAACAGGGCCCCTAAAGACTCTCCTATCCTTGAAAGAGTGGATGAGGAAGGTTCATGTGGTTCATTAGGTTGAGGTTTGCTCCTAAGGCATAGCATGTTCAAGGGGGACCCCGCATGTCTCCAAGCTACATAAGAGGACCAAATGTCCTTTTATGGCTTTGAAGAGCAATAGTTAGTGGGCCACAAGCCAATTACACAACCTTAGCATGTGGCTAGACTAGCTGCATTATTATCTACTGAGTGCAAAATACCCATTGCAACCTTGTATTGGGGAACCCAACCCTTTAGCGGGATCTCTTCAATTGGATGAATGGGCAAATGGTCACCCCTGAAGATGTGACCCTTGAGGTTGTAGAGCCCCTCGTTGAGGATCTAAATCTCCTTAAAGTGCCTCAATACTTTGAAAGTGACAACACCAACATAGTACTTCCCATATCCAACCAAAATAAGAGTGAAATGACAATCTTGGATGGAGGAGCCTATGTGAGTTTAGTCACCAAACAGTGCTAGACCAAGTGGGGATGACCCAAGATGAAAAGTTCAAACCTTGTGGTCAAGCTAGCTGATGGAGCTACAGTTCAACCAATAGGAGTGCTAAGAGATATCAAAGTCAAGGCTTTCACTATAACTTATCGACTATAGTTTGTTGTTTGTGTCCACAACCAACCAGAAGGTTATGATATCATGTTAGTAGGAACACCTTTCATGCGCATTGTAGGATCAGTCCATGACTAGAACTCGATCATAATATACTTGCATAAGGACAAGCAGATCATGAGAGTCAACCTTCAACCTTAGAAATCCCATCATATGTCTGGTAATTTATTTGTGGATACTGCTTAGCTGACCACTTCAGTGAACGTGTTCTAGGCATACAAAAAAAAGGATGTAGGAGAGGATCCAGATGAACATTGGTATGCCTCATTTCCAGAGCTAGGGCTCTCACAAAATTAGATGTGTATCCTTGTGTCCATAGATGTGCCAAATAAGAGAGGAACACAAATGGCTACTTATGATGCCAAGGTGCCCAAGACTATATTCCCCTTGAACATGATCAATATAATGAAGGTACCTAAGGAAGGAATAGGAGTAAGGAAGGGCATGGTGCTATGTTGCAAGAAAGAATGGCGACCTTGATAAGCAGTGGCCATACTTCCTTGGTATCTCTTTGGCAAGAGGATAAGAGTAAGAGATCAGTTGTATCAATGGCACCTATGTAATTCCCTTGTCATCGGTCCCTACTATTCCAGTAAACTCTACAAATCCTTTCTCCTCGAAGTCTCCACCTCAACCAACATAGCCACACATCAAGAAAATTTGGCAGAGGAAAGACCAAGTACCAGACCGATAGGTACTGAATGAATCCCACCGCTCGTTAAACCCATGACAATATGCTTATGGGTTGCTGTATGGATTTTCCCGACGGTCGTACCAGCTGCAAAAGTAGGGTCGCAACTCCTCTGCAGATTGACGTGCAGGCCTGAATGATTCCAAGGATACTACCAAAGGCAACCATCGACTTTGCTAGCATGTGCCGATTTGATTGCAACAACAGGAATGACAACCCAAATATGGAGAACAACCAACTTCTCGGTGCCCACCACAGACACCTGTAGTAGAAACACAAGAACCTACTGAGGGGGTTAAAGGCCACTGTGCCTTAACCCCGGTTATGTACAATACTCAAACACACATATATATATATGGATGACATAGAAGATTATCAAAACTTATGTGGCTCTCTCTTCTAGCTCTCCCCTCTCTTAAGAACCTTCTTCCATTCCACTTCCATTGTTGAGATCTCTCAACTGGTATCAGAGTGTGGGTGTTCTAGTTGAGACTGGAGCTCGAAGTCTGCTATTGCAACTCTGTGAGAGGAAGAATAAGCTCCGTTGGGTGACTTTACCTATATACTGGTGTGTAGAGACCTTGCAGAAACCTTTGGAAAGTTCTCTGAGCGATTTTGGAGCCAAAAAGATGTTTTTTGATAATTCCCTTGTTCCTTTTGACACGGTGAGAGTTCGGAATGACTTACAGAGGCAACTATTGCTTCCTTTTGGTGTCCGTTGCACTTCAAGAGTTCAAAAACTCCTTCATTCTTGAATTTGGGATCATTTCATTGGATTTCTAACTCTCTGCTTAAACATTTTTCTGCCAGCATGTTGGAACTCAAGTTTGAAGCAACCATTCGCAGATCTGTCAATTCCGGTGGACTCAAAAGGTCCTAAACTTCTGCGTTACTCATCATTCATACTCAGGTGGTGTTTACAAACAAGTATGTTTGCAAAAACGTTTTTTGGTCCATGTGTTGGACCCGATGATTGGGACCACAGTTTTCAAAATCGTAAGTGCCATTGCATTCGAGAGGCCCAAAAACCCCTACCTGTCAGCTCTTGTGCGATTCTATGGAGATTTAGAGAACTTCCGTCTCTCTGAGATGCTGAATTATTTGTTCTTTGTCAAAAATCCATTCAAAGATTCAAACCTTTGATTTCTTGATTACAGGTCAATTGCAAGGTTTGACTCCCCATTTCCCATTCATCGGTTGGGATTTTGGAGTTCTAGCAGAAGAGAGACAGTTACAAATTGTCTTGTTGATTCTGATTATGCAATGAAGCCCCATTTTATCCTAGGCTCTATTTTCACTAGCAAGATCATTGTCATGCGGTCGTGATCTCTTGGATATACCTTGAGTAGATCACTCTGGTTGCAGTCTGTGAGCCATGTGCGCTCATTTGTGGTTTGTAGTGGGTTGCAATGAATGCTTTATAGGTTATTTGGATTCATTATGATCTTTGTTGGATGCGTTGATAGGCCTAGATTGCCTTGTGGGATGCTTTATTGATGGATGTTTAGCACACAGATGCTATTTTATGCTGAGAGACAGCTTTGACATATTGCATTTGATGCACAAGTTATGCTATGATCTCTTGGATGAGATTTTATTGATGCTTATGCCCATGGACGATGTTTATGCTTGAGGCACTTGGCTCTTATTGGCATTGGGTTTGCCATTGTTTTGTCGTTGCAGGTTGACGTTGTCTTTTGGGCCGGATTTGCTCATATGGATGCATAGTATATGCATATGAGTTGGATGCATCTTGATGCTTTGAGTTGTTGAGGTTTGGTGTATTACCTTCCATTTTGGCATACACATTTGGATGCACCTGGTATTTGGTGTGATTTCTCTTTTGCAGCTACTAGCATTTGGGATTTTGCTTTATTTGTATCATGGCATCCTCTTCCATGTCTGAAAATGAGTTTTTCAACATTAAAAAGTTTAATGGGACAACTTTTCTTTGTGGAAAGAATAGATAAATGATGTGCTTATTCAAAAGAAGTAGTTTAAACCCTTGGCAGGGATTGAAGCTAAGCCTATAGATATGTCTGAGGATGATTGAAACGAGTGGATGCATTAGCAAAGTCTACTGTTAGACTTCATCTTGCAGAGTCAGTCTATTTCACAGTAGTAAATGAGTAGACCACAAAAGATTTATGGAAGAAATTATGTGCCACTTATGAGAAGAAAACTGCCTCTAATAAAGTTTACCTTATGAAGAGGTTGTTTGAGCTGCAAATGAAGGAAGGGGTCTCCATTGATTCTCACATAAATGAATTCAATATTATTTTCAACCAGCTTCAGGCTCAAAAGATGAATTTTGATGCAGAGACTAAGGCAATACTCCTCTTATGTTCATTGCCATCCTCATGGGATACTTTCATACAACTGTTAGTAACTCTACACCTAGTGGAGTATCTGAAGTTTGATGATGTTGTGGGTAGCTTGTTGGCCGAGGAGATTAGACGAAAGTCTATGGATGGCAACAAGCAGGATGCAGCCTTAAATGTGCAAAGGGACAGATCACATTCAGGGGGAAGTCCCAACAAAGAGGGAAGTCTCGTAGCAAATCCAGGGCACAAAACATTGAGTGTTTACCATTGTGGCAAGAAAGGCCACATAAAAAAGAATTGCTACAAGCTAAAAAGAGGGCAAAAGGATAAGAAAAAGAATGCAAATTGAGGTGCAAATAAGAAGGAAAAGAGTCTAAGAGAGGACAAAGGAAAAATGAAGATCGAGGAGATCAATGTGGTCACCGATAATAGTAATAATGACATTCTCTTCATGTCTAGTATACCTACGGACTTGCTTACTACTTCAGATGATGCATATTCCTAGGATTAGATTTTGGATTCTGGTGCTTCATTCCATGTTACTCCCCATAGGAAATGGTTCTCCACTTATGATGGTGGAAAGACACGTTGTGTGCATCTTGGAAATAACTATGCATGTGATATAGTTGGAGCAGGTGACATAAAGTTTTCTTTTGCAAATGGGTCTATATTTGTTTTGAAAAATGCGAGACATGTACCTAAGCTAACCAAGAGTATTATTCTAGCGGGTCAGCTAGATGATCTTAGTTTTTAGACCACCTTTGGTTTTCAGAGTTGGAAAATTCAGAAGGGCTCTACGGTTTTGGCAAGAGGTGCCAAGTGTGGTACATTGTATCCCTTACATGTATGAGGGGTGTGTGATCATGTTGTTGCAATAACCGAGCAATCAACTACTTCTTTGTGGCATTGCCCGTTGGGCCACATGAGCTGGAATGGAATGAAAGTCTTTGAGCATTGTCTCTATGGGAAGTAGACTAAATTAGCCCATAAAAGAAGCGGAAAGAAAGAGCTTGAAAAGCTTGATCTGGTGCATTCAGATGTATGTGGTCTCATGCCCACATGATCATTAGGTAGGGCTGAATACTATGTGACATTCATTGATGATGCAACTAGGAAGGTGTGGGCTTATGCTATAGCTCGGAGAGCGATGTGTTCTAGGTATTTCAAAAATGGCTAGCTTTGGTTGAAAGTCAGTCAGGTAGAATGCTTAAATGTCTACAGACTAACAATGGTAGAGAGTATCTCTCTCATGACTTTTAGCATTTCTGTGATACATGTGGGATCAAGAGGGAGCTCACGTCCCCTCGTACTCCTAGAGCAAAATCCAGTTGTAGAACAGATGAACCGCACCATTAAGGAAAGGTTGCATTGTCTGCTTTCTAATGCAAGCCTTTCTAATGGGTTTTAGCCCGAGGCAATGAAGACTGCAGTGCATGCGATCAATAGATCACCTAGTAAGAGTTTAGATGGTGGTATTCCCAAAGAGGCATGGAGTGGCAAGGAGCCCTCTTTACTCTCATTTGCGTATATTTGGGTGTGAGGCATATGCACATGTGCCAAAAGAGCTTCGGAAGAAGCTAGATCCTAAGTCTAAGAAATGCATCTTTCTAGGTTATGGTGAAAGTGGAGAGATGGGCTATTGTCTCTGGGATTCAGAAGCAAAGAAGATCATATGAAGCCATGATGTGGTCTTCAATGAGAAAAGGATGCATAAGACACCCATGAAGGATGTGGAAATGAGGAGAATCACTTTCTAGGATGTGAATCCACCAGCATATGTTGATAGATAGCAAGTTGTCCATGCACCGCATGTGCAGGATATGGTGCCACCAGGTACTCCCATAGGTACACAATCAAGGGCAGATGATGGATCATCTATTGGTTGGAAATGATGAGCCAAATGTGGCTGATATACAGACAGGACAACAAGCTGAAATGCCCTTGAGAAGACCATCTAGAGTGGCTAGACCGTCTAAGAGATTTGTTCCAGGGGCAGACTATGTGATGCTTACTGATTGGGGGGAGCCTTCTTGCTCTACAGAGAGGCTATGATGCGCAACGATCAGCGCAAGTGGGAGTGTGCTATGCAATTAGAGATGAATTCACTCATGAAAAATAAGACTTGGGACTTGGCTCCTTTGCCACATGGAAAGAAAGCATTGCCATGTAAATGGGTCTATAAGATGAAGGTCATAGGTGATGATGTGCCTAAGTACAAGACCCGTTTGGTTGCTAAAGGATTCAAGCAAGAGAAGGGTGTGGACTTTGATGCGATCTTCTCTTTGATTGTGAAGATGACTACACTTGGATGTGTACTTGAACTTGTGGCAACAGAGGATATGGAGCTTATGCAGATGGATGTCAAGATAGCTTTCTTGCATGGGGATTTGCATGAGGAAATTTACATGGTATAGCCGCTTTGTAGAAAAGGATAAAGAGCATTTGGTTTGCAAGCTGAAAGAGAGTCTCTACGGTCTTATGCAAGCACCTAGAGAATGGTATCAGAAGTTTGATGCTTTCATTCGGTCCCAACGTTTCCGAAAGAAGTGAAATTGATCACTGCCTCTACACTAAAAGGGCTTAGGATAATAGCCTGATACTCATGGTACTTTATGTGGATGATATGCTATTGGTTAGTAAGAACACTTATGAGCTGGATGCCTTGCAGGCCAAGTTGCATGAGGTCTTTGACATGAAGGATTTGAGACCTGTAGGTGATATTCTTGGTATTCGCATCACGCATGACCGGAGTAGGAAACTCTTTGGCTTTCGTAGAAGGAGTATGTTACAAAAGTGTTGCAGCGTTTCAATATGAAGGGGGGGAAGGTAGTATTCCATTGCCTCCATATGTGAAACTGAGTTAGGCAGATATTCCTACATCAAGTGAGGAGACATAATTTATAGATCCGAGTGTGATAGTACTTGTGGCTAATATAAAACAATTGTTAGCGAATCCAAGTCTTCCAAAAAATGAGGAGGACAACATATGTTGCTCAGAGCATGCTGAGGACAAGGTTGTATCGGTCATAGAGAATGAGGAAGATGAAAATTGCTTCGAGATGGATGTTGGGTTGGTAAGCTATATTTATTGGAGTATTAGCTACAGAACCCACAGATGTGCTGATGAGAGTACTTCATTGGGGTACTTGGCTTGTTTCAATAACAAGGACAAATTAATGGGTATGCAATTTTCTTGTATTTTACGTGATGATTATAGTAGGTTTGGCACTCTATGCTTGTTAAGTTGGAGGGTGAAACCTTTTAGGTAGGTATAGGAGAAGCATTCTTAACAGAGGCACTTAGAGCTTTTTGTTGGTTCGTGGATCTAGTTGGTATGGGCGGTTCCTTATGCATCAACAGTTGGGAGTCTTACATGTATGCTATGATAGTTACTAGACCAGACATTGCATTTGCAGTGGGAGTTGTTAGCCGGTATATGGCTAATCTAGGAAAGAGGCATTGGGAGGCAGTTAAGTGCATCATGAGGTACATGAAGGGTACCAAGGAGATGTGCATCTGCTTTGGCAGAGGAGAGATGCATGTACTTGGGTACACAGATTGAGACTATGTAGGGCATGTGGATAGTAGGAGGTCCACTTCTGGTTATGTGTTTACCTTTGCAGGTAGTACAATGTCGTGGATTTCTTGTGCACAGAAGTGCATTGCTTTGTCTATCACAGAGGCCGAGTATGTTGCAACCACAAAGGGTTGCAAGGAGTCTATATGGCTTGATCGGCTACTGGGAGATTTTGGGATCGATACAGGTGTACCAACATTGCATTGTGGTTCCATGAGTGCTATTTAGCTAACACGGAATCCGGTCTTTCATGCAAAGGCCAAACACATTGAGGTCAGGTACCATTTCATCAAGGAGGTACTTGAGGACAAGCGCATAGAGCTTGTCAAGGTTCATACAAATGATAACCCTACAGATATGCTGACGAAGAGTCTACCTAGTCATCGGTTTGAGTATTGTCGTGTATTGATGGGCATTGGATAGTATGCTCACTGGCTGTTCTCCCTTAAAGGCACATTGTCCTTGAAGTGGGAGGTTGTGGGGGTTAAAGGCCACTGTGCCTTAATCCCGGTTATGTATAATACTCAAGCACATATATATATGGATGACATAGAAGATTAGGGTGTTTTGCACCCACCAAAACTTGTGTGGCTCTCTCTTCTGGCTCTCTCTCTCTCTCACCTTCTTCCATTCCACTTCCATTGTTGAGATGTCTCAAATAGTCCTAAAGAGGGGAGAGTACCATAAGAACCTAGTGTAGGGGCAACCTCGTCTTTACCATCAGGCCCTCGACAGGTCTCCACCCTTTCCATCTTGAAGGAAAGTGTTGCACCAGGAACCTCGAGGAGGTGGCGACACCCATTGCCCACTCAGTAGAAACACAAGAACCTATTTCAAAAAACAGGGTAGCACTACAAGAAATTAGGTTGGACCAGTCGGTGCATTTGGATGCAACTTTGCTACTGCAGGAAGAACATGCTGCACCAACTAAAGTCCTCATGGACAATTTAATAGAATCTATACCAAGCAATGCCCCATGGTTGTTGGCGTCCCCGTTAACCAACCCTTTTGCATCATGGTTGGCAACAAGGTATGCAACATTCCAGCACTCTTGATAAGTAAGCACCTCCACCAACCTCACTCTCACTAAGCTGCAGCAATGTCAACTTATGCAGGACCTGCATGCTAAAAGGGCGCGAAAATAATTCTTTTCGAGCGATTGGTGATGAACTTAATCAAAGAGCCCAAGCTGATTGAGCCACCGCAATCGAACTCAGGGAACGACTGGCCAAGGTAGAGGCCATGGGCGTGCAGCTCACATTCCTTGGCCGAAGGCCTTGGGTGGCTGCAAGAACACGGTTGACAAAAGCTGCTTGGACAAAAAATTACCTCCTCCACAATAAGGTGACCCTGTACCACCCCAATGGCATACTAATCTCGTACAATAAAGTTTTAGAGTCCATGCTCATAATGCTCAAAACATGTTTTAGCCACTTCAAAACCGAGTACGTGGCATATCCTACTAACTTAAGCGAGGTGGAGTCAGACACTGCACTGGCTATTTTTGTATCCACAGAGCATTCCTCTCTTGAATAAATTTGAGTCTTTTCCTAATCCCTTCCGCCCGAGGCTTCCTTCCTCATTCCCCTCCAAGCATACAAGGAAGCATGCAGCTGATCAATGCGCTTATTCTCTATGCTAATACAGGAAAGAATTTGTGCTGAATACATACAAGAAGCTACTAGCAACTCTCTTTCTTCCTCTCTGTGGTGCATACGCATATGCCTCGCAGTAAGGTTTAAAGAAGGTCTTGCTGCGATTACACGATCATTAATAGTTGCATGTTACTCTAGTCTGTGTGTGTGTGTGTGCGCGCGCGCGCACGCGCCCGCTCTTCTTTTCCCAGTCCATACAAATGATCCCTTATCAGCAAGGACACGAGAAGCCTCTAGAGTTTTCCCAGTAGACATTGTCTATCATAAAATAACACAGTCAATCAGAAAATTAACAAATTTAGAAAAACTGAAAGTATGGCCACATTTCAGGAGTTCCCCTCTTTTAGGGTCCATTATATTGTTAACGTCATGTTGGAGATTCCTGTCAGTCTAACAACTTAGTTCTCATAAAATCATGCATTATATTCCAGCTGCTTCATGGTGGCACAAATTTGATCATGTGCAAAATTCCAAAAGGGTAACCATCATAATCAAGAGGGAACCGTAGTAGAGAAGATGCAAGAGGACCAAGAAGTCTCAAATTATAATTTACAGAAATCATAAGACTCTGCGTCATAAAATTTGTAGTCTTGATTTCTAGAAACTGCAGATTCTGAAATCACACCAGCTAGCAAGAGGTTCACCATGTTATGAAGGCAACTCAGTACAAATCATGACTCAACGCAAATTCATCCGCCTTGGAGTACATTAAAATGTATTTCCATGCTTCAAGCAGGAACACCCAAAATAAGAGGAACACTTGCTCCTCGATGTACACTGAAAATGTCTTTCCATGCTTCAAGCAGAAACCCCAAATAAGAGGAACACTTGCTCCTATGGATGCACTGGCATCACCAAAAGTCCCCACAACTAGACTTCTCTTTTTAGGGAAGGATAGTTTACTGCTCTTTCTTTAATATGAGCCCATGACAATCATCGCAAACCCAAAGAGTTATGACCAACCTGGATGTCTTCCTGGGAGTATCGATAAAGGCACCGCATCCACATAAACAGCCCATCTTTGCAGCATTGGATTTTCGACGATGCAATGCACGTCAAGGGCATGGTGTTAAATTAACACTTCAAGTGAGATATCATCTAGCTTCAAACATAAATCTTTGCTTTGGGAATATGTTGTATCTTGCAGCACAAATGTAGTCCAAATATATCCTGGCTTCTTCCAAATCACTCTCAAATGTGGTCTGAATCTCGTCCTCATGCATCTGAGCACCTGCATAGATATTTGACATCAAGACATAAGCTGCAGTATCCTCTTCATCCAATTGCAGTGCATGTCCAAAGGCCTGTCTTCCAAGCTCTACATGAACCCACTTCTGGCAAGCACCCAATACAGTATGCCATACTACAAGATTGGGTTGGAAAGGCATTCCCTCCACCATCGCTACTGCCTCTTCTAATTGGCCTGCACGGCCAAGGAGATCAACCATGCAAGTGTAGTGCTCAATAGTTGGAGAGATGCCATAGTCTTTGGTCATAGCCTCAAAGTACCTCAGACCCTTGTGCACGAGACCGGCATGACTGCATAGAGTGAGAACACTAAGCAATGTCACCCCATTTGGCTTTATGTGTTCGACTTTCATTTTCTTGAGCATATGAAAAACAAATTTACTTTCTCCTAGCTGGGCATATCCTGCAATGAGTGCAGTCCATGACACTACATCGCGAACTGGCAGCTTATCAAACACTTCCTGTGCTTTTGTAAGTGAGCCACATTTGGCATACATGTCGACCAAGGTGTTGCCAACAAAAAGATCTGTTTCCAGTTCCTGTCTGACAATCCCAGCGTGTATTTCTCCGGCCTTGTATACGGCTCCTATGCTGCCACATGCTTTCAAGCTGCAAACAAATGTGACAGGATTCGGAGAGATGCCCTCCAGTTGCATCCGTTCAAAACAATACAGTGCTTCCTCACCAAGTCCATGCTCAGCATATCCTGCAATTAGCGCAATCCATGAGAGTACATCTCGGACTGGCAGCTTGTCAACCATTTCCCGTGCTTTTGCAAGAGAGCCGCATTTTGCATACATGTCAACCAAAGTGTTGCCAACAAAGGGAGCTATTTCCAATTCCTGTCTGGCAGCCTCACGGTGTATATCTCGGCCCTTGTCTATAGCTCCTATGCTGCCACAAGCTTTCAAGCTGCAAACAAACATGGCAGCATTTGGTAATATGCCCTTCAGTTGCATCTGTTCAAAATAATTTAGTGTGTCCATATCAAGCCCATGTTCAGCATATCCTGCAATTAGTGCAGTCCAGCAGAGTACATCTCGAACTTGTAGTTTGTCAAACACTTCCTGTGCTTTTGCAAGAGAGCCACATTTTACATACATGTCCACCAAGCTGCTGCCAACAACAAGATCTGTTTCCAATTCCTGTCTGGCAATTTCGGCATGTATCCCCCAGCCCTTATCTATGGCCCCCATGCTGCTGCAGGATTTCAAACAGCAAGCAAACATGAGAGCATTTGGAGAAACGCCCTCCAGCTGCATCTGTTCAAAACAGTTTAGTGCTTCCTCCACAAGCCCATGTTCAGAATACCCTACAATTAGTATGCTCCACAACACCACATCTCGAATTGGCAGCTTGTTAAACAATTCCTGTGCTTTGCCAAGCGAGCCACATTTGGCATACATGTCCACCAAGGTGCTGCCAACAAAATGATCTCTTTCCAATTCTTGTCTGATAATCTCAGCATGTATTTCTCGGCCCTTGTCTATGGCTCCTATGCTGCCACAAGCTTTCAAGGTGCAAACAAACGTGGCAGCATCTGCAGGGACACCATCCAGCTGCATCTGTTCAAAACATTTCAGTGCTGCTTCACCAAGCCCGTGTTCAGTATATCCTGTAATTAGTGCATTCCATGAGACTACATTTCGAGCTAGCAGCTTGTCAAACACTTCCTGTGCTTTTCTAAGAGAGCCACATTTGGCATACATGTCAACCAAGGTGTTGCCAACAAAAGGATCTCTTGCCAATTTTTCCCTGGCAATCTCATTGTGTATTTCTTGGCCCTTCTCTATAGCTCCTATGCTGCCACAAGCTTTCAAGCTGCAAACAAAGGTGATAGCATCTGGGGTGACACCCTCCAGTTGCATCTGTTCAAAGTAGTTCAGTGCTTCCTCACCAAGCCCACGTTCAGCATATCCTGCAATAAGTGCATTCCAAGATACTACGTCTCGAACTGGCAGCTTGTCAAACACTTCCCGTGCTTTTGCTAGGGAGCCACATTTGGTGTACATGTCCACCAAAGTGTTGCCAATAAAAGGATCTGTTGTCAATTCATGTCTGGCAATCTCAACGTGTAACTTTTGACCCTTGTCTATGGCCCCTATGCTACCACAGCCTTTTAAGCTGCAAACAAACGTGACCGTATCAGGAGAGACACCCTCCAGTTGCATCTGTTCCAAACAGTCCAGTGCTTCTTCACACCGAGAGTGTTTAACATAACCTGTAATTACTATGTTCCACGAAACTACATCTCGACCTGGGAGCTGGTCAAAAACCTCCCTTGCTTTTATAAGTGAGCCACATTTGGCATACATGTCGACCAAGGTATTTCCAACAAAAGAATCTCCTTCCAATTCCTGTCTGGCAATCTCAGTATGTATTTCTTGGCCTTTTTCAACATCTTTCTCCCTGGCACAAGCCTTTAATAAGGCCACGAACGTATACTTGCTAGGATGTACAGAATCTTCTTTCATTCTCTGATAAAGATTGAGGGCATGATGTGATTCTCCCCATTCAATATGACCCACGATGAGAGACGTCCAAGAATGTTCAGTCCGATCAACTAGCCTGTTAAAAACATGCTGAGCATCGCAAATGTTTGCACATTCCACCAACATTGGGACAAGGTAGTTCCCAAGAGCTCTATGAGCTTCCAGCCCACTTTTGCCCATATAGGCATGCAAGCGCTTGGCATGCGATAAATTTTTCTTTTTTCTGCACTTCTGCAAGATGCATATACAATTCTCAACCGAAGGCAGCTGCGTCAACCGTTCCAAAGAAGAGAGCGCCTCCTCTAAGCTGAGCATCTCCAAGCCAGTTGTCTCTCAGTCCTTGGACTATTCACCTCTACTCCAGACCTAAAGCTGGCCTTGTAATCGCTGCCACCCTTCTGCCACCCTCCTCTAGCTCCTCCACCATGCCCCGGTCTTCAGAGATGGGCCGGGCCAGACAACTAGTTGATCTAGTCCCATGCATTCCCATTGTGTATTCCGTTTTTCGTGGACTAACCTTGGCAATAACTGTATTTGAGTGTGCGAAGCATGAACACAATGAAAACCAATATGACTTTGAGGTCTGTGCTGAAGTACTTGAATGGTAAAGCTCTGGAGTACTTCGAGTAGAGACAACCAAAGAATCTGTCACCATGGCTAGACTTAATCTATACATACTTGTTCTATAAATGCTTGTTCTGGCTGGACGTAATCTATACATGCTGAACAAGCATGTCTAGATTAAGTCCAAAGTTTCAAACGGGCTCTTCGTTAGAGAAGAATTGCTACGTGGCCTCTTCACTAAAACGGATCTTCTGGAGATCCCCAGTATAGTCATGGAGGGCCGGCACGAGGGGCTGAAATGCGATCGAAATTGGCACATGGCATCTTTTCATTCATCCATGTGCTCTTGGTTTTTGTGCAGGTGGTTCGCTAATTTGATGTCTGGTCGTGACATCGGCACACTTTCCTTATTGAAAAGTCCAACCATGGACCATTGCCCAGGCTCCAAATTTGATGTGTGGTCTCGGGATTGGCATGTGGCATCGTTTCATTGGTCCGTTTGGCGGCTGCCCGATCTTGGTGCTCTTGGTTTGTTGAGTGGGTTTTGGAATGTGGTGGGTTGGCATCGAGGAGCCAAAGGTCATCGATCGAACAATAAAGATTAATCCTCCTCCAACTACAAACCTTTACGCTAGAGCGAGGAAGAAACACACTAGAGAGTGTGTTATTGTCTGATGTCAGGCACCAATTGGAGAGATTCCTATTGTTCTCAGCATAGGCCTTGGGTGTTATGCCCCACTACTAGTGCGGCCAAACTTTTGTACTAGGTCTATTCCAATGGGTGTGACCAACCTCTTAATACAAGCCAGAATTATTTGTTATATTAAAAAAAAAGACAACCCACACGTGGAGGGCTTGGTGATGAGTGTTTTTTGTTGTTCGTTTTCTCATTTTTGCTTGTCGACTTGTATTGAGGGTTCCTAAGACCCAAAACATAGCAGAATCACAACCAAAAAAGACCATGGCCATCACAACAAGAGGGTATACTACCCAAGGCCCATGCTACATAGCCTCTCACTACATACCCCGTATATATCTTAAATGAAGCCCTGCTAGCCACAGAATCCTTCAATCAAGTCACTACATAGGGTTCCTTCTCACCAGAGGTACCACAATCACCCATCTATCCCTCATCCTCAAATGCCGCCCTATTTTTCACACTCCATGTTGCTAATATAGATGCGCAACGCCGTCGCCACAATTGACGTAAAGCCTTGAGGGTCCCCAACCAACACCGATCTCCAATTTAGCTTTCTCAAAAACCTAGACATCATCCCTACTGTGCAAATCAACCCCTCTATCCGATGCTCCTCACAACCACACACTCTGAGAACAAATACCTACTACTTTCCATAGTACACCTATTAAACAGGCACCATGGAGAAAATCTTAACCCATTTAGACAATCTACCTCTAGTCGGCAACCAATTCTAGAGCACCTTCCAATTCAAGTTGGCAATCAATTTTGAAGCACCTTCCAAAGCAATAACTTGACTTCTCTCCATGCCTCATACCCTACTTCTCATTCAGCCTCACAACCAATAGGACTTGGCCATTAAAGCAACCTTATACATGATATAAGTCCTAGAGTCGTATGAGTTAGGGTTGTTCTTACTACCACAGGTGTGTAGAGTGTAGCCTTTGAGCTAGTTGTATGATTGCTAATTTTGGCTAAGTAATAGAGGAAGGCTATTTCCAATTCATATATGTACATCCTTCTTTCTCTCTATTCATCATTTGCTTTCTGAATTGTGTGTCTCGTTGAAGAGCAAACCCCCCACTGGCTACAAACAAGCATAAAAATTAAAGTGGGAATGCTAGTTGAATTGTATTCAGGACATATAAACCAACAAGATGGATTAGTAAGTGGTGCAGAAGGAATTTTTATGACCATGTCTACATACAACAACAAAGACATAATTTGGATACAATTCCCTATACTTAAGATAAGATGTAGACAAGACACCAAAACATGCTTATAGTTTTAACAAAACAAGCTTTGGACAGTATAAAAGAAGTCCACATTGGTGTATAGAAAACAAGCATCCTAACCTTAGCCTTGATAACTATTCTTGATATAACTAGGTGTAGCAAGAACAATACATAGAGCACAAGGCTTAGAAATGGAAAAGCTTGCATTCTCACCAAGGGTATTTGTAGACGGTCTAGCATACACAGCTCTATCATGAGTTTAAAAAATAGAAAACCTATTGAAAAAAGATGTGTAAAAAGAATTGGAGAAGTTGAACACAAAATCAAGATGGACAACTTTACATATAGATTGGAGCAATGCATATATTAATACTATAATATTTAAATATAAGGTCACTTCCTAAACATGAGACAGATGTTTATATGCTTACTAGAAACAAGAACTCCACATTGTGGAACCACACATGCCATCAATGCATTACGGTATAAATAATTAATTTGGTGATGGCAATTGTATGTTTATACAAAACAACACACATCAATTGAGGAAACACAAATATACACTCAATGCAATAGAAATATCAAAAGCTCAAATTTTCAAGCAAACATAAAGATAATATAGACCACCAATAAAAAAGTATAACATTTTCATCCCATACATACATAATTCAATTGTATGTTAATACAAAACAACACACATCAATTTTGAGGAAACACAAACATACACACAATGGAATAGAAATATCAATATCTCAAATTTTCAAGCAAACATAAAGATATACAATTTTCAACACTGTATAGATGACCAATTGAAAATTATAACATTTTCATTCATACATTCATAATCTATTAGCTAAAATAAACAATAACAAACACATCATGCTTCCAATAATTCATCGCCATCCTTCCAGCCGGAGATGCCGATGTCAATTGAGCCGACAGCTCTCGGGGGTGCATTGTCCCATGTTACGGGTGACGGATCTGAGTTCCAACAATGGTTTTTGCACGATCCTGGCAATGAGGAATTGATGGGTTTACTACGCAAGGCAGAGCAAGCAGTTTTGGCTGTGCATAGGGGTGTTTATTTGGTAGGTTTTGGGATACCGCATGACCCTCCTCAAGATTTACAAAAGCGTGGTTATAACATGGTGGCCGAAGCGCTATAGGGCTCCATGGTGGGATTTGATGCGGCAGAGCTGAATCCAGATAACACATTGTCACAAAGGATCCACAAAAATGGGGAGATTAAGGGGCCATGGGTGGCATGCACATTCCCATCACCTATGGAGTGTGCTTGAAAAATCCAGGATGGGTGCGATCTACTGCAAGAGCGTGCCTCCTTTTAGCATTCTTCCATCAGGTAGAATATCATCATTCAATGCCAACTTCCCATCCTACGCAAGGAGATATTACTAATCAGGCTTCTCTCTATCGATGTCAAATTTACTGTAGAATAGTTTGTAATAATTCAACAAAATTGTTGAAGCTCTTGGATGTATGCTGCTACAAAATATTGCCAAAGCTTTGCACTACAAGAGGCATCAATATAATCCCATGCTCGATGAACTAGAGTCAATTGATGGACTGGCATGCAGCGGTTAATCGGCACTAACAGCATCTGACTCTGTCTAAGGGACACTCTACAATGTTGAATATGTGGCAAGCATGCTCCATATGTAGGGCTGTTGTTGTTTGCGATTCTCTCCTTCCTCTTCTTGTTCGTCTTTTTCTCTATCAATGCAGTTGTGACACAAGGAACTTTTGACTAATGTCTATATAGGAATTTGGTGTTGAACTAGGAAAGTTGAGCATATTTCCTGGGTAGAAAGATGGATTTTCTCCTCTTAATCTAGGAAAACCTTTTTCCTATATAGACAACCAATGCTATCTAGGAAATTTGACTTGTAATATGGAGAATCAAGTGGATTCTATGTTTTCTATCTAGGAAATGAAGTCTTTTTTTCATAGCAAATTATATTTCCTATATAGATCAGTGACATCCTATATGGAGACTCAAATGAATTTTCTATTTTCTATATAGGAAATATGGTTTCTTCTAGGATGAAAAATTAAGTGTTTCCTATATTGGAAATTAGAAAGAATGTATCTTTTGTATATGGTGATTGCAATTAACTACATAGGAGGAGTTTTTTGTATACTAAGCAAGAATGTTAAATATTCCATATATAAAAATATTTTTATATAAAAAATGAGCATATACTTAACAAGTGTGTATCATTGTAATTTTAATAAGATATATGTTGTAGGCTAATTATATTTTCTTTAATATTAGAACATTATATTTCTTCTATATGTAGTCCAAATAAAAGTGACAATGAGAAGTACATGCGCTTATTTTTCTTCCAAAAAATTTCATGAGAATTTGAAATGAAGGTTTTGTAAGTGAAAAATATAATAAAATCTAAATTGTCAAACACATAGACAATTATAATATGCTATGTAATTCCAAATTAATGTTCTAATTAGAAGTATATGCACAATGTTAAGTTCACAAATCACAAATTTGTCTCACGTTTTCTAGGATAAAAGTATATCTCAAGGGAAATATTTACCAATACAGGGTAAATAATTCCTTGAGCCTTGAAATACAAAATGTGTGATGTCAAATGTATTGTTTTGGTATAAAAATCAACTATCTCATGCTCCCAATAATAAAATTATAACTCAAAATAAATGCTCTCTAACATAAGATAAATATTGTTTACCAAAAAATATATGAAGTTTATTAAATTAATTACGAATGAGATGTTGATTTCCTATAGTGTACATCTTTTCACTTAGGTATGCAAAGCTATTATGTTGTCATGTCAACTACATTCGTATTATGGTACTTTGAACATCTATGTACATTTGTGAATACGTCCAAAATAAACCTAGGTTGAGTGACTTGTTGACCATATAAAAGTCTTTCATCTAATATGAGCATAATCTTCTTCCCTCCCATTGTGTTGTTCCCTTACATTCTCGTATTTAGCTCATACACATTATACATTTTGGAGTATTATGTTGTGATGCTAATGCATCATCACTCCATTAACTTTTTTATGCCCTTTATCCAAATACATTTAAAAATAAATCCAAAAAGACCTGTATGTTTCTTGCTATATTATCAATCCAAAAGGAAACCATCTAGACTAACATAAGGTGCTTCACTCCCATTTTCCCTCTACATCTTTGTATTCTACTCATATACATTCTACTTTTGTAGTGCAAGAATGGTAGAATGTCCAACAATGGTAAAATACCTCTACTAAACACACATAGTTTTCATAAAAAGATGATGGTTGAAGAAAGTATATATGAATTGAAGAAACAAATATTGAAAATGTTGAATAAGAACCAAAAACATGCTTTAGGTGATGTAATAGTAACAATAAATGTTACCACATGCAATTGGCACAAGATAAATCTATCAAGACAATAGAAATGCATTCTTAGATATGCATTGTTTAGATTTGAACTACCAAAGGGAAAGTATTCCCATTGCCATCATGATATGATCATTTATCATTCTTGGAGTGCACATATATTATTTTTCAAAGACCAAAGAAACTGTACTATATGATCTAGTGGAATTATTTTATAAATCATAAAAGCATGGCCTTCCTTTGCATCACAAGTCAAAGTTCATGGGTTCCTAGTCAAGTTTAACATTTGTTAATTATTGTACTATGTTATGTGCCTTATTGTTATGCTTAGGGATTAATTTTTCTCATTGGATGTTTATCATAGCAATTCTATACTTTATTGCAATTGTGTGTGCTTTCTATATCAGAGATAAAAGCTAATCCCTAAGCAGTAATTAAATTCTTTTATCAAATACTACTAGAATTTTATAATATAAGTTTATTTTTCAAAGTATATGCCCTCAGTCTTTCAGTAAGAGGCCAAAGGATGATTTAATAATTCCAAACTAGTTGTTACAATTCGATGTAATCATTGTATTTCTAGAGGGAATAGTGAATCACTTTAGTTTGGAACCTTTCCATTGTTTAACTTGTACCTTTATTATACATATATGTGGAAGGAAAATTTTGACACGTGTCTCCATGAGGGGGTAGTAAATAAAATGATGCACCAATTTTGCATTTACTTGCAAAGTTCCATGTTCCAATGTTTATCAGACACCGAATGTGTGGCTAGGAAGGAAGAATATCCCAAATTTTCATGTGAATCCTATTATGTGAACAAAAATTATGTAACAATCATCAACAATGATACCTCCCATCATCCACCAATTATATTATTGGTAATAAACTTTTCGTAGGTCTTGAGTAGTTTCCATATCCCTACAAAGTTCTGTTTTTATTGATGGTGCTTTTCGCATTCGAGAGTACATCCTTGGAGATGGTGTATATGCACTTACACCATGGTTCATTAGTCTGTATGAGACCCCTAGCATGGACCTCCAATGCAAGTTTAACTTCTATCTATCCTCCACGTATATTGTTTTGGAGCATGCATTTGGTTGATTGGCAGTATCTCAATAAGAAGTTCCTAAATTCAAAGCCCAAGTTGGTCGCAAGGAGTATAGTGGCATGTTGCATTTTGCACAATACCCTACTCGTAGATGGGAATGTGCCATAACGTGAAGATTGCTTTAACAGACCACATGATGAGGATGTATCACATCGAATAGTTGAACCTATTGGTCATTCTCATAGGGCTGTAGTGGCAGCTTGGGCAAGTGCACAATGAGATGCTTTTGCTCGATATGTTATGGTACTACATTCGAAACTTGTAATGCCACTTCGAGATACTTTGCAATGTTTTGGGGATGGATGATCCCATAAACTCATCAAATGACCCCAGTATGATGGATGCATGCAAGGAAGTTGGGATTCATGAAATTATGGGATGATTTCTAGCTTGGTGGGTCTATGCACAGGAAATTTGGGTCCATCATACAACTCTTTGCGTTGCACAAAAACCACTAACATGAACTCATCAAATGATTTGACTCTTGGGTTTGCACATAAGCCACTATACATGAACTTATCAAATGATCCCACCCTTTGCATTGCACACAAGGCACACACATGAACTCATCAAATGATCCGAGTCTTCACATATATATCTTTTTCATCTCTCATCGATTATAATAAAGCTTAAATTATAATTTGTGAGTTAAATACTAAAACATTCCTTGTATCTACTATCAACCATGTCATGACTCATTGATTCTACATTTGCTCTTTGTTATGGCTCTATATCTAGGACATATATATATAGCTTATGCACACTACCAACAACCCACTCCATTTGCTCTTTTCCATCTATGTATGCCTATGCCTATGTCTAGGTATGCCTATCTATGCTAGCATGTGACTTATGCTTTATGTAAATGCTCATTCTTGTAACTCAAGAGCACACTGAAGGATGTATATCTTAAAGCAGCTCTCATCTATAAAGATTAAATTATAATCTCTTGCTTCTCTATTATGCCTATGTCTATGTATGCCTATCTATGCTAGTATATGATTTATGTTTTATATAAATGCTTTAAGTTGTATGCTAGTATATTATGCTTTATGCATCATGCGAATGCCTATGTTTCTATAAAATAATGAAACTAATTACCTAGAGGAAATCTGCGGAAGAGCAAGAAGGAGTTGCTCAATGGTGATTTTTGGTTGCACTTCTTCACATGACCCAAAAGAACAAATTCCTTTTAATGAAATGGTGTTTTGATATGCATCGTTTATGATAGGGCGTAGTTCTAATACAATTGGGATTCAAAGTGGTTGAAAGGATAGGGCCACCACTCAAGCTTAGGGTCCCTAAGTATTGTTTTCATTTGTATTCCCTAAGCTTAGCTTTAGGACTTTTCAAGTATGCTCAATGCATGGCCATGATATCAACAAATGCTTCTACAACATGAGAGTAATGCAACCTTGAACTAATAGTTTTAACAACCTGAAGTCCTATCATGGAACATAAATTGTTGCCAATTGACATACGGGAATCAAACCATTGCAAAATTGCCAATGAGATTTCATTATTAGAGTCTTACATATGTGTTAAGCTAATGGATGAAGATGAATATTTCCCATAAGGAAGGAGGTCCCAAGGCAACAATGATCTCTCAAGGGCAACCAAATTTTCATGGGGAGTAGAGCAAGGGGAGGAATGGAGGATGCAGAGAAGATGGAGGATGGAGGTTTGTTTAATGGTACTTGGGTTAAAGGGTTTAGATAAATGGTGCTTGGGTTAAAGGGGAAGGCGCCAAAGTTGCATTTTGGGGAAAAAATCCCCCCAAAATCTAATCCTCTTCCTTCAAACAGCTCCTCGATGGAATAGAGCACGCCAAAGTCGTACGCACCTTGCTTTGAACCTGTCTGTACTTGCAGCCTGTACCTTGCTTTCTACCTGTTTGCAGTGATCTAGTCCTTCCCTAGTAGTGCATGCGCAACCGTAGCCCACGCGATTGATCTTGCTGCAGGAGCTGCACCATATTAGCAGCTAGCTCGATCGCGGTATATATATTGCAATTGATATGCATCGATATCGATATTGCGACACACCGGCCAACAGCTCTGAATTTCGACTATCTGGTGAAGGTTTTTCGCCAGTAGCTATACTACTCCATGCCCTAGGCCAGTTCCATTCGCCCTGCAACTGTACTATGCTGTGCCCTAGGCCAGTTTCGTTCATCCTGCAGCTGCATGCAATAAAAGGGCCGTTTGTACATGTGTACTAGCTACGCATGCACAATAAATTATACATCGAATTCGAAGTAGCTCGAGAGCCCGTTGCCCATGACTCTGTGACCAGCTGTAGCTCCCAAGAGGATTGCGACAAGAGTACTTGGAGGATCGAGCTCGAGGTAGTAGGGTACATTCGCAAGTCAACTCCCAACAGGTCGATTGTGACGCGATCATCTCACCTTGGGCAGCAATTTCCAAGTACTAATTCGATCCACTTACCAAGGAATGTTCTAGCATTAATCCCCATTTTCTATCCTAAAGTAACCCTATCTCTTCATGCAACAAATTGTGTCAAAATTGTTGCCGTAAATTTGTATATGCCTATGCATGTTTTGCTTATGTTTATGCTTCTATATTTGTATAATATGCTTGTACATTTTTATTCTTCTATATTTATATGCCTACTTTATGCTTTATGCCTATTTGCCTATGCTCTATATGTCTATATACTTTATGTGAATGCCTATTTGCCTATGCCTATTAAGTTTATGCTTTATGTGAATGCCTATTTGCCTATGCCTATTAAGTTTATGCTTTATGTGAATGCCTATTTGCCTATGCTTCTATATGCTTCTATATCTTTGCTTTATGTTTCTATATTTCTTTAGGCTTCTATATATTTATGTATCTATTTAATGAATGCCATTGCGTGTCTTACTTTATGCTTGATGTTTATGCCTTATGCTTCTATGCGTGCCTATGCCTATACTTCTACACTTGCCTATGCTTGCCTATGTTCCTATATGCGCTAGTCTACGCTTGCTTATGTCTCTAGTAACTTTTTGAGGATCTATCACATCGAATAGTTGAACCTATTGGTCATTCTCACAGGGCTGTAGTGGTAGCTTGGGCAAGTGCACAATGAGATGCTTTTGCTCGATATGTTATGGTACTACATTCGAAACTTGTAATGCCACTTCGAGATACTTTGCAATGTTTTGGGGATGGATGATCCCATAAACTCATCAAATGATCCCAATATGATGGATGCATGCAAGGAAGTTGGGATTCATGAACTTATGGGATGATTCCTAGCTTGGTGGGTCTATGCACAGGAAATCTGGATCCATCAAATGATACAACTCTTTGCGTTGCACACAAACCACTAACATGAACTCATCAAATGATCTGACTCTTGGGTTTGCACATAAGCCACTATACATGAACTTATCAAATGATTCCACCCTTTGCATTGCACACAAGGCACACACATGAACTCATCAAATGATCTGAGTCTTCACATATATATCTTTTTCATCTCTCATCGGTTATAATAAAGCTTAAATTATAATTTGTGAGTTAAATACTAAAACATTCCTTGTATCTACTATCAACCATGTCATGACTCATTGATTCTACATTTGCTCTTTGTTATGGCTCTATATCTAGGACATATATATATAGCTTATGCACACTACCAACAACCCACTCCATTTGATCTTTTCCATCTATGTATGCCTATGCCTATGTCTATGTATGCCTATCTATGCTAGCATGTGACTTATGCTTTATGTAAATGCTCATTCTTCTAACTCAAGAGCACACTGAAGGATGTATATCTTAAAGCAGCTCTCATCTATAAAGATTAAATTATAATAATTTGCTTCTCTATTATGCCTATGTCTATGTATGCCTATCTATGCTAGTATATGATTTATGTTTTATATAAATGCTTTAAGCTATATGCTAGTATATTACGCTTTATGCATTATGCGAATGCCTATGTTTCTATAAAATAATGAAACTAATTGCCTAGAAGAAATCTGAGGAAGAGCAAGAAGGAGTTGCTCAATGGTGATTTTTGGTTGCACTTCTTCACATGACCCAAAAGAACAAATTCCTTTTGATGAAATGGTGTTTTGATATGCATCGTTTATGATAGGGCGTAGTTCTAATACAATTGGGATTCAAAGTGGTTGAAAGGATAGGGCCACCACTCAAGCTTAGGGTCCCTAAGTATTGTTTTCATTTGTATTCCCTAAGCTTAGCTTTAGGACTTTTCAAGTATGCTCAATGCATGGCCATGATATCAACAAATGCTTCTACAACCTGAGAGTAATGCAACCTTGAACTAATAGTTTTAACAACCTGAAGTCCTATCATGGAACATAAATTGTTGGCAATTGACATAAGGGAATCAAACCATTGCAAAATTGCCAATGAGATTTCATTATTAGAGGTTTTACATATGTGTTAAGCTAATGGATGAAGATGAATATTTCCCATAAGGAAGGAGGTCCCAAGGCAACAATGATCTCTCAAGGGCAACCAAATTTTCATGGGGAGTAGAGCAAGGGGAGGAATGGAGGATGCAGAGAAGATGGAGGATGGAGGTTTGTTTAATGGTACTTGGGTTAAAGGGTTTAGATAAATGGTGCTTGGGTTAAAGGGGAAGGCACCAAAGTTGCATTTTGGGGAAAAAATCCCCCCAAAATCTAATCCTCTTCCTTCAAACGGCTCCTCGACGGAACAGAGCACGCCAAAATCGTACGCACCTTGCTTTGAACCTGTTTGTACTTGTAGCCTGCACCTTGCTTTCTACCTGTTTGCAGTGATCTGGTCCTTCCCTAGTAGTGCATGGGCAGCTGCAGCCCACGCGATTGATCTTGCTGCAGGAGCTACACCATATCAGCAGCTAGCTCGATCATGGTATATATATTGCAATTGATCTGCATCGATATCGATATCATGGCACGCCGGCCAGCAGCTCTGAATTTCGACTATTTGGTGAAGGTTTTTTGCCAGCAGCTATACTACACCACGCCCTAGGCCAGTTCCGTTTGCCCTGCAGCTATACTACGCCATGCCTTAGGCCAGCAGCTATACTATGCCACGCCCTAGGCCAATTCCATTTGCCATGCAGCTGCATGCAATAAAAGGGCCATCTGTACATGTGTACTAGCTGTGCATGCACAATAAATTATACATTCAATTCGAAGCAACTCGAGAGCCCGTTGCCCATGACTCCGTGACGAACTTCAGCTCCCAAGAGGATTGCGACAAGAGTACTTGGAGGATCGAGCTCGAGGTAGTAGGGTACATTCGCAGGTCAACTCCCAACAGGTCGATTGCAACACGGTCATCTCACCTTGGGCAGCAATTTCCAAGTACTAATTCGATCCACTTACCAAGGAATGTTCCAGCATTAACCCCCATTTTCTATCCTAAAGTAACCCTATCTCTTCATGCAACAAATCGTGTCAAAATTGTTGCCATAAATTTGTATATGCCTACGCATGTTTTGCTTATGTTTATGCTTCTATATTTGTATAATATGCTTGTACATTTTTATTCTTCTATATTTATATGCCTACTTTATGCTTTATGCCTATTTGCCTATGATCTATATGTCTATATGCTTTATGTGAATGCCTATTTGCCTATGCCTATTAAGTTTATGCTTTATGTGAATGCCTATTTGCCTATGCCTATTAAGTTTATACTTCATGTGAATGCCTATTTGCCTATGCTTCTATATGCTTCTATATCTTTGCTTTATGTTTCTATATTTCTATAGGCTTCTATATATTTATGTATCTATTTAATGAATGCCATTGCGTGCCTTACTTTATGCTTGATGTTTATGCCTTATGCTTCTATGCGTGCCTATGCCTATACTTCTACACTTGCCTATGCTTGCCTATGTTCCTATATGCGCTAGTCTACGCTTGCTTATGTCTCTACATGCTTTATGTGAATGCTAGTACATGCTTTATGTGAATGCTAGTATATGCTTTATGTGAATGCCTATTAAGTTTATGCTTTATGTGAATGCCTATTTCTATGCTTTATGTGAATGCCTATTTGCCTATGCTTCTTTAGTCTATGCTTCTATGCCTATTTAATGAATGCTTTATGTGAATGTCTATGTCTATGCATCTATGTTTATGTATGCCTATGTCTATGCTTCTATATGTCTATATGCCTATGTGAATGCCTATATGCCTAATTCTATATGCATGTTTTATGCTTTATGCTTTATGGATGTACTCTTTAAATGTTTATGGATGCCTTCTTTATGCTTAATGCCTATCGCTATGCTTTATGTGAATGCCTATTAAGTTTATGATTTATGTGAATGCCTATTTCTATGCTTTATGTGAATGCCTGTTTGCCTATGCTTCTTTAGTCCATGCTTCTATATGTCTATATGCCTACGTGAATGCCTATTAGTCTATGCTTCTTTAGTCTATGCTTCTATGTCTATATGCCTATTAGTCTATGCTGCTTTAGTCTATGCTTCTATGCCTATTAAGTTTATGCTTTATGTGAATGCCTATTTCTATGCTTTATGTGAATGCCTATTGGCCTATGCTTCTTTCTTTAGTCTATGCTTCTATGCCTATTTAATGAATGCTTTATGTGAATGTCTATGTCTATGCATCTATGTTTATGTATGCCTATGTCTATGCTTCTATATGTCTATATGCCTATGTGAATGCCTATATGCCTAATTCTATATGCATGTTTTATGCTTTATGCTTTATGGATGTACTCTTTAAATGTTTATGGATGCCTATTGCTATGCTTTATGTGAATGCCTATTAAGTTTATGGTTTATGTGAATGCCTATTTCTATGCTTTATGTGAATGCCTATTTCTATGCTTTATGTGAATGCCTATTTGCCTATGCTTCTTTAGTCCATGCTTCTATATGTCTATATGCCTATGTGAATGCCTATTAGTCTATGCTTCTATGTCTGTATGCCTATTAGTCTATGCTTTTATGCCTATTAAGTTTATGCTTTATGTGAATGCCTATTTCTATGCTTTATGTGAATGCCTATTTGCCTATGCTTCTTTAGTCTATGCCTCTATGCCTATTTAATGAATGCTTTATGTGAATGTCTATGTCTATGCATCTATGTTTATGTATGCCTATGTCTATGCTTCTATATGTCTATATGCCTATGTGAATGCCTATATGCCTAATTCTATATGCATGTTTTATGCTTTATGCTTTATGGATGTACTCTTTAAATGTTTATGGATGCCTTCTTTATGCTTAATGCCTATCGCTATGCTTTATGTGAATGCCTATTAAGTTTACGCTTTATGTGAATGCCTATTTCTATGCTTTATGTGAATGCCTATTTGCCTATGCTTCTTTAGTCCATGTTTCTATATGTCTATATGCCTATGTGAATGCCTATTAGTCTATGCTTTTTTAGTCTATGCTTCTATGTCTATATGCCTATTAGTCTATGCTTCTATGCCTATTAAGTTTATGCTTTATGTGAATGCCTATTTGCCTATGCTTCTTTAGTCTATGCTTCTATATGTCTATATGCGTATGTGAATGCCTAAATGCCTAATTCTATATGCTTGTTTTATGCTTTATGCTTTATGGATGTACTCTTTAAATCTTTATGGATGCCTTCTTTATGCTTAATGCCTATCGCTATGCTTTATGTGAATGCCTATTAAGTTTATGCTTTATGTGAATGCCTATCTCTATGCTTTATGTGAATGCCTATTTGCCTATGCTTCTTTAGTCTATGCTTCTATATGTCTATATGCCTATGTGAATGCCTATTAGTCTATGGTTCTTTAGTCTATGCTTCTATGTCTATATGCCTATTAGTCTCTGCTTCTTTAGTCTATGCTTCTATGCCTATTAAGTTTATGCTTTATGTGAATGCCTATTTCTATGCTTTATGTGAATGCCTATTTGCCTATGCTTCTTTAGTCTATGCTTCTATATGTCTATATGCCTATGTGAATGCCTATATGCCTAATTCTATATGCATGTTTTATGCTGTATGCTTAATGGATCTACTCTTTAAATGTTTATGGATGCCTTCTTTGCCATTGATGAATGCCTAGGTTTATGCTTGCCTATGTTTCTACATGCTTCTATGCTATTTATGCTATAGTCTATGCCTTTGCTTCTATTGGTGTTTCTATAGTGTATGCCTATGTTTCTATTGGTGTTTCTATATGTCTATGTTATTGTTTGTGCCTATGTGAATGCCATTGTTTGTGCTTCTATGTTTCATTGGGTTTATGCCTTGTCTATATGGTATGGCAATATTTCTTTTATTTGCTTACACATATCTATGGTCCTATGTGTGGGAGCTAAGTACCAGAAGTGGTAAAATCTCACGGGTATAGTCCTTCTTTATCCATGGAGTCGTTGCTAGGGTGTGCAGTTGCATGGCCTACAATGGCTTAGCTACGGTTTTACCATGGGTGAGGCTGCTTTGATGATACTGTTGGGAGGCCATCTATACGATTGGCACTAGTTGCCCATACTTAGGACCCTACTATGTGTTTTTATTTTAAATGTGTTTATACATGTTTATAAATGCTATGTCTCTATGCTTGTGATGGACTTTGTTGAGCTTATGTAAGTGTTTGTTCTCTAGGGTGTTTTATTTATGATTTCATGTGCCTTATTCCAGATGGCAATAGATGATAGCCTACGGAGATGTAGATGCAATTATCGGTGTAGGCATTCACCTCTTGGCTATCAAGATGTGAGCCAGAGGGCGTATTATGTGCATTGCAACAAGACTTCATTGGAAACTTACACGCATCAATTTTGAGGAATGTGAATGAGGAGAACTCTATTGACAATGATACTGTAGTGAATGAAGAACTCATTGAATCATCTAATCGATAGAGGTGGGTATGGTGTAGATGTGAAACTTATTGCCATGGTGGCCGATTGGTTGCTCCATCAACTTATGCAAGGCATATGCAAGTTGATGAGCAATTTGAAACTATTGCAGAATATCTTGGTTTGCATGCTCCACACTTTAGCTCTTGTGGACCTGAAGAAGAGGAGAACAATGAGCCTATGCATCAGATGGAAGGAAATGATGAATTTACTGATATACATGAACATGATAGGTTAGATGATGAAGAGGATAACATGGATGCTTTAGGAGAGGATAGCCATTTATCTCTCGCTGATAAAATCATACAAAGATTGATTGAATTGCAAGCTCTTTGGGATGGACATCAAGCTTCAGTGGAGTTTCAAGATAGTATGCTTAAAATTCTATTTGGAGATATGGGTGGTCCTAGGTCTACAACACATGAAGGCACAAAAAGATCGAGTTTGAGTAAACTATTGGTCCAACTTCCAAAAACATGGGATGGAAGTCTAAATGGAATAACTGTTCCCACATGTTGGGAGCAATGAACTACTATGTTGACAAGGCTTGGAATGGTTGAATCAAAGAGATATAGAATATGTCAAGGAAAAGAGGATTCCATACATGCTCCAATACTCTATCTACCAAGCAAAGAGGATGCTTATAGTGGTAACACTATTGAATGCCAATGCAATAGAAATGTCACTGGAAAGAGAAAATTAAAGCGTGATTGTTTAACATGTTGTGAGAAGTCTGAGAAATGTGCAGTGCCTAGAAAGGAAATGTTATGTTTTGACTACATTTCGATCGGTGAACAATTGAAACTACTTACTAAAAGTAGATCTTTATGCCATGAATTATTGGAACTGTGGCGAAATAAAGACAAATGGTTGGTATTGAACAATTCTAATGAAAATATTAGAATTGATGAGTTTTGGGATGGCAGTAAATGTAAAAGTGTTAAAGTATTTTGGGATCTAGAATCGGAGTTTGAGTTGCCATTGGTATGGGGTATTGCAAACAAGCTTATACAGCATGGCCATCTTCACTTATATCGGAAGCACTTTTGGAGGGTTGGAAAGAATGTGAGAAAATTTACAAATTTGTTTGCAAGGCTTGTCGAGCTTTGATACAAGGTCCACAAAGACTCTGTAAGGTAAATTTTTTACATATATACTATGTGTGGTCTATAATTAATTTATGTTTGAGAATTCCATGTCATGTTGTACTCTAAATGTGTCTTTGTTTACATATACAGGGAGATCCATGCAATTTTGCTCTCTTATTGCACTGGGATGGGTTCCAGACATCAAGAACAACCCAAAAGAATTGTGGCGTCATCGAGATAAAGGTTCTCAATTTTGGAAAGAAGTCCATAATTGGAGCAATACCAATCTTGTTCATTCCATTTAGTTGCAAAAAAATTATAGGAAGCTCAAGCAAACTCTTTCATGTTTTTATGAAACATTTAATAGATGAATTAGAAAGTTTGTTCATAGATGGAATTGATATAGATTTCAATTATCCAATGCCTTTAATTTTTGGGCATGATAGCTCTTTTCCCCAAACCTTCAAAGCATGTGCTATGCTTATGATGGTGACTGGTGACCATCCAGCTCAATGTAAGATTGGAGCTTTTAAAGATGGTGGCCAAGCTTTTTGTCGTAGAGACAAACCTATAGCTACTTTAGAATGTGAAGGATCGAGTCGATACCTTTATGACCAAAATAGATTCCAATTCAGATATGCTCCAGCCAAGAGGTCCACAAAAGATATGTTGAGAGACTTGCTTCTTGCAGAGCGAGCAAGCACTCAAATGCAACAGGAAGACATTCTTAAAGAGGCTGGTCTTTCAGGTAGATCATGTCTATGGAGATTATATGATGTTTATGGGTTCGACTTATCTCTTAATCTTGTGTACGATTGTATGCACATACTAGCATTGAATATGTTTTCAAAGTACATGAGCTCTTTAATGAGAGATATCGATAATAGAGTGAAGAAAGAAATCGATGAAGCAACTCATAGAATGACATTGGCCACACCTTATTCCATCCGATATGGTTGATGGCCAAGTTTTCCTAGCAAGTATTTTGAGAGTTACAAGGCATAGGAAACACAAAAGTTCGTACAATGGTGTCTTCCTTATGTCCTGAGTGAAGTCCAAGGTATTCCTAAGAAATTCTATGATTTGGGTCTCTTAATCATAGATATTGCTCATGCCTTTTATAACTATACTAGAAGTAATGGCTGGTCTCAAGAAGACATAAACACTCTGAGGGTATTGCTTGCTTCTTGGAGAGTAAGATCAAAAGAGTGGATTGGAAGAAACTTAGATCCATTAGAGCATGTTGCAGGTTTCAGAGAATTTCTTGATGATATTTTGTGACATGGCAGCCACGATGGGTTTTGGTGCTACATATATGAGTGTATGGTCTCAACATATGCTAGCATCAAAACAAACAATAAGGACAATGAGATTTCATATGCAAACTATCATCGAAGGAGATTTTTCACATGGGTCTTTCTACATATTCAAGATGCTGATAGGTTGTTTCCTTATCAAAGGATGTTGAAAGAGTTTCATGGAGTTCTTTTAGTCCCAGATGGATATTTAGTGGACAAACATGGATGTTATGAGTGTCCTCTATGGCGTTCATTAGGATGGATACATGTATCATCCATTGAAAAAGCGAAACATTTATGGAGTTTAGCTACATTGCATGTGAAATACTATCCTTGCCAAAGAGTCATTAGCCAAAAGGGTATTGTATTAGCAAGAAAGAAGCCAAAAGTTAGATACGCAACAAGTGAGGAAAGAAGGTATGTAGAGCAAAATCTTCAATTCAGGATTGAGAGAGTAACAGAATATAAGAAAATTATGTAAGGGTGAGGTTTATAAGATTGAAGATAAGGTTATCGTAAAGTCTGAAGAGGATGCAACATTAGTCTCTAGTGTGGGACACTGGAAAGCGTGTATAGCATCATTTTTTTCCTTTCAGCATAATGGTGACATGCAACTATTCTTTGGAGCACACTACTATAGGCAACACATTGTTGTTGAAAGAGGATATGAAAGATTAGATGTTGATGGCACCACTGGCATGAGTGTCCTACAAAATGCATATTTGCCATACACCTGGAATTGTATAAGGCCAGTTAGTTCTTTATTGCATAAGTTTATTCCTCTACAGCATGGAGGTGGTATCATTGCATATGAGACAAAAGATTTCGGATTGAGAACACGTTTAATCTAGCCTGGTTGCATTGGATGTATTCCTCCTTGGCTAGAGGAGAATGATATTGTTTTATTGAAGTCTTATCTTGCAGATATAATATGTTCACCAAATGATCTCAAGTATGCCATTGTCAGAGATGTGGATCACATGCTAAATCAAGTTAAAGTAGCATGGCTAAAGCTGGTTCACGCTGAGGAAAAGAGATGGAAGGTCTCGATGGAAGACAATGAATGGAAGGATTGGTGGATTTATGTGTCTGTCAACGAGACATGGAAAGTTATCAAGACAAAGAACATGGTAGTTCAGGGCAAAGCCAAGATAGTTCCTATCATGTGGCAATCTTAGGCATGTAGCTAGGATACATGAAGTTAACATCATTCAAGGAATTAGAAAACGGATTTGGTACGTATTTGTATTTGATTTCCTTTTACATCTATTTCTATTTTGTGTGTTTTTATTTCATACTAACAATAACTAAACTCTTTTATGCTTATGTTGTGCATGATCAAGATAGCAAGCAACAACATGGACATGGCGGTGCTACTAAAGAAAATGATGAGTGAAGATGTAAGTTTTCTTGGACTCATGGATTCCATGGTTAGTTCAATTAAAGGTATGTCATTTTTTTGTTGGATTTATGTTATGCATTTGGAGAAAGAAGGGGTTGAACATATAGAGAAGGTGCTGCGTGGTTGATGAATGCATGGCATATATTCACTACATTTAGAGAAAGAACGGGCTGATTTTGTAAGCATGTATGTTATGCATTTGGAGAAAAAAGGTGGCTGAATTTATAGCATGTATGTTTTTGCCTTTGGATGTAAGGGAAGGGGTTGAATATATGGGAGAAGGGGGTTGAATATATGGGAGAAGGAGGCTGAATTTACGGCATGTATGTTTATGCTTTTGGATGTAAGGGAGGGGGCTGAATTTATGCATTTGGATTTAAGGGAGAAGGCTGAATTTACGCATTTGGCTTTAAGGGAGAAGGCTGAATTTTTGGGTGAAGAGAACTATTTTATGAATTTATGGGCTGTATTCATTGCATTTAGAGAAACAAAGGGCTGATTTGTAAGCATGTATGTTATGCACTTGGAGAATCTAGGTGGCTGAATTTATGTCATGTATGTTTTTGCCTTTGGATGTTAGGGAGGGGGCTGAATTTATGGGAGCAAGAGGCTGAATTTATGGCATGTATCTTTATGCATTTGGATGTAAGGGAGGTGGTGAATTTATGGGAGAAGGGGGTTTAATTTATGGCATGTGTGTAGATCCATTTGGAGAATGCATGTGGCTGACTTTATGGCACGTATGTTATGCACTTAGAGAAAGAATGTGGCTAAATTTCTGGCATTTATGTTTTTGCATTTGGATGTAAGAGGGGGGCTGAATTTATGGCATGCATGTTTTTGCATTTAGATATGAGAGAGATGGTTGAATATATGGCATGTATGTTTTTTATATAGGGAAAATGCCTATGGGAGATGAATCAAAGGATGTGTCCTTCAAAGAGAACAAGGAGCATCTCTCTTTGCAAGATAAATCTCAAGTTTCTATTCCTCCGATCTCAGGGGTAAGTTTTACACCTACATATGATGAGGTGTTTAAACCACCCAAAATGATCTGTAGGGATAAGAACAAGCTATATGGGAAAGAGCTCCTAGAAAAGTGCTTTAGAGACCAGCATTCTCTATTGTTGGAAAACTACTGTCATGTACGAAGGTGGTTCGAGGGAATAGAGACTGTTATAGATCTACGGCATAAAAAGGAAGAACAACAGCATATTGAAGGCATCATCCATGAGCGTCATCATGAGATAGTGCCTCTAAAGATTAGTGGAGTTGAATATAGTTGGAGAGAGGAAGATATATATAGGTGGTGGATCTACTCAAAGCAGTCTAGCAGGAAAATACTTGAAGAAGAGGACCCTTGTAAATAATGTGAGTTGGCCTTTCAATTATGTGATATTTTATAAAACTGTATATTTGTAATATAGATATGATCTAGTCAATGTATTCTATTGTGTTTCAGAGGACGAAACGAGCAAAGTTCAAAGCAATCTAGAGCTTGAAGCAACTAGTCCTTGTATTGACAAGTCTCCACATAATTCAATTTCAAAGAAGGTATGTTCAATACATTTAATGGTTCTCTAGCATGAAGTAAAAATTTGTATTTATTTGCATAATTTGTGCCACTTCTTACTTGGATTATTTAACTCTTTAGTAGTCTATTGGAGATTCTATTTCTATTAGAGAGGAATTTCATGAACAAGGATATTCAACATCTCAGGTTGTTGACGCATTTGAAAGATATGTTTTTTCAAGAAAAATTAAGAATATCGTATACCAATTGAAGTAAGTTCTCATTCCTTTGGATTTCAAAATGATATATAAGAGTTTAATAAAATTTTGTACATCTATTTGAAACTTTTTAGAGATATATGGAGCCTCAAGCAACTACTCCTTGTATTGACGAGTCTCCGTGTAATCCAATTTCAGAGAAGGTATGTTTATATTAATACCTTGAATGGTTCTCTACTTTTAGTAAAAAATTATACTTTTTCGTGTAATTTATGTGACATCTTACTTGGATTATTTAATTCATTGGCAGTCTATTGGAAATTCAGTTTCTATTGGAGGAGAATTTTATGGACAAGGATGTCCAACATCTGAGGTTGTTGAAGCATTTCCAATAAAAGATATGTTTTTAATTTTATAAAGAGTATAAAATGTTTTCTTTAATAAAATCATATGTTCTTTTGTGTAGATAGATAAGTTCATGGTGAAGAGATTTGAAGGGTTTGAGTATTATCACTCTGATTAGGCGTGTAAGTTTCAATCATGAGTGACCATTGAATTATTCACAATTCATCTAACTTGAATATTTTATATCAGGATTCTTATGGTGAAGCGAATGCTGATATGAATGAGATGACATTTTCTAAGATGCTTCATGGTGACATCACTACAAATGAAGATAAGGTATGAATTGCCTTTATCTTTTAGATATGGTTATGATTGAAGCTATTTTCTTTGATTCAATTGTGATCAGCATCTTCTTTTGAGATAAGTTTTAATTTAATTTTGTCATATTTTTAGGATCCAATATCAAATGTGATTGATTCTACGAATGAAATGTCTAGAAAAAGTGAACGAAAGAGAAACGTAAAAGTTTTCGTTTATGCAATACCCTTTAAAAGTAAAGCAAGTACTTTGTATGCTTGTATTCTTTACATAATTCTTTCCAATGGCATTAACACTACTTGTTGTTTATCATTCATAGGTGAGTGAAAAAATGATAGATCACTTAGAACAGAAGACCGTGCAAAGAAGTGATAAATCCCAAGGAAAGAGATGCAAGGTATTCTTATATTTAGAATTTATTTTCTATGATTTGAAGTCTTTATACCTTGATTTTAATCTCAATTTCTTATTTGAATTAGAACTTAAAAGATATTCAAGGTACAGAGATGGAGGTGACTATAATTTCAAGCGAGTATAAAAGAGTATGTAACAGCCTTTGACATTAGGCTTGATTATTTAAATCATTTACTTCGAATTTGTTAATATATTGTCACTTGTTTTGTTATTATGCCCTCAAGTGGATGACATTTCAGAAGAAAATATGGAGACGATACTTTTGAAATACATGGGAGTCCACACAATTCATGATATGTATTTTTCCTTAAAAAGTACATATGTGAAGCTTAAAAAGATGGAGAGTAGCTTCAAACAGTACTCTACAGATATCAAGAAACTAGCCATTAACATTATGATACGGGACATTGTGCATTGGCTTATTGAAAGTCAAAAAGTTAGATTCATGGAAAAATCTGATGTGCTTAGTTTAGAAGATATAGAAATTTTGATATGACATTTAGCTTGACTCAAATAAGTCTTCAAAGATGTTGCTCTTTTAGCTCTCTTTAGTTGTCTTATATTTCTTATAGTAGAAGTTTTTTGCTTTTTCTTTTAAATATTGTAATAACAACTGGACTTTTTACCTTCTTATTATTTGTAGAAATATTAAAGAGAACTCCATAATCTTTTTGATGGCTTTGTTGAATCTTAGAGTAGATAATGTGAGTTAAGGTAATTATAGTAACAATTGCTTATTGCTCTAGGTACTTTAAAAGTTCAAATTGCTACATACAAAAATGTGAAACATGAGTGCTTCATTTCTTAAATGATATAACTTAGACAAAATCACTTATTTCGCATTCTCCCTATATAGGGAAATAGAAGATTCTCAATATTATTTACTAGTTCATAACCAGGAAGTTTGCAAACTATGAAAAATGGGGCATTTCCTAGTTTGTCTTACAAAGAAAATAGGATTCTCTATATCATTTACTATAGACTATAACTAGGAACTGTGCAAACTAGGGAAAATGGAACATTTCCTAGTTAGACTATGTAGGGAATTACTAATGAATTTCACTATCTAGGAAAATTTTCCTATATGGTGAAATTCTCTAATGATTCCCTGCATTGACTTGCATAGAAAATTTTTTGATTGATTCCCTAGATAAGGTAACTAGGAAGTGTTCCATTTTCTCTAGTTTGCACACTTACTAGTTATGTTCATTTCAAACTAGTAAATGATATAGAGAATTCTCTTCTTTTCCTATACAGAGAACGTCTCAAAGTTCCTTGTGTGATGAAGCTCCGTAAAAACTCACAAAATGAACTACAATTCAAGCGAGACATGGGGATGCTTGAGCAATTAGAGAGGGATGTGAAATGGATGGGTTGATGGGAGAAGGCAATGCAATTGGAGGGAGGTAGCAAGCAATGGGAGCAAGATCATGAGAGACATGGGGAGGGAAGGGAACACGTTGTAGAGGGAGGTGATGGGGACGGTAGGCATTTGAGAGGAAAGCAAGCAATGCAGGGATGGATGTGATGGTTGGAAGGGGAGGGGAATGGGAGCAAAATCCATTATCTAGAGGAAGAGATGTTAAAGGAAGGTGTGCAGGCAAGGTTGAATCGGATAATTGATTATTCCATCTCGAAGCCAACAACCACATTCTTTCAAAGCTCTCACAAATTCAATTCTTCAATCCATTGGACACAGCTATAAGTCTACTCTCAGCTCTTTGATTAGAGAGTTGCTTAACTATGGTGTCGTGTGATGATAATTCAGTCAACTCTCAACTACAGTGTCGTGTGATGATGCTTCAGTTTAGAAAGGGGAGGTATTGCATGGTAGTGAAAACAAAGCGGTTTTCTCTATTGCAAACGTGCAATCATCTATGGCTAAGCTAAGATGCTATGATGAAGCTTTTGAAGTTGATTACTACATACCCATGCTTGAATAGTCAAGAACAAGTCTGAAAATAACACACATAAACACTTCTAGATTATCTCATAATGCAGTATGTGTATGTTGTACTTCTATTGGCTAAAGTGGGACCAAAGTAGAGGTAAAGACTTGCTAAAAGGCAGCATTGTGAGGAGAGAAAGACAAGCCAATGTCTCCTTTAGTCAAGTGACCTTATGCTAAAGATGAATCAATTGAGAACAAGATTGATGCACAACAAGACAAAGCACCCATAGACGCGCGCACAGACGCGTTTCATGAACTAAATAAAAAACTTACGGGTGCGTCTATTTGCGCGTATGGAGACCCACGTCTAATTGCGCGTCTATATATCAGACTTACGCGCGTATAGATGCACAGTTAGACGCATAAATAGACGCGCTTATAAACGCGTTTATAGACGCACATATAGATGCAAGTCGAACAGACAGATGCGAATATAAACACGTTTTTAAACGCACTGATAGACGCGCTTAAAAAAAAAAAATTTTTTTTTACAAAATACTGTGTATGTTGTGTATGCTATATAGTTACAAGAATCCCATATCCACATTGTGTAATTCAATTCTTACAGCCAACCACATTTTAATTACAATTCCAAATAAAATATTACAACTCCAAAACGCAATAAAATTGAAAGCTCAAAAAGTGCTTGTATATACATATCACAAAGCTAAGCCATGTCATGTGGCTTCAAGTACAAAAAATAAGGAAGCTAAGCCATGTCATGTGGCTTCAAGTACAAAAAATAAGAGGAGTCTATATACAAGAGGCACGAAGCCAAGCCAGTGGCTTTAAGTACAAAAAAGAGTAGCTAGCACTACTTCTATGACTAATCCTCGTTGCCTTCCACGCTCCCTTCTGCGCTCCCTTCTGTACCTCCTTCCTCGTCTTCCTCATCGTCTTGTGCATGGGCCTGTAAACAAGGGACAACATATATCAATGTATGAAAAATCAAATCTTTACTTATAATTTTAGCATTATTTAATTACTTTCAAATACCTGGGGGGCCGCTCCAGTAGCTCGGGTATACTGCTCCTCAGTAATCAACCCGTCATCATAGAAGTGCCTCCATGTATCTCCTCTGCGATGGTGGTGGTGGTAGGCTGTCTCCACTAGAGTAGGGTATCCGCCCACGATCTCAAGCTGCATGACTGCGACACACTTTGTGGAGGGATTAGTACAAAGAAACAACCAACCTCCTAATAAACTACATAAGCAATATAATTTGAGATCGATACTTACAAATTGGGCCTCCCATGATTCAACACCCCCTGCTCCAAAATGCGCGCTTCCATATTCCTCCATCTGGATCCTCCATGCCTCCACGTGCTGCAGACTGGGGTCCTCCCTCGCTGACTTCATTGCCTTCTTCCACTCACGCTTGTGAGCGGTGTGGGGCGGGCCCCTTGGTGGTTGACCTGCCTCAAGCCTGGCAAGCTCCACTAGTGCCTGCCTGTTAAGCGAAGATCTTTTATTACTAAGTATCGTAACAATCTTTGACTTCCCCCATTTATCTGTGAACTGGCGATTGGGGGGGTTAGGATACCTAGAGTGAACAGTAGCAAGGGTCTCATCAGCCAACCTCTTTGGGTGGTCTTTGTAGTGGATAAAGCAATCTCTGTAATTGTTAGCAATTACAGAGCGCATGAAGGCCATGATGTCCTTCCCCCACGCATCCATCAAGATGCCTCCTGTCTGAGTGATGTCATAATAAATCATACCATCACCCAGAGGCACATCTAAATCATCTGAATCATCATCCTCCTCATCGCCACATGGCCCAAAGCACTGTGCCATGCATCCCCCACTGTTCTCCCTACTACTACGCCTGCTACCCTATCGTGTCGAGCTCGTACGCTGGCCACTCGTAGCTGGGGACTGCACGGGACTACGCTGACCACTCGTAGCTGGAGAACTGAGTCTCGTCGATGGCACAGGAGTACGTCGACGGCTCGCCGAGACAGAAGGACCTCTTGACGGCATGGGGGAAGGGGCATAAGACGGGATGGCAGAAGGGACATAAGACGGCATGGGGGAAGGGGCATAAGACGGTACGCGGGAAGGGGCATAAGAAGGGGCATAAGACGGCTGTGCTGACTCCGCTGGGGTGATCTCAGGCGGTGTGGGGTGGGTTGGAGTCTGTAGTGCCGACTCTTGGGGAGTGTTTAGAGTACCCATCATATACGCGTATAACTCCGCAGGACTAGGAGGGTGCCCTAAAAGGTTATATAAGTCCTTCCAAATAGATTCCCGGGGATCAGGTGAGCTAGAAGCGCTTCCTGGCCACATGTTGAACTGGAAAAAAGAAAAACAATCTATTACTGATGAGCTGAGAAGAAAGGGGAAGAAAAGAGAGGCTTACTGTCAGAGCGCGTCTATAGACACGCCTGATTTACGCATCTATAGACGTGTCTAACAGAGCATCTAACAGAGCGTCTATAGACGTGTCTATGTGTGTCTGCAACAAGCCAAACGTGCGGTTAGACGCGCCTGTAGACGTGCTTTTAGATGCGCCCTGAGACGCGCCTATAGACGCGCTCCGATAGACGAGATTCCTAAAAAGTAGAAAAGGACATTGCACCCGACACAAAAACGTGACACTGATACCCAGATCATGCGCTTCTTGGATACAAGAAAGCACAAAACTGGAGAGAGCAAACTTCCAAACAAGATCAACTACAAAAAGACTTACTTGGATAAAGGTATGGAAGATTCTTCTTTCTTTTTCAAAGTTGCTTCTTCTCCTCGTTCGTCCTCCTCTCCTTTAAGCTTAGAAGTAAGTGTGGGTACGGTGCCTTTCTCTTGAGTGAGAGCTTGGAAGTAAGTATGGGAGGCTCCCTCTTAAGCTTCGAAACTATGGATCTGCTAATAAAGAAGGAAGCAAGCCGTGCGAAGTTTAAGTAATGTGAAGAAAAGAAAAGCGAGCGGCACACCAAAAAGCAAGTTTAAAAGGCACGTCTATAGTCACATCTAATAGCGCATCTATAGGCGCGTCTAAATACACAGAGTAGATGCGCGTTTAGACGCACTGTTAGATGCGATGTTAGATGCGACTATAGACGCGGCGATAGATGCAACACAGAGTTTAAATTAAACATTTGAAGAAGAGCAAATTTGGTGGGTTGTTTGTTTATAGGATGTCTCCATCTTCAACAAGTAGCTCCAGTGAGGATGAATCCCTCCGTATCCACCATCGCAAAATGTGGTTGGAGCAAAAAATCAAATGTCTGTGTGATCGATGTCGAGGAAACATGTATCGTGCACGCAGGATTACAATCAATCATATCTCAAAGTATGGAGAATAGGATGTGCCCATAAACAGGGTAAGGGTTTGTAAGTTAAGGTTGATTGAGATACCTATGGGTGTTCATATGTTTGAGTTATGATCCCGGTTTAATTTGATACAGGATGCAGTACCACACCTGCATATGTTACCCTATGCCCGTCGTGAGGAGGCGAAGCGTCGGTGATATGAGGTGGGATCTTTAGGAGGGACCGTTACGGATGCATGGAGTGATGGTGATAGTAGCCCTCCGCCATTACCTCATGAAGCCGTGGAGGAGGAGGTGTTTGATGATATGGTGCGGGATTTATATGTCCATCAAGTGAGGGATAATAGCATGGAGCAGGATGATCTTTTTACTGCAGCATCGACTCCACTGTTTGAGGGGTGCACATTCTCTGTTCTATGTGCCTCCCTTGAGTTACTAAACTTGCAAACCATCTATGGATGGAGCAATGCAAGTTTGAATGCATTACTCAAGTAAGCTTCAAAGTCGATTTTACAAACATGGTGAATTATGCTAGTGGGTCAATTACTCGAATGCTTTTCCTCATTTATGGTCTTCACGTGCAGGCTATTGTGTAAAATGCTTCCAAGGGAGAATAAACTACCAACCTCAAGAGATATGGCAAGGTAACATGTGACCTCTCTTGGAGGATTAGATTACAAGCGCATCCATGCATGTGTCAACGATTGCGTTTTGTTTCGTGGACTACATAAGGATGCAAGAGAGTGTCCTACTTGTGGAGAGGCAAGATATAGAGCAGATCTCAAAACCTTGGACGTGCCTCGTAAGGTATTGCGACATTTTCCCATAATCCCTCGCATCCAACATATGTTCAAGTGCAAATCTATTACAGAGCTCATGTCATGGCATTCCTCCCATCGATCAACTGATGGCAAGTGGAGAACTCCCGCGGACTCTCCTGCATGGAAGCATATTGAAGACACATGGCCAAGCTTCAAGGAAGAACCTAGGAGCTTGAGACTTGGATTGGGTATGGACGGTGTGAACCCGTTTGGTCTCAAAAGCACGTCTTACAGTGTATGGCCAGAGGTATTGGTGAATTACAATCTTTCACCCTCTATGGCTATTAAGAAAGGACATGTCATGCTGTCCCTTCTAATTCCAGGGAAACATAAAGTCAAAAACCCTGATGTTTATTTGGAGCCTTTGATTGATGAGCTAGAGATACTTTGGAGAGGTATCGAGGTGCATGATGTGAGCAGGCCTCCCTCGTCACGAGACTTCAACTGCAAAGCAGTCTTGATGTGGACGATGCATGACTTCCCAGGCTATGGCGAGTGTTCAGGTAAGCATTGCGTTTTTTAATTATGAATAGGCAAAGGATGTGGCACCCTAAACCCACCTTCCACTCTTAATTGCATCTATTGTTCAGGTCTCACTACATCGGGTTACCATGCATGTCCTGTTTGTGGTCCTTTGCTAGTTGCCTCACGGGCAGACGCATTGAATAAGGTCATCTATGAGAATCACCATCGATTTCTCCCACTTGATCATCCTAGATATGTTGCCCCTTGGAATGAAGTCCTCCCACAATCACTCATTGCGGGAGATTGGATGAGAATTTGGGACGGTTCCACGACTCCTCCACCACTTGGCATGAGCCGGTAAGGGTTTGTAACTATTGGCTGGAAGTAAAGATTGGCTATATTGGTTGAAAGTAAAGATTGCACGCTAACACTTTATTTTGTTTAGATACTCCATCTTTTATCGTTTACCATATTGGTCCCACCTGAAGATCAATCACCTGCTTAATCCCATGCATATCTTCAAGAATGTGGCATCTACCATTTGGGAGCATTTGAATGGGACACGAGATTCGGTAGGCATAAGGGAGGATCTACGTACCACAGGGAGGATGCGTGAAGCTTGGCCTCAAGAGAGACCAAATGGGCGTGTTTTTTTACCTCGTGCACCGTGGATGTTATCAAAGCTAGAGATGGCGACGGTGAAGCACGCAATAACTACAATTCGTACTCCCACTGGATGCATGAGGTGTTTGAAGGGAGCCTTTACAAAGAGCAAGAAAAGAGGTGTAGAGCAATTATATGGCTTGAAATCTCATGATTGGCTCAAGATGCTCCAAGTAAGTATTTTATATGCATAATATCTTTTTCCTTTCAAATTTGTGAGTGAATAGCTATAAGCAACTAATCAACCACCTCCTCGCGGGTTCAGTTCATACTACCTACTAGCATTTCACGTAGTGCATCGAAGGACGTGAAAGATTGTATTCACAAGATGGGCGAGCTTGTGAGGTATGTGAGCTCAAAGGAAATAGATCCCACCACGCTTGAGAATGCTCGAGTTATGTCAGTGGAGGCGGTTTGTTTAGTGGAGGAGACATTTCCACGTTCTATTCTCACAAGCCAACTACATCTCATAGTGCATTTAGTGGATGAGATTGCTATATGCGGTACTATACATGCACGATGGTTGTTCTTCCTCGAGCGCTTCATGAAGACCTTGAAGGGTTTCGTGAGACAAAATGCAAGACCCGAAGGTAGCATGGCCGAGGGTTGGTTGGTACAAGAGTCACTTGTATATATTTCTGAGTTTCTTGTTGATATGGATAGCTCTCTCCCACGACTATGGAGAGATGATGAAGACCTAAGGATGACCTCTATTGTGCCTCAAGGAAAAGGACGCAACAAAGTAATAGACACGGAGTTGCATAATAGTATCAACCTCTTTTGCGTGCTTAATAGTGATGTGATGAAAAGATGGGTGACAAGATATGAGGATGCAAAGGCAAGAAGACAAGAAGAAAGGGCCCTCTTTTGTACACACCACGGATCTCGTGTGCCATACCCTCAGCATCTAAGAGCACTTCCAAAGGATATTCATGTGGATTGGCTACTTGATGAAATGGAGAAAGCAGAGAAAGACGAGGGGATGCATATCACAATGGAAGAATGGGAGTATGCTAGGGGATGCATGAGCAAGGTCGGTATATAGAATGTTATGCATAAGTTAGGAGCTTTTTATAATTTAGATTGCTTATTTAATTGATTTTTTCTTGGTGTAGTGCACTATGTTCAATGCTATATGGTGTGAGGGCAAGCATTTTCGAACACAACGGATTGATGATAAGAGAAACACACAAGATTGCGGCGTCATTGCTAGCTTTGAGGGAGCCAATGGAGCCATGGATGATTATTGTGGCATAATCCAAGATATCATTATGCTTGACTTTCGACGCTTCTTTGTGTATGTTTTGGATGTAAAGTGGTTTAAGGACGTGGTGGAAAGAGGCCCTAATGCAACAATCAAACGCCATGCAAGTGGCTTTGTAACTATTGACTCCACAAAGTTTTGGCAAAATAGGAAGGACACACTAGTACTACCGCAACAATGTGAACAGGTACTGTGCACACATATAAAAATACTCGCTTTTAAATATTTGATGCAAGAAAAGTAACATGATTGTATTTGTGTTTGAATTAGGTTTTCTATCAACCAATGGTGGATAATAATAGATGGTGGCATGTCATACCTATTATGCCACGTTCCAAAGTGATGTATAGTACATTTACTAATATGGAGCGTATGGAGGATGATCATGGCCATGGACATGATGATGACCGTGATACAAGAGAGGAGGATGATCATGAGATAGGAGATATAGATATTGAGGCCATTACCCGTGAGGACGAGCCTACCATTGGAGATGCTGATTTCGATGAGCACATGAGTGGCACAAGTAGTAGTGGGTTGAATGTATTTGTAGATCTAAACACTTGTTTGGATTTTGAAGTAGATAGTTTGGCAAGGGTTGATCTCATTGAGGATGAGATTGAGAACCGTAGCCCCATAATTGATATTGGCAAAACTATTTTACATATTGTCTCATTCTCCTCATCTCACTTAATTCTTGTATATGTGGGCTTGCAAAAAATTATGTGCTTTGGTAATCATGGGCAATGTTTGGAAAGCAATGATGTACACCAAAATCTCACTTTTTGTATTCTCTGGTTTGCGTCTATTTACGCGTCTAAATGCGCGTCTGACTCTCAGTGTAAACGCGCAAATAAACGTGCAAATACACGTGCAAATAGATGCGCTAATAAACGGGATGTTAGACGGGCCCGTATTTTCTCAGGTCAGACGCGCACGTAGACGCGGTGATTCACGTGCAAATAGACGAGCTTTTAGACGCGCCCGTAATTTCTCTACTAAAGCAACGCCTATAGACGCCCCCGCTATTTTGCGCGTCTCATAGGCCTTCTTGAATAATTTCAGTTGATCTGTAGTTTTAGTTGAAATGTAATTTCGAATACCATTGGAAAAGAAAATGCATAAAGAAAAAATAAAGTTGATTCAAGATATTGCAAAAATATATTCAAAATATAAAGAAAATAAAATGATATCTTATATTTTCTATGGCTTGAACAAAGTTATACAATATTCAAACTTTTAATTTTCTATATTTTCTTAATTATAGAAATTATATTAAGATTTAAATATAATTACATTAAAATTTTAAAAATTATTTTTTTATGTTCATCTCTTCTCGTATCATCAATTCTTCATACACAACTATGCCACATGGTAAAGTTAAAAACAAATTACTTGGTCGCAATAAAATATAAAATATAAGGATGTCATATCAAAGGTGTGTATTGCACGCTTGCAAAATTATGAAATTGGGAACAAACCCGTCATAGACGGGTTTGAGTACTCGTATCTACTTATAGGGGGAATAGGAAAGTGCTTAGAATCCTCCAAGCGCATGCCGGTGAGCGATGAGCGGCCCACAAGTCGGATTCTAGGCACTTTTCTACCTGGAACATCCAACGCTAGTGCTCTTCCGACCATGGATGGTGCTTCGAAGCTCCCGATCTTACTACATGTAATAGTTTGGTTTGAAACATCAATCCCCTATAGGCGATTAGGAACATGCCCGAAATCCTCTCAACCTGATCACAAAATTGACACATGGCAGCTTTTCATTTGCCCATTTGTTGACTATCCGATCGCACTTGAAGATTATCCTGTCCCAGCAACAGTAAAACAATTGCATCGATTTCTAGGTATGTCGGGATACAGCTAAAGATTCATTCCCAAATTACCAGCATTATCTTTTCCATTATAACGCAACCTCTTACATTCAAAGAAGAACTTCAAATGGACAGAGGGATATCAGGTATCATTTGAGGCAATTTGGGAGGCATTAAAAGAGGATGCGCTGCTACGCTATCCTGATTTCAGTAAACCATTTCTGGTAAGAAAGGATGCCTATGAACAGTACTAATGCAACAAGATCAAAATGGACAATGGCGTCCCATAATTTATGCTAGCAAATCTTTATCAAATGCACAATCCAACTACGCAATGTTTAGCAGTCATCTGGGCACTACAAAAGTTCCACCCGTACATTCAGGGATCAAGATTTTATTTTCAAACAGATCATGTAGCACAGCTTGTTAGTCTTCTCAACAAAAAGGAGGTGCATTGTAGGTTGGCCCGGTGGATTTTGCTCCTTCAAGACAACGATTTCATCATCACTTACAGACCTGGTAAGATGAATCAAACTGCTGACGCTCATTCAAGAGTATACTACCAGTCCGTTCAAATTGTTCATAGTTCGTCGTCACACTCACATAGACCAACATCGTCACGCACACCTCTTCCAATCCCGGCCGTTTCTCCCAGGTTTCTGTATATTAGTGATATGCGCACGTTACAATCTCAAGACCCGAAAATTGCCTCCTCCATAGAAAAGGTTAGAGCTGGTACCAGTCCACCACATTTCAGAATACTTGATGGTCTCCTTTATTTTCACAAAATTCCATTTCAGCCGAGACTCTACGTCCCACAACAGCAGGTCCAGGGTCTATATTTCGTTTCATGACGATGTGTTTGGGGGCCATTTAGGTTTGTAAAAGTCCTAGAAAAAATTCGAACCAAGCTCTACTGGCCCGAGCTTAGGTTGTCAGTTCATAACTACTTGCAGTCATGCCTATGTCAATTGTTCAAGTCACCAACCAGAAGACCAGGTGGGGATCTTCAGTCAATTTCAGCATCGGAAACATTCGAATTAGTGGCATATGATTCGCAGGTCCATTTCCAATTTCAAAATTAGGAAACACATATATCATTGTGCTGACTGATTATGTGACAAGGTGGGTGATCGCAAAGCCATTGATCTCAGCAAAAGCATCAGATATCGCGAACTTCCTCATTGATAACGTTATTTTGCAACTTGGTTATCCAAAGTTCATTTTATCAGATCAGGGCACGAACTTCAAATCTGAAGTCATGAAGATTGTGACAGAACTGCTCAATATAAAGCAACAAGTTACTAGTCCGTTGCATCGGTCCGATTGTAATGGGTCGACGGAGAGACTCAATAGAGCGATCAAATTAATGTTGGCAATGTACATTGATCCACAACACACAAACTGGGATGCCTCGTTTAGCAGCATAAAACACAGCTTTACAAGAATCTACACAGATCGATCAGTCCTTTTGAGTCACTTTTTGGAAGACCTCCAAGGTTTCAGGCAGAAACTGTTATGACTCAGATCTTAGACATAAAGAAGTTGTTAGCAAAATGGGTTGGCCCATACCAAGTAACGGGACGAGTAGGGCGAACGCGCACGTGCTCGAAAGACACAAACGACTGTTCACATCGCAAATCCTAGCCTAGTGGTTAAGGAGTGTGTGTGTGTGTGTGTGTGTGTGTGAGTGTGCGTGAGTTCAACCCTTGGCTGGCCCTGGCGGGTGCAGTTTAATGTAATTAGACTAAGTTTATTGTAATGAGCTTTAGACGACCTGGCAAGGAAGCCGTTTCATGTAACCGATTTGAGCTTGCCTTTGTTATATAAGAAGAAGATGAATCATGATACTTTGAGCCGTTAAAAATAGGATCTAATACTTTCCTATTCCCTATAAGTGATATGATACAACTGAACTGGTAAACTTCATATCCTTGTGAAAGTTCGTTAAGATGACAAGCAACTTAACTTCATATCCTTGTAAAAGTTCGTTAAGATGACAAGCACCTTGTTCGAAGCATCATCCATGGCTGCCACAACCAATGCTAATGCGGCCCCCAAGGAATCCCTCTTCTTGGTCCCCGTCTTCCCCAACGAACCGCACACCCTCCACTGCTTGCATATCGATCTCGCCTCCCAATCCCAGCAAGAAATCGCCTTCCATAACTCCCACGTCCTTGACTCCATCTTCCTCGAAGGCCATTCCTGCTTCTCTTTCGGTGCATCTGTCATGATTCTAGGAGGCTTTGCCTATGACGAGCGAAAACTTGCATCATCTGAGCTTCACATCCTTAACACCCTGGATGGCACATGGACGAGAGGGGCCAGTATGGGTTTTGCACGGGGTCAGTTCGCATGGGCGATCATGAATGAATGCCTTTATGTGGCGGGAGGCTATGGATGACAGGATATCGGCGCTAGAGTTGAAACAGAAGTTTATGATTTCAAAGCCGGAACATGGTCTCGCATCACTGACATGCCCTTGTAGATGTTAGTCGATGTGTTCTTTAAATGGAGAGGGAGACTGTTTGTACGTGGATGCATTCAAGAAAGCAAAACCCTGAAGTTTTTTTCGTACCACTGAAGGATGTAAAGCCATTGTCCACAAACAAGCTTGTGGCTGCATGCAACGAAGATACCCTTTACATGCTCGGGTTAGGGGAAACCTTGATGAGAGGGGAGTGTGAGACAAATCCAGTGTATTTGAAGATTGTAAAGCTGAATTATGAGAATCTCAAGTGGAAGAAGGTGCTCAAATATTTCAATGAAGTCTTGCACTACGACTGCCAATGCACCATGGCCATGGACAGACATCCAAGCTTCCACATGCTTGCTGGAAACACGGTGCTGGTGATGGACCATTCAGACCAGGATGAGGACATCAAGTTACAAATGCATCAAAGAGGTTCTTAATGTTTCTTTGCTGTGTCCATCTATGTGGGATACAACCATAATCACTGCCTAGTTGTTTCCATAGCTGAAGTTGGAAGCTTGAAGACTTAGTGTTTCTTTTCTTTTGAGAGTAGATGACTGACAGAAAGCACCTTTAATGATTGATCTTTTGATACATCGCTGAAACGAGATGGCATTTTGTTTTAAAGCTAATGAGGGTGTTGTGGTGCTCACTCATCCAAGTGAAGGATGACTTTTGATGCAAGCATCATGACCACCCATGCCCCCCGATTTCAGATTGCTACCTTTTTTGCTTCACTTGCACTATAGCAACCTCCTCTATTATCCATAGTTTTGTGTCTTTGAGTGCTTAAGAACGTCAATCTTGTTAGTTCTAATTCTGCTAGTAGAAATATGTTTATCTCTGTTACTTTATATTGACGAGATGGTAGATTTTATCAAGACGGCGAGGAGGGGCTAGTTCTTTGTTTGAGACATGCTCTTTGGTGTATGAATCATGTGGTGTTGACTTACTCTTCACTGGAATCGCTTTAGCAGTTGGCTGCATTAGAGTCCTAGTGTAGATAGAGGTAAACCTTTCCGGTTGAATATGCATGATTTGACCCCGGGGGATTCACTCTTCATTAAAGGGGGACGTCACCTGCGTGCATGAACTTCAAGAAAACCCCCTATTTAAGATCCACGTAGGATGATAAAACACCCCTATTTAAGCTTATAAGATACCACCAAAATTCCATTATATCCCCCCCTTTCCTTAAATCTACATTCTCTCTCAAGCATTTAGATTACACAATAAGCAAATTTAGGTTACTTTCCCTATGACTATTTACAACCATACATAAAATCAAACTTGTTTGGACTAGTTACCCAAGGTAACCTATATTATGTCCCCCCTTCTTAAATATGACATGGTCCCCCTAGCTTAAATTCAATATTGGGGAAAAAAAAAGGGCCCCCACCCCTAATGTATAAGCTTATGCCTCATTTCAAAAAAACCCCCTATTGTACACTCACGTGATATCATAAGTTTCCCCCTATGAATCCCCCGGGGATTTGACAAACTAAGGGAAACGTGTACGAGGTGGTGGGAATCCAGGTAACTGAACGTAGTTTTTCTTAGCCCAGTTTAGGGACATAATATTGATAGAGAATGTTGCAGGCTCTTTATGTACACTGTCGATATCTATGGTTTTGCCCAACAGCTATGTATAGGGCATCCTTGTAGAGAATCTATGTATAAGACATTTTTTTCGGGCCTAAGCTTAATTATACCAAGTCCGGATGTATAGTACAAAAAGTCTTTTGGAAGTCCTATTATTCAATTGTTTGATAGCATTAGGCGCAAAATTGGCTTGTGTCTATCCCTAGAAGGCATTCATCCCTTGGATAGACAAGAAATAGGGTCTTTTATTATAGAAACTTCATGGGAAACAAATACATACATGAGTGCATTAGCATTATGTGGCCATTTTGGTGATAGTGATTGGTTTATCGCTAACTTTCCACAGTTATGAGCATACTACATTACTACTTTCGTATATATTGTATAACTTTTTAGAGTTTGAAGTTGGTGAGAGTGATTGGTTTATCCTTAGCTTTCCACACTTATAAGCATATTTAGATGACTTTTCAAAGTTAAAGTTGGTGATAGTGATTGGTTTGTCCTTAACTTTCTACACTTATGAGCATACTATGTTATTACTTTCCTATACTCATTTTTTGGTGAGTGTTTCACAAAAATTTGAAAAAAAGGGAAAGGGGCCATATTGTTGGTGCCATGGCGTTCCCTAGCTCCTTTTCCCCCCCCATGTTTTTATATTTTGAAAATATGTATATATTGGGACTATAGTCTCTCTCTCTCTCTCTCTCTCTCTCTCTCTCTCTCTCTCTCTCATCTTGGAGGGGCCAATATGTTTGTGCCACGGAGTCCGCTTTCTTTCCCCTAACTTTTTGTAGTTTGAAAATTGTATGTGTTGGAGAAAATGAATATATGTTGACCTCCCTTCCCTAATTTTCCCAAAATTGTCTAGTATCGATTTTAGAAAATAAGTATATAGCTTTTTCTAGAATATATATTAGAAAATACATAACGTATGTACTAGCCCATTGTTGGTGGTGTCAACCTCTTTGGTTGCCACATGTATTCATGTAAGATTTTGCATGTAAATATTCAAGGTCCATGACCTTAATATAAACGGTAAAATACCTCTTGGCCCTTTGTAATCCCTTCTCCCTTATGTGGAAGGACATAAGGGAATATATATATATATTTTGGGGGGGGGGGGTTGTGTGCTTTATTGCCCAGCTAATAGTTGTTGTTGCATGCAAGCCAAGCTCATGCACCTCCGAGACCAAGCCTACCATCTTCCAAGCTAAGTTGTGGGGCCGAGCCAAGGACATACCCCTTTGAGCTGAAGTTCTTTGATTCCTCTAAACCAAGTCCTTCATGGTGTTGTAGCATCTATCATTATAGTCGTGTTGAGCGACAGAGGTGTTGGCACTGTGGACTTCTTTGGTTGCCATGTGTATTCATAAGATCCCACATTCACATATTAAATGTCCTTGACCCTAGTATAAAGGGTAAATAAAATACCTTGGCTCCCCAAGGGAATAATGGAGGGTTTGGGGGGGCAAGCCTCAGAACGTTGGCCACCTTGTGTGCTTCATCACCTTGCCATGGGTGTTGCTGCTCGTTCTAATTCATCTACAACTATGTGTACCTCCCTCGGTGGCCCTTCTTCTCCCCACCTTTTTCTTCAAACATTACATAACATAAAACATATGTTTGTACTATATATTACATAACATGGTACATAGTACATTACATATACAAAACATGGTAACATAGCATATTGTAATGTCTTAGGACCTCCTTTGTAGTATATTTTCCAATGATGAGCTCTCTTATACCAACTTATAGCCTATAAGTAACATGCAATAATATAGCTCTTTGTGTATATAAATCTATATTAGATAATTCACAAGTCACTTGGCCTCATCTTTGAAAATAGTGACTTCGATTCAAAATAATCCTTCGCTTATGGTAGATGCAATAATCAAGTTAGTGCTATCTGTGCTTGTTTCTCTTACATACATATGCAAAAACAATTTGAAATTTCAATCTTCAAAACAAAAAATTTTACTAACTTCAAACTTAATTTGCTATCAAGGCAACCCAAACACACCGGTTCAATATCATATTAGGACACCACTCCCAAAATCCACCCACCCACAGACACCTACCCACACAAAGGGAAGAAAAAAGACGACGAATAAGAAGAAGAGGGGAGAGAACATAGGAATGGATGAAAATAACAAACCATTGTGAAGAGAGATAAAGAAAGAAATATCTACTGACGTCTGCAGAAGATGTCATGGGTCTATGAGACAAAGTACAAACGCCAAAAAAGTGACTTGCTACATCTACATAACCAGAGAAATGGGGGAGTGCACAAAGCTCAACTCCTCTTGAGTTATAATTACATTCTTGTAATATCATAAGGTGTCCTTCATAACATCGGCTTAAGATTGAGAGTCATTGGGTTTGGATTTGAAGTCCCTAATATATATTTGTACTATATATTACATAACATGGTGCATAGTACATTACATATACAAAACATTGTAACATAGCGTATTGTATCGCCTTAGGACCTCCTTTGTAGTATATTTTCCAATGATGAGCTCTCTTATACCAACTTATAGCCTATAAGTAACATGCAATAATATAGTTCTTACATTACTCTATATTGTAGAAATCCTAGTATAATTTTTCATTTTAAAGAATCTTCATTTAAAAGTTTAACTCTTTGATAACTTTAATAAATAAAAATCATTTAAATCCATGGATAAACTATGTGTGTGTGTGTGTGTGTGTGTGTGTGTGTGCATACATATGTACGTACGTACATACACATATATATATAAGCTCCATGCATTAGATTAATTTACCATGAGAGTCCTCTAAAATCTCAAAGACTTAATAAAGGTGTTAATGAATACCTTTCAGAGTTTCGAAACTCTAAAATCTCCAAGAGTTAATAACGGTGCCAATAAACACCATTCAGAGTTTTAAAAAGAAAAAATGGTATAATCTCAAAGAACTTTATAATGGTGCCAATAAACACCTTGCAGTAGTTATAAATATTTTTTAAGCAAACACCTTCAGATGACGTATATTGATGGAGGGGGAAAGAGAGGGAAATTTGTTATTTATAAAAAAAAGTAAAATTAAAAATTTTATTTTATTTTTATCGCCACCTTCGTGCTGCCGATCTCTTAGACAAGGAAAGGAGGAAGGGGAGGAGAAGGGAAGAGAGAGGGAGAGAAGGGAGGAGAAAGAGAAGGAAGAGGGAGAGGGGGAACGGAGCGCAACGCGAGGGAGAGGGAGAGGGAGGAAGGGAGGAGAGCACAATGGGAGTGAGAGTAGAAGGAAGGACTAAAGTGGAAGGAAGAGGGAGAGAGGAAGGGAGAGGGAGAGAGGAAGGGAAGAGTAGATGAGGGAGTAATAATCTTTTAAAAATAAATTTAATTAGATAGGTGGGTGACGAAGAGGAAGGGAAGAGAATGGAGAGGGAAAGAGAGGAAAGAAGAGGGGGAAGGAATGAAGGTAAGGGAAGGAGAGAGAGAGAGAGAGAGCGAGAGTCGCACTGTCGTGGCAGCACAACGGCACTAAATTTTTATTTATTTATTTTGTATTTTTTTGTCACTCGCCACTACTGCGTTGCCACGACAGCGTGACTCTCTCTCTTGGTGTGTGTGTGTTGCCATCGCACTATAGAAGAAAGGGAGGGAGAGAGGAGATGAGAAGGAAGAGAGAGAGGGAGTGAGAGGGAGGGAGGGAGGGAGAGACATGGGGAGAGAGTCGGAGGGAGAGAAGGGAGGAGAAAGGAGAGGGAGAGGGAGAGGGAGAGGGAGAGGGAGAGGGGGAGGGGAAGGGGAACAGGTGCGCAACACGAGAGAGAGGGAGAGGGAGAGGGAGTGCAATGCAACGTAATGCAAGGGAGAGGAGAGGGAGAGGGAGAGGGAGAGAGGAAGGAAGGGGAACACGATGAGAGGGAGGGTGTGATTGAAAAGGGAGAGGGAGAGGTGAGAGTCAATATACTTCCCTCAAGGAAATCAAACTTCCCGCTTTAAAATTCAAACTTGCCTCCCCCATTCCCCCCTTGCCCCCTTCCCCATTCCCTCGCCCCTTCCCTCCCCCCCCCTTCCCCTTCCCCCTTCCCCCTTCCCCTTTCCCCTTTCCCCCCATTCCTCCCCCTCTCCCCTTTCCCCTCCCCTCCCCCTCCCTTTCCTCCCTTCCCCCCTTTTCCCCCTCCCTCTCTCCCCTTTTCCCCTCCCCCTACCTTTTCCCCTTGCTCCCCCTTCCCCCCCCCCCCCCTTTCCTCTCCTCTATTCCATTAATTTCCTTTCTTCCTTACCCTCCCCAAGATAAATTTTTAAGGGCAAATATTTTCCCAAAGACGAATTTAGGAGTTTCTCCAAACTAGTGTGGCTAATCTTTCAATCTTGAAATTTGATAAATTCGCCCAAAAATTAACAAAACTTTATTGTATGAGGTCCAAATTTAGCCCTCCAAGTACTCAAATCGATTGGCATAAGCCATCTAAAGTCATCTATAGGGTTAGAATTTTTAAATTCCAACTTATTAAAAACTTGTGAATGAAGTTTAATTATACTTAAACTAAATTCACAGGCTAATATTTGTAACTCTACCCCATGCCCTAAATCCTAAACCTTGATCCCCTATAGCCTAAACCCAAATTCCTATACCATAAACATTATTTCCTATAACTTAAACCCTAAAACCTATACCTTAAATCCTAAACCCCATTCCCCCCTTTCCTCCATTTACCCCTTCCCCCCCTTCCACTCCCCCCATTCCCCCTTTCTCCCATTCCCCTCCCCCCCGTTCCCCATTCCCCTATTCCCCCCTTTCCTCCATTCCCCCCTTTCCCCCATTCCCCCTTAATTAGGTTAGATTAATACGTGTGCAAAGCATCGTGCCCATCGGGTATGAGAGCATTCGAATAATACACCTCAGATACTATTTTTTGGCGCTTGTGCATAACACGGTGAAAAATGGACTATGTGCATAAAACAAACAAGATATCTGCAACCCGTGCAGAGTACTGGCGGCCAGTGACCAAAAGAACATGTTTGGAGAGATGGGGAAGCCATTGCATCCCATGCACTAGAGACTTCTGCATCCGATTACACAAGTGGACCCCTAAGTCCGTCCGTGAAAAGCATGGAGAATGGGAGTCCTCCCCTGAGAGGACTTCGACACCTTTGCGATCTATGAATAAGAATGCGTGAAAACGCTGAGCATTGGTATATGGGTTAGTAGTATGAAATAGGCAACGACATGCTAGATATTGAGCAGAAGTTTGCTTCACGAGGTATTATACGTATGTAGTATACGCTACAACTATCGACGATTTCTCCTAATCACTTAACTATTTTGCACACTTGCTTCATTTTGATATCATTCGAAGTTGCAGAATTGGAAAATCGGTGATTGAGGTGCAGAAGCCGATAGATTAGTTCCCAAGCTACTTGTTATCTATGAACTATGTTCCAACATGCTCAGAGAGAGATGGAGACAAAGTGAGTCCTATTGAGTACCAGAGGTGATAACACATATCCAGATTACAAGAGTGTAGATAAAGACTATATTGTAGGGGGCATGATATAAGGTAATTTGTACGTGCATGGAACTAACTTGCTGAGATTGCGATGAAGGGCCTTTGCGCCATTGAGCTTTCTGCACATAATGTTTGTCTGTGGTTGGAGATGGGTTAGAGAGTAAACTACTAACGAGTTTTTACATGCTCACCAAATATACAATAGAACTAACAACACAAACTTACCGTTTATATGTACTACAGTCTAGGTGGTATGATGAGAAGAAATCTGTTAGAGTCTATAGGAAGCTCTAAGATACATTTCGCATTTAGAAACGAGAAGTATTAATGACTACAACGGATGGACGTAGTGCAAAAGATAGCATACAATGGTTGGGATATAGGTTGAGGACTTAATACGGGGATTGGTGATATGAACCAACCTTTGGAAATTTGCATGGTTTAGCGAGAGACGATCTCTTGCTTTGGAACATTTTTTTGATGATGGTTGATATGCCTAAACGTGAGGTGGCCAGACGAGGATGAGAATACTTTAGACAGACTACTCGTAAAGTATTCAGGCACAAATGTAGCCAAGGAAGGGATGTGATGCCACTATATGTCACCATGCTCTAGGACTACTATAGATACTTTGTTTTGCTATGACCATTACCTCTATGCAATGAAGCTCTTACATAAGACAAAAAGCTCATTCTACGGCTATGTACTTTCTCCCAGCCATTAATTTATGAGTTATACACATGCTCACATTGTTGTTTCAAATATATGCCTTCTCCTAAGCTTATTACAAGTGTGTAGACTAGGCATAATTTTTTGATTTTATTTCTGAATAGTCATTAGGATGTCCAATAAATTTTGTTATAATAAGCTTCTTTATTGAACTGGTATACAAATTGGACAGATAGTTGCCCTCTCCTTGATAAACAAGGAGAATGAAGTTTGGGTAATAAAGATTAGATCCATGATCACATATAGAGGGAGGTATAACTTATACACTTTGTGACGAAGTTAGTACATTAAGAGGGAAATTGTGAACCTAATGGAACTAGATGGACCTTGTATACTGAAGTTAAGATGTTGCAGTAGTAAACTGAAATACACGTGAAGCATATAGAGGTTATCTCCCAAGTTAACATTGATATAAATAATTGAGATATAGACCCCTTATATTGAATACGAGATTCAGTATAGAGTTTTGACTGGCAAGAGCTTTTTTACTATCATTTACAGAATTTTTTGCCATTTATTGAAGATTTTTACTGCCATTTATAGAGGAGTCTTATTGACATGTATGAAGTATTCCTGAAGTGCAAGTGTCATAATGAAATTATTGCAAATAAAGTTGGGTGATAGGGATAACAATCGTGTGCTGGCATGGAGGCCTGCAGTCCCACATAAAAGGATCCTGGTTCTAACTTGCCCTTTTTATGGATGGATGCAGGTGAGTTGGCACACTTCTCAACCAGATTTGCTGATGAGGTTTGCTGAAGATGACACTGGCACACTTTATACTACCAACGGGATGGATAGATGCATATGTTCATCCTATGATAGTAGTTGATGTTTTGGTTACAATTCCCTTGGGTATAATGGCATTCCTTGGGGTTATCAACTCTTTGATTGTCCATAAGAATATTGTGGACCTTTTTTTCATGATTATTTATTTATAGAAAATAGGAGATGGGTTTAGCATCCATAACCACGATAAGGGAAACGAAATGGGGTGGATGTGATTTATATATGTTTAGACCCCAAGGATTTATATATGTTGAGACCTCTTCTTATGACCTTTGTAATTAAATATTAATGTCCTTCGTAAAGGCTTGAAACAACTTGGACCTCCACGTGGTGATAAAAGAGGTGGCCCCTTGACCAAGTACGCATAGAACACTTGTCAACACTTTAGTGACCCATTACTAATGAGTTGTATACTAACAATTTTTAGATATTAAAAAAGATAGAAAATGGACACTTGTACCATAGGTAATAAATGATGGAGGGTGAACCAAGGCATGTTGCTTGGACCACTAGTGGAATTCAATGGCTCTAGTTGGCATGTGATCCTTGAGGATCTTTTTGTAAGAGATTGTGTAAGAGAGCAGCCTATGTGGGGACTAGTCTAAGAAACGTTCTCTATTATGGGAATAAATGTATGGGGAAGTACATCCTCCTCCTCGCTCTCTCTCCCTATTACCAAGATGGAGTACCCAATGCATTCTACACGAGCAGGACATTGGTGGACTGCATACACAGCTCCCAAGCTCACGTTGCAAGAGAATGGGGACGACTCCACCGCACTACGAGAAGATATAAAATAATGGACTTGTGGGAGTATGGACTTCTACCATCTTCGCAGCGGCATCAACTTGGAGGATCGTGCTCATCTCCATTGTGCAGGTACTCAATAGATTTTTAAACTTTGTATAGGAGCCTCCATATCCTAAAAGCAAATGCCATACCTCCGCCATTCCTTCTATTGCCTATGTTTTCTTTATCATATCGTGGTCTTCAAAATGGAGGAGATGAAGTAGGCTTACGAGAGAACTCGCCCAGTAAGTTTACGTAGCTTCTCTGCTCCACGAAACTTGAGGAAGAAAGCTACGTATCAACAACAGAATGCGTTCGAATCATATTCAGCAAGTTGTTGATATGCACTAGATCAAAGCCAAGCCACACCAAATCGTGAGCTACACACTATATGCAACAAGCTTCACGATTGTCGGTTTCATAAAGAGCAGCTAGTTTTCATGAGACAGCGTCTCCATTTCACGTCTACGAGGACGCTATGAAAAACAACAATCTGTTGATCTGGAGCTCGCTAATTACGCCCATATTATGTCGTAGAGGTTCGCACTAGAAAGTCTGTAATGACTCAGAGCGATTAGGCAGGGTGATTAGTCACCTAGTATATCCGTTAAGCCACCAAAGTAAAAGAGAGCCTCGAGCATCGCAGCACATTATGCTCTCTCTCTTACGAGAGTTTCATAAACCAGAGCTTTTAAATTCTGCCTCGATGGCTCACGCAGATACTACATTGGTTCCTCCTATAATAGCTTGATACTTCAACTCTTGCTTTGCAGCCTGCTGGTGGAAATATGTATTGTTCTTCCGATTTCTTAGATATACGCATCTCTAGCATGGCTATCAGAAAAGCACATCTCTAGCATTCTAGCTCGATTTTGTATAGGGAGCTACGCTTGGAGGCTCTGACGTGAGAGATTTCGGTTCTCGTCTCGGTTGAGGATTTCTCTACTACCAACTACTTTATAGCTTGGATGAATGCCTGGTTTAGGCACAATGATGCTGAAAAATCTTATCGTTGGCACTACCAACAAGCTCACATCTGGTCTACCACTTCTCTCTGTGGTCAAGATTTGATGCTTTGCCTATAAAATACTACGTAAAGGTTGCAATATGCCTATATTCTGCTTGGCCTCTTCAACTCAATTTAGGTGAAGCACTTGGCATAAAATCCATGGTTGACGCCTACGTGATCAACGCCATGTCCAATTTTTAGTTTTGAGCTACGTAGTCGAAAAGCTCTGGCTGGCCCTTGCTTCTGGTGTTGAAAGTAAGTTTGCTATATGCCAGTTTTAGAAGTAGCAAGAAAGTGATTGCTTATCTCCCTTGCAAACGGAGGAGCCAATTATGGTTGTAAAGAACCTTTGGTCATGCTGCCCTGCATTGCCATTCGCCCTTAAGACCCGGTATTGTTAAGGATGAGAAAACATTCTTCGTCGACTGCAAGAAGAGGGCCTTCATCTCGGATGAAGCCACACTTATGATAGGCTGTTTACACAAAGCTCAAGCTTCATGTGGTAGTGGTAACCAATTGAAGTGAGATGAGAGAGATCCTCAAAGTAACCACTGAGGATATTTTTCATATGAAGTAAACTACGAGTTTAGAAACGACTATGTGCCTTTTCTGTTAACATTTATTAAGATCGGGTCCCTCTATGGCATTATGATATTCTTTTGGTTTACTTTAAAGGATGCAATTCTTTGCCCTCATATATAGGAATTGATGGGACTGATTAGTACTTGGATGTTTCAATGCAGGTCTCACCATCCTTTTGGAGGGTTTCATTAATCTTTTAATAGCTTAAATCCTTGGACTTGTAATAGAACTTAGCAAGGATAAAAAGACTCCCTCTCCAGCTTTGGCAACAATCTCTTCCTCACCTCCAAAAACTAGAGCTGGCAAATCGTCTAGAAGGTTTTTTGTGCTCCTGGACTTACCGGGCTTATGTTAAACCTTTATGGCTAACCTTTATGACTTTTATTACTATAACCATGATGGCAACACTGGATATATGAAATGTAAGGGGATACCAAGGTTATATTTGGAAATTTTCACCATGGGCTTTCCATTTGGCTTGGTTGGAGCACCATTAAAGTTTGGACTCTTATACATTAGGACGAGATTAGGACTCCTTTATGGCCATGTAACTATGGAAAGGAAATGGCCACAAGAGTCTCATTATAGGCATTATGTTATTTCAGTTAATAAAGTTTAAAACTAATTTGCTAAGCATTATTATATTACTTTGGATATATATTTATAATTGGGATTTTATAATTCACCTCATTGTCATGGTACTTTCCATTGTTACAATTTTGATGTGGGCATGAATTTCATTATGATACTAGTAATTGGAAAATGCCAATAGGAAATCAAGAAAAGGTATAAGTATACTGAGATTATATCTCGATTTTTCGACCTTGGGAATTCCCTTGGACTTGGTTGGAACACCCATACTTATGGTTTATTTGAGATTCCCACTTATTACTTGGATTTCACTAACATTTCATATGCATTTTTTCATATCATTAATTTCCCACCTCTAATTACTATTGAATAGTAAAATGCCAAGATTTGATTATGCTAATCTAGATTGAGTGACACGGATAACAACTGTGTGTCAGCATTGAAGCCTGCAGTCCCACAATTCATAGTGTGCATGTTCTAACGTGTTATGTTTGTGGATGGATGCAGGTGAGTCGGCATACCTCTCAATCAGATTTGCATTGAAAATTCTAAGGCAGAAAGACGATGTCGGCATCTTCGAAGCGTACTCTACAACGGATTATCTCCAAGTACTAGTAAATATGATTGAACATTCTATTGGAGACTAGCCATCAATATTGTTGTACTTTTTGCAATGTTTTGACATGAATGTGAGTATAAAAATTGACTTTCACTTAGTAACTTTGTCAGAAGGAACGATATGATATGAATTATTCTCACTTAGGCAATATTAAGAGAGTGGTTAACAATGGATTACTCTCATTAAGTGTTTGAAAAGGGCAAGAGCGGATGTTTGCAATTGATTTATTTTGACATTGGAAACTGGTCTAGTAGTGTAGTGGGATAGCTATTTGATAGGCAGCACACACACACACACACACACACACACGCAAGAAAGGGAAAGGGGGGGGACTACAGGCACTGATACCATGCCCCCTCCTCCCCATTCTTTAAAGGAAGAGGGATGAGGCGATGGCAATGGTATCATGCTCCCTGCTCCCCCTTCTTTTGTGTGGGGGGAGGTATATAAAGAGAGAGACAAGGCGGCATGTAGATCCCCCGAGCCATCCCCTTCTTTGTTTGTTCAAAGAATTACCCCAAAAGGGCTAGATTAGGCTTAGATGTCCAATTTGTATATCTTCACACCCAAACAAGAAGAAGGCTAGCAACCATCAACAAAGGAGACAAATACTTGACACAGAAATGCAGGTTGGCTAGCTCACCATCACCAACACCAACTCCAAGAGGTTGAAGGGTGTGACCAAGATTGTCAAGGAGCCTTAGCTCTACTGAATTTGGGTGAATTTGGCAAGGACAAGGAAGTACATCCTCATCACCCTCGCAAGGGAGACCAAGGCAAGTAGATAGAGCTGAAATAGAGATGAAAAAAGAGAAGAACGAAGACAAAGCTAAAAATACAAGAAAATTGAGGAAAGATGCTATGAAGGAACATCGACTATAGAGATGCACGAGTAGGTGTTACTCCGCTAGGAAGCCCAAACCATGCAGACCAAGAATAGAAATGAAGTTCCAAAACTACAAACAGAGTGGGATAAATTTCCTAATTCCATGTTTAAATGTTTTTGAGGATATTGATGATCCTGCATATCGCTGGTGAGGAAGAGTACTTGATGTACTTTCCCACTATATTTGCCAAGAAAGGCATCGAATGGTATGACCAATATCCCAAAGGGAATTCATAATGTGGGATGACTTGAATGCCCCATTCCTAAAAAATTTCTAGCATGAAGGCAAGGTTTATGTACCGAGTTGGCTAAATGGATTTGTTATTCCATTTATTATCATGCCAAAGAAGAATGGCAAACTATGAGTTAGTGTCAATTACTAGAAGTAGAATGAGTAGACCATCAAAGACCCATTTCCACTACCATTCACGGACATCATCCTTAGACAAGGTAATGTACTTGTTCATGGATTAATATAGTGGGTACAATTAAATCACTCAAGCCAAAGAGGACTAAAAGAAGAAGACCTTCAGCACTGAATGGTGGGATACTCCAACAAAGTCATACCATTTGGGTTGAATAATGCACCGGCAACATTTTAGCACTTCATGGTTGAGACATTCTAGGAGTAAATTGATGAATTTCTTGCAATATTCTTGGATGAATTCTCAGCCTATGGCATGAAGAGAGCACACTTAAAATTTCTCTAAAAGGTATTTCAAAAAGTAGGGAGACAAGATTTCCCTTGACTCATATAAGTGTGTTTTTTGTGTGTTCTCAAGTGTGTTGTTGGATCACACAATTTGTGGTGAAGGCTTCATGACCAAAAATTCAAAGATAGATGTCATACAAAAGATGAAAGAGTCATACAATGTCAAGCAAGCGGATTTGTTCATGGGATAGCTCAATTTCTACCGATGATGATTCATCAAGAGGCTCGTAGGTGTCACCGAACCACTTCACCAACCAACCAAGGGCCAACACAAAGTTTGAATGGAGCAACAAACAACATTCAATCCCTATAAGTGATGGTGGTCAAGGCGTTGATCCTACACAATCCTAATTGGAACATGATTTTCCATGTGCATGTTAATGTATCAAGGATGGCATTTTGGCTCCAACCAAAGGGAACTTGAATTTCCCAAACTACTACATGAGACAAATGTTCTCCTTTGCCAGAATGAACTACTCAAAGACCAAATGGGAAGCCTTTGGAATGGTGTATATTGTACAAATGTTTTGGCATTATCTCCTCTAAATCCCCTTTGTATTCTATGTGGATTATCAAGTGCCCTTGTATCTCATCCATGAGACAATCATGAAGCCCCATGACTGATTCAATGGATGCTATAGCTCTAAGAGGTCAAATTCAAGATTGTCCACAATCCAGGTTTGTCATATTGCGGAGCCAATTTCTTATCATGCACAAAAAATGAGAGATCCAGTAGCAAAGGGATCGACGATAGTATTCCCATTGTTGCAAATCTTTTCATGGTATCCATGTACAAAGACAAGCACAAGGATATCATTTGGTATCTCTAGACTAGTGAGCTCCTCGAAACAAGGATGAACGTAAGTGAATAGCACTAAAATCGTGGAAGTATTTGCTCATTGGTGGATGCTTGTATAGGAAGGGGGGGAACATGGTCCTCCGGCAATGTTTCAGTAAAAGAGGCCAAATGTCATGGAGGAATCCCATCAAGGGGTAGCAAATGGACACTTCTACATCGAAGTAATAGTGTGAAACATTGTCATTGTAGGACTATGGCGGAACACTATTTATGCCAATGTAGTTTCACTACAACCAATTTGATGTCTGCTAAAATATTGGGAGGACAACCTTCCAAGATTAAATTCCCTACACCAACCTATTTTTGGGAGCCTTTCCAAAAGTGGGTATTGGACTTTATGGTGATGTCTGCTAAAATATTGGGAGGACAACCTTCCAAGATTAAATTCCCTACACCAACCTATTTTTGGGAGCCTTTCCAAAAGTGGGTATTGGACTTTATGGGTCCATTCCACAGGGCAACACATCTAATAAAGAACTAGTACATAGTAGGGAGGTCTAACATTTTCATAATAGAGGCAACATGTACTACCCACCACTGCCTTTACAACATTTTGGTGCTGGGTGTCAGGATATTTACCCATTTATAGCAGTCTTGGATTTGGTGGTCAGACCCTTTGCTTTGTGTACAACCCACCGTCACACGCTACACATATCAATTTCCGCTCACCATTTTTGTTCCCTTCTTTTAATGCCTCCACTTACTTTAATGGCACTCAAAAGACCAGTTAAAGCACTAGGTTTGTGGTGCTCGTGGCCCCACCAATTCCTTCGACCACTTGCTCTAAGATGTCGTTGGGCAGGAGTGTTGTTTGGCCATTTTTCCCTTCACTAAGTGACAACAAAACCACGTGTCAACAAAACCGAATTCAAAGGGCCATTGAAATTGATGCTATAGCCTGCCCCTTTTAGGGGCAGTGCTTACAAATCATTCAACACTATCTCAAGATGTGTATATCAATCAAGACAATGGAAAATTTCAACAAGATACAAGTAGGAGTAATAATGAAAGTAGATGTGAAAGGAGATCCACATGTCATCAACTTCTCAAGAAGCCAACATAAATGCCAATGTCAAAGAAAATCAGCATTCAATATGCTTCAAATGTTTCATCAAGCCAATCTAAAGATACGATGCATCGACATTTCATGGAAACAACTATGAAAGAAATCAATGTACATCATCAGCACCAAAGTGCAGTTATTCACATGCAATTGACTACAATAGACAGTATGACAAGAAATGCAATCAGATAAACTTTGTTAAAGAATATCATTATCAACAATCCCCTAGCATACTCTATTTCTATGGTGATACACTCATATGTTCACATAGCAACTTTCTATAATGAAATCAACTTAGTAACCCTTAATGGATAGTGTCCCATCTTTACAACATTAGTTCAAAATACGTCAACCAAGGCTTCTTAATCAAATGCATATATTTGATCCATGAAGAAGACAAACAAAACCAACAAATGGTTGAAATTCCATATACAAAAGGTTTAGCCTAAACATTTCTTAGTCTCACAAATTTTCTTCCACAAAGCGTCTTATGCTATTTCATTTAGGCGCCATCTATAAAGCAGAAGGCAAAAGACTACATTTTACTCTTTTCAACAACAAGGCACAACTTAAGAGGGAGAAACACTAGTTAAGTTGTAGTTCATGCATGCACTATGTACTCACTCTCCTTAGTCACATACTGCTTTGATAGTTTCATTTTCAATTTCATTTTTTCCTTTTAGAATCCAAAAACATTTTGCTTACTTCTGCAGTGTAATTTAAGAGGGGTATTAAGAATGGTGTAAATTGCACCAATTATTAAGGTCTAGAGAGGATCGTAAAAGAAAACCCTAACCCTAAGGGGTAAGTTGTCCATTTTTCAATAGAGTTGTACATTGTAGTTTTGGATGGTGTGCTCTCTCACTCACTCTTGCCCTATTTTCTCTTCCCTTTCACAAGGGAGAGATTGAATGATGAGAAAATGATGGAGTATGACATGATCGCTTGACATGATGGTATTGGAGGAGATACAAAGGTACATAAGCATAAGGAATGGAGATCCTAAATGACATAATAGGGAAGCGCATGGTCTATGTCATATCGTTGAGAGATCAAAACCCAACACAACAAAAGTCACCTACACTTGCTTCTTTGTTGTGTGTGGATGGAAAAGCTCGCTTGCTTGTCAGACAAAATGGTGTTGAGCTGAAAGATCCCTTGATAACAACGACAAACTGCACCAGATGTCAATGGACTCCTATTGATGGAAATTAGAGGAGGAGAAACTAGCTCATAGCCAAAGAGGACAGATCACCTTATTGTTAGAAAGATCAAAAGGAATGAAATAATTGTCATTGTGATAGAATGCTACAACTGTACCGGAGCCCAACGGCCTCCCATCAATGGAAAGTAGAATAAGTAGCTCATAGCTTCATATAGAAAGAGGATAGATCGCCATCGCTGAAAAGCTCAAAAGAATGAAATAATTGTCATTGTGATAGGATGCTATGCCCAAACAAGAAGTGCAAAATCGATGAAAATTAAGGTATGTGCGCATGAGACGCTCTACCTTGGCCATATGCTATAAGCATTGTAGTAATTTGTGTCCCTGTGTCAATAAGTAGGGATCAAGACTCCATTTCTCATGTAACGAGTATTGAAAGTAGGGAACATCAGGTGTTGCAGTCCGATTACTAGAGTAGAAAGTTGCTTGCTTGGATCCTCATGTTTGAAGACTGAGGCTCCTTTTGATACTCCAGTCTAATGAATCATTGTCCATATAAGTGGGAGTGTGTGATTCATCAAGGTTTGAACCATCGAAGCAAGATGGACTTAAGGCCCTATGTCATGTGCATGTATGAGCCATGGATGTAGACTTAGTATCTATAGCCATGGGAAACAGGAGCTAGATGTAGATATCATAAGAAAGCAAGGTCTAGAAGCTCGATGAAGAGAGAGTCTTCAAGATGTGATCTTGCTTGGATGAGAACCTTGGTGGTGTTCATTTGTGTATGTGTGTAGAGAGTGGTGTGAGGGAGCGATTGTGTGTGTGCGACGTGAGTTAACTTAGGTTTGAGTGATTGTGATTGTGATTACTTAAGAAAGATGAAATAGGTGATGTAATGGATGACGTGTGAGTGCATGACCTAAGAAATGATGTTAAAGCAAGGAAGCCCATGGGGCTATACAAGTATGTACTTGGCTCCTCTTGAATGAGCGGAGAAGATTTGAGTAAGAGACATGTTGTTCATTCTCTCTCCTCAAACTATGTTATCATTTCAACCTCCTTGAGTCTCCCTTTTTTTCTCGGAGGCTTGTCGTTCCATACCTTACATTGCTTCATACCATATTTGAACCAGTGCTTCTTTTCCTGTTGTTTGACTCAACCATCTGGACAAATGTGCCTTGCATTGGCAAGCTCTAGGAATTCTCGTAGAAAGAACGGGAAACCTGTGGGTCAAATTACTTCGTGGCAACAACACTAAGCCCATCCACAACAAAGAATACCACATACTCACATAGTCCTTCAGTTAAGTGCCCTTGCTTTTCGGTACTCGGTTCTCCTCCACCAGCTTTGCCCACAATGGAAAGGACCAAACAGTGGAGTAAACTTTACCCTCTTCATGAAACAAGAAAAGTTGGGTGCATTGAAAGAGATAGCCAGGAAGGGTGTGCGTTTGCAATACCAACCGTAACTTGCTGCAGAAAGACTTTCAAAGGTGCCTTTCATCAATCGCCATCCATCACCATATGCTTTATAAAACAGAATTCAATCCAGGTCTTTGCCACAAGTGAAGTTGCACTTGACGCAGATAAAGGCACAAGTGAATGGCGATGACATGCTTCAACAATGGAAGGCATTAAAGACTTCTCAACTGTGATCCAAACCTATCATTGTAGTTGCATTTTCAGATCCAGAGTCTTGCTGCAGCAACTTATCCAATACCCAAGTTTCCCAAGCACGTGTGCCCAGTGCTCACTCCATGTCAAGACACAGTATGCTATACTTGAGATAGCAATGTGTAACACATTTTTGCTTGCTGTTCCACCATAGTGAAAATGCAACTTAGATAGTGCAAATCTCGAAATCCATGGATAGTTGCATCCTAGGAGGCAGCAGTAAGGCCGAGTCTATGACTTCTTTCTCAGAATTTCTGTAGTGTGCAAACTCCTTGTCATCATATCGCGTTGACCCAGCACCAAATCTAGATCTGGAACATGCTCTTCCACCTTCATCTTCCAGCCGAGTCGCTTCAGCTTCCAATATATATCATCAACTTGCAGGTGACTCCTGTCTCCCACAGTGAAAGTGTATGCCTTTCTTTTGACCTCAATAAATGTTTTCCCTGGTCTCTTCTGTATATACGAGCAATTTCCAAGCTCTTCTATACCATTTGCATCCTGCCACATATCAGCACCAGCATAGATGTTTGACATTAGGACATGTCCAGCAGCTTCTCTACCATTCATGGTCAAAAGACGATCAAAGCACCGTCTGCCAAGCTCTACATTGCCATGTGTCCTGCAGTGAGTGAGCAGAGACGTCCAGCCCTGATAATTAGATTGAAATGAAACGCTTTGAAGTACTTTTTCAGCCTCATTTAAGAAGCCTGCTCGTCCAAAAAGATCAACAATGCAATTATAATGGTCTAGCATTGGTAAAATTCCATGCTTTTCTGTCATTAAGTTGAATAGATGACAGCCTTGGTCAACGAGGCCTCCACGACTGCATGCAGCGAGAAAACACACAAAAGTCACTTCGTTTGGCTTCCAACCCTCTAGTTGCATATCCTTGAAAAATTGCATGGCCCACTCATAACCATTATGAAGGGCATACTCCCCTAGCAGTGCATTCCATGTCACCAAATCTCGTTCAGGCAAGTTGTAAAATATTTTGCATGCATCCTCAAGGCTCCCACATCTCGCATACATGTCAATGAGGGCATTTCCAATTATAATGTTTAACTGAAATCCATTTTCAGCCATATAGCCATGAATCAGCTTGCCCTGATCTAGCGCTGCTATGCTGGAACATGCCTTCAGGGTACTCACAAAGGTAATCGCATCTGGCACTAAGTTCTTTTCCAGCATTAGATAGAAAAGTTCTATGGCCTTTTGTCCATCCCAATGCTGGGCATATCCAGTAACCATTACGTTCCATGTCACAGCATCTCGTATTGGCAATTTGTCAAAAACAATGCATGCATCCTGAGCGCTTCCACATTTAGTATACATATCTATAATGGAGTTACCAACAAACAGTTCTGACCCACTTTCAACACTAAAGGCATGAATACATTTTCCCTGATCTAAATCCATTATGCTAGAACATGCACTCAGAATGTTAACAAATGTGACATCATTTGGCCACACGCCCTCACCTCTCATTTCCTGTAAAAGTTGGAGAGCCTTCCAACCATGGCCACAGTGGGAGTACCCTGCAATCATCACATTCCATGTCACAACACTTCGAGTTTCCATTTCACTAAAGACTTTGCATGCATCCTTGAGGCTTCCACATTTGACATACATATCAATGAGGGTGTTGCAGACAACAACGTCTAACTCAAAACCTTTTTCAGAAATGCAAGAATGAATCCGCTTGCCCTCATGTATTGCTGCTATGCTGGAGCATGCCTTCAGGACGTTGACAAAGGTTACATTATTTGTGTCTACGCCCTCTTGTTGCATGGCACGAAAAAAGTAGAAGAGCCTCTTGACCTTGTCGATGCAGGGCATATCCTGCAATCATTGAAGACCATGTTACAACACTGCGCTTTGCCAATTTGTCAAAAACCTGACGTCCATCAGCGATATTCCCACATTTGGTATACGTGTCAATAAGAGTGTTGCAGACGATTACGTGTGACTCAAAACCACTTTCAATTATGTGGGCATGAATCAACATGCCTTGTACGGGGTATGCTGCACAGGAGCATGCTTTGAGAACAGCAACGAAAACATGACCATCGGGTTTCACACTTGACTGGGCCATACGGTGATAAAGATCAAGTGCCTGCTCAGCCTGTCCAAGCTTGGCATGTGCTGAAATAATTGCAGTCCATGTGAAAACGTCCCAGTTAGATAGACCGTTAAAGACTGAGTTTGCTTCTACCAAATTCCCAAACGAAGCAAACATGCGGATCAGGCAGTTTCCCAGAAAAATATTTGACTCAAATCCACTTCTCTTAATGAGATTGTGAACTTTTCTACCAGCGACCAGATCCTTTTTATTGATGCACTCCTGCAGAAGCGAGTAAAGGGTATCGGTGGAAACATTTCCTTGCTGGGAGACCCCAGGTATCTCAACGAGTTCCCGCTCCTCATCAGGAATTCTCAAACTTCCTAAGACCCCAAAGGAGCGTAGCGGGCTAATCTCCCGCACCAACATACACAATTCAACAACAGAGCAGGACGCAAATTATGGGAGGCTAAGATGGAATGATCAATTGAATGCATAGCAAATATTGACATAAACATGTCGTACCATTGTTTTGGAGGTGAAGGCGAGTCAGGGATTGATTGACGAGTTGTGGATGATTGGGGTCGAGGTCGCCGTGCCCATCCAAAGGTAGCTCGTTTTGTGAGCATTGCCAATTTGTACTAAGGCATGATTCCCTGTGAACGTTTCTCAAAGGCTTTGCGGAAGCTATTTCCATTGATTTTGGGAGGATCTCTACTGCAGCTCGTTCGTTGTATGCATCACCACAATGAATCTACTATCCTTACCATGGCATGGACATCACCTTCTAAAAGTAGGCACATGGCGATTTTTCTCTTTCCACATGAAGCACATAGATAGTGCCTCCACACTTTGGGCAAACTTCAAGCAAAACGTGCAATCGGATGCCTCCTGCTTTTTGCTTACGGATGCAAACAGACTACACAGACACGCAAAGGGTCGACAGAAAGCGCATATCTAATAGGCCTTGCTTCTCTTGCCTAATCTTAACATGTGCCTGTCAATCCGATATAGGATTCGGTGAGCTTCCAACTGACACAGGCCCCTCATTTCGATTACATCCGCAAGGAAACTTTCTTGACAGAATGCAATCTGAACCACGCATGTGCCCGACAAACGAATGGAAAAGGGAAGGCCAAACCGTGCCCAACAGTTGCAATCGGACTGCACAGGCAAATATCTGACAAACAATGAAAAACTGCCACGATGACCGTATCTCTAATAAGATCCAACCAACGTCCGATAGCTATGTGCCCCCAATTTCGATATCATCCAATAGGCAACATTCCTTACGGATTGCAATCTTCGACACGCATGTGCCCGATCTATTTAAAGCTGAGAAAGCTCTTTCCACATGCCAAATAGGAAGAAAGCCACATAATATTCTCAGGCCCCTAGGTTTGATTGTGATTTTCAAGGAGTTTAGAGTCTCCATGATCAACATTTATGCAATAGCTTGACTTTTTTTTTGGGGGACTTCAATAGGCCCCTAATTGGAAAGAATAATAATTAGTGGAAAAAAAAGGAGGGAGGGCAGAAGGGGGGGGCGGGGGGGGGAAGGGGAGGCACGGCAAGAGTGATTTATGCGGACCTCCAGCCTCTTATTTACTTGGGTCAGAAGTTAAAACCCCTTTTACTAAACCTTTTTCATAGCATAGTCATGTAGCCTAGTAGAAGGGCCTTATGACTAGGTAAAGGATGTCTTAAGTTCAGGTCCCCCCTTTGCATGAAATTTTGAAGCTATGCCTTTGACTTCAGCTTAATTGGACTACTCCACCTTTTCGCCTAAGAAATCAATTGAATTTCTAGATTAAAAAGCAAAGGCCTTTGCTTCTTAGCTCAAGTTATATATGGAATCACTTGTGGATTTTACCATAGATAGATGGCAAGTATAGATTCAAAAACTAATGGAATAAATATTTGCTAATAGGTGTGTGTGTGTGTGTGTGTATATATATATAGCCCCTATTGCTTATAGAATCATGTTTGATGATTTGAATAAAGTGTGGGAGTTTTGTCTAAATAATGTTGGAGATTGTGGTCTCTCTATGATTTGATGAAGAGTAGCAATTATCTACTTGGCCATGATTCTATTGTTCCTTGCACTAAGTAAGAGTATTGTCAGACTTGTCAACTTTTTCATACAACTAATATATCATACAATTTAGGAATAAGTTTAAGTGGCTATAGGATTGGACCCAACAAAAATGGCTCTTACCACATAGTAAGAACAATCCTTGTTCAAGGTAATAATTACTTCTTGAGGATGACAAGCTTATCCAAAACATTTTAGAGCTTTGAAATTCCAAGAAGGATGTTATCCAAAATATTTTGAAGCTTCACTCACAGTAAAAAAGGAATCATTAACTAGATAGTTTTCTTAAAAGTAGTCAAACGCAAAGCTGACAAAGCTAGGTCTCTTAGGACTCAAAGGCTCAAAGATCAACTGGCTCTCCTTGAATGGGACAACACTGAACAGAGACAAAGACAGATGAGGACTGTCAGAGGTAAATTCAGATCAGAAGCAGAAATAGCAGCCAACCAGGTCAAGATATACATCGTGGGTGGGAAGAGTAGACAAGGCCAATGATGATATGTTCAAAAGCCTAAGGAAAAAGCATGCTAAAGAATCCCTAGAGTCTCTTCAAGTTGGAAACAGACTTACCCAAGACCCGGTTGAAATCCTCAAGGTGATCTCAAAACACTTTAATCAGCTTCACAATATAAAAGACTATAGCTCGAGGGAAATGCTCTAAAGTAAGAGAAAGAGAAGTTTCCACATTTGATAGCATCTATCTGGACAAAGACCTCACCTTAGAGGAATTGAAAGGAGCAGTAGATTAAATGGGGAAGGGTAAGACACTAGGAGAAGATGGGCTTCCTACAAAGTTCTATCAAGTCTTCTAGGAAATGGTAGGTCCCTATCTAATGATGCTCTGGCAAGACTCCAAAAGAAAGGGTTTTTAGACCCAAGAATAAACATAGGCACGATAAAACTAATCCCTAAGGGTGGCCCAAAAGAGGAACTCAAGAACTGGAGACCTTTGACCACGTTGAATAGCAACTACAAGATCTTTGCAAAGGCACTTGCTATTAGACTTAAAACCAAGATGTAATGCCAGATAAGGGAGGATAAAAAAGGTTTTATTCAAGGAAGACATATCCTAGAAGCTATCCTCACTCTGTGGGAAGGACTTGAACTAGCTGAGGAGACTCAACAGGACATACGCTTCCTCAAAATCGACTTTGACAAAGCGTATGATAGAATGGAATGGGGCTTTATTTTGTCCTCCCTCAAGGACATGGGAGCTGGTCCTAGCTTTAGCTCCTTTGTTGAAATACTTCTGTGTCAAGCTTGAAGTAAAGTCGAAGTAAACGGTAGAGCGACACAACCCTTTGAGCTTAAAAGATCAATCAAGCAAGGCTGCTCGTTAGCTCCTCTACTCACTACTATAGCTACGGATGCACTAGGATGGCTGGTAAAGGATGAATTGGACAAAGGTAATGTAAAGGGAATACAGGTGGAAGGGGACAAATAGATTATGTGCCAGCAATTTGCAGACGACACAAATCTAATCCCACAAAATGATGAAGAGTCTGTAAGAGTTACTCTGGAGTGTCTAAATACTTTTTGTATGGCCTCGAGTTCCAAAGTTAATCATGATAAGACACGGATTTTTGGCACCATGAGCCCTCCCCCCCTTTTTCTCTATAACAAGGGATGTAAAGAGATAAGAAAAGGAGAGTTTTTCAGACTTTTAGAAATCCCTATGGGATTTGGGTGTACTATGCAGGATAGATGGGACTTGGTTCTAAACAGGGTCAAATGCAAGGTGAACAGATGGCAAGGGCTTCAACCAACACTAGTAAGAAGAAAGTTTGTCCTCAACCACTACATCTATCCCTCCATTATCTATTTCATTTCCTAATGGTACCCAACAAAGAAATTCCTTAGACAAATTAACAGTTTATTTAGATCCTTTCTGTGGGGAGGAGATGCTGTCAACCACAAGGTTCCTAAAGTCAAATGGCAAACATGCACAATACCAAAGGCAGCAATAGGCCTTCGAATTGTAGATGTGGAGAAATCTGCAACCAGAGTCATGGTTCAATGGATCCTTAAGGCAATGCAAAATCTAGATAAGATTTGGGCATACTTAATCCTCAGAAATGCTAGCAAGGTCAAGGTAGACAGATGTAAGCATTGGAAGCACCTTCCGGTAGGTTCAGCCCTCTATGGCAAGGAAGTTTGTATAGCAAAAGGGCAGACTTATGGAAAGGTATGTGGTCAGCTTGGGAGTCTTTGAGACCTTTTGTAATTTGGAAAGGATTCTCTAGGAAAATAGGTACTTTCTCGTCCAAGGAGTCAATTTGGTTCTCAGCCATCTGGACCAATGCTCCTCTATGAGATGGTGAAGTTAAGAATGCTTTGCACCTCAACAAAAAAGGGATTCGAGTCTGGGGGGATATGTGGGACAGAGAGCAAAGGAAGTGGATAGAGAATGATATATTAAGAATTAGATTTAAATTGAATAGATTCAACTTAGAGATGCTCTCTAAGAGACAGGCCCTTTGGGATAGAGAAGCCATCTCGGGGAAGGTCTACTCCGACTAATAAAAAATTTAGATGGGCAGGTTAGACAGAACTTTCTCCTGTCCCCATCTTTGTGGAAGGGAAAGAAGAGCTGATAGCTCAATTGAATCGGAAATGGCATAGAAAAGACTTTGAAAGGACTTGGACAAAGAGATTCGAAAAAGTGTGGGATAGAAATCTCCCAGAGAAGGAGGCCTATCTTTTATGGCTCATCGTGCACAAAGGAGTCTGGAGTGCTAAACGGGCACTAACAATTGGTCAGGGAGATGGACTATGTCAAAGATGTAACAGAGCTCAGGAAGACATCCTCCACTTGTTTCTAAACTGCAGGTTCTCGAGAGAGGTCTTGGACAATGTGCACAAACTACTTGGTTTTTTCATGGTTACTTATATGTCTCTTTTGTTGGGAGACATACCAATTAGAGCACCGGACAACTAGAATACCATGCGTAGTTCCCTTCTATGGTCTCTATGGTTACAGAGATGCTCTAAGGTCTTTAGCAATGTGCTTGTTGATATTAATGAAATAGTAATGAATTTATGGATGGCCACACGAAAGAGGTGCAAATCTTGAGAAGATCTCTCGGTTGCAGCAGCAAATCCAAGAATGCTACAAGAAGGATGAACATTTCACAAAGAAAGAGACTGCCCTGTTGGCATAGATGCAACAACAGGTGGGAAAAGATGCTATGCCTTTGGGATCCACCCCTCAGTTGGTACTTATACCCGACTAGACAACACCGACGGCCAAGGATGCTGTGCCCTCATTGCCTTCTTTCTCCTTCCCCATGCTTTTGGGTCAAGCTTCTTCACCCTCTCTTGTGGCCTCCCCTTTGGTACCGTCTACCCTTACTACTTCAGTAGCCCCTCAAGTCTCTCTGGCATATGCTACACCTTCTTCTCTCGTTCCCCCTCCCATGGTTGTTTATAAGAGACATGTTTCAAGAAGCGATCCTGCCAGAGTCACTGTTAAAGTTCATAGCGAAGTCACGCCACCCGACTTCAAGCCCCCTGCTCCAAGACCAAAAACCAGAGTCAAAAAGTCGTGTCCCCACCCTTGAATCCTAGGCACAATTGTACTACGGGTGGTGGCACACTTGGTCCCCAAATAAGAGCCGCAAGACACGGCTGGATAGTTTTTTGTTTTCTACTATTGCTTCTGATGGTTCAACTGAATAGATTTTTACTGCTACCATTACTGCTACTGCTAAGGTTAATGATACCGTATCAGATTAGAGTGTGATTTTGAAGTCTTAAGGACCTTTTTGAAGATGTATATACTTGAAGATGTTGTCCACTCGGTGTACTGTTAATTCCTAAGTTTCATATACTTGGTTCTCCCATTGCCATAAGGTTTTCCTTTCAACAACTATCCCCACAAGCACCTTAAAATTAGTTTGTTGAGGGTGAGCAAATTGGAGCGTTCGGATTTTCGCAATCTTATTGGGGGAGGGTCAATTGATTTGCGAGGAAACAAGTTGTTAGTGTGAGAAGTCTAGAGGACTGAGGTAGCAAGCCTAGAGTTGAGAGGCCATTGAACGGTTCATGTTGTCCAATGTGAATAGCTACTCATATACTTTTTGCCTTAGCCAATGGATGACACATGCTCAGGGAAAGAAGACGAAGATATACAAACAGGCGCACGAAGAGTTCATGAGCGAAAGGAATTTGCTACACCTACCATGAGAACTGGTGCGGTCTTAGAACGGGAATCCAATGTCCGAAGGAGACTGCTAGAAGCGTCGACTATCCAATAGGAGTGCAGAGTGTGAGGAGAAAGACTTGGCCACGCTACCCCAGGGGTGGAAGTTGATTACTATGTAGAGTTAGAAGGACGACATGCTGGTCTTGGGCTAAGGCATCCTAGAAGATTGGCAGATGAAGGCCCGTCTTGGCAAGTGGAGTTTGAGCATTCTTTTACAGAACGCTTGTATTTTGAGCGGTTGGCCGTTTCATCTCTAGAACATCGAAATGAGTGTAAGGACCATCTCACAAAATGAAGACAAAAACTTTGTAAATACTCGATTGGTCATCAGCATATGCTCATGCATAAGCATATAAGCATAAGCATATGCAAATGTATATGAGGAAAAGAGAGAATGGATGCTTAAAGGAAAGAGAAGGAAAATAGAGAAAGATATGATTATGCATAAGCATATAAGCAGAATGCATATGAGAAAAAGAGAGAATAGAGGATTAAAGGAAAGAGAGGAAAAAAGAGAAGGAAAAGAGAGAAAGCATGTGATTAGACATATGCATTACCATATGCTCATGCATAATCATATAAGCATAACCATACGCAAATGCATTTGAGGAAAAGAGAGAATGGATGGATGCTTAAAGAAAAGAGAGGAAAAGAGAGGAAAAGAGAGAAAGAATGTGATTATGCATATGCATGAGCATATGCTAATGCATAAGCATATGCAAATGCATATGAGGAAAAGAGAGAATGGAGCCTTAAAGGAAAGAGAGGAAAAGAGAGAAAGCACATGATTAGGCATATGCATATGCAAATGCATATGAGGAAAGGAAATGATATGAAAAGAGAGAACCCGTGGGTCGCTGCCTTGTCACCACCATCGCCCCTCACAATTCTATTCCCAGAAAAGAAAAAAACTCTCCTCCTTCATTATATTAAGTGACCTCACTTTCCTCCAGCCTCTTCCGCACACTCCTCACCCCTACCCTACCCCTCTGCCAACACTTGTGCTCCCTCTCCACCCTTCTCCCTCTCTGCTCGTGTGAAAGGATGTTTTTCAGGAAGGTGTTTCTATTTAAGCAATGTAGATTTTTTTAATGTGAGGTTTTGTTTTGTGACTGTTGAAGCATGTTTCTCTTTGCATTTTTAAGCCCATGTGCTAATTTTCATGCTTGATTTTTAGAGTTGGACCAAAAATGAGAAAAGAAGGATAAACTCTTCTTTTTTTTTCCCTTCCTCTACTTTCACTTTCCCTTTCTTTTTCTAAAGTATCTCTCCTCCTTTCCTCTCCTTTTCTTTCTTTAAAGGAAGAAACAATACACAAAAAACAATCATGAAACACAAGAGTATGAAAGCTATACCTATTGTTTTCCTACTTTCTTGTATGCTTCTCTTTGTTCTCTCTATCCAATCCCTTTGGAAAGTTGCTTCTCCAAATTCCTCCTTTTACTAATTAGTTATGTGAAAAATGGTATGTTTCCTCTCTTTTATATAGGTCCAGTACACGAAACACCTCCTCTTCCAAGCGGGATTATCTGGTGCTAGGACACATAATTTCCAGGTAAGAAAGTGCTTCCTCTCTTTTCCTATTTTTCTTTTTGTGATTGCATTGGCTTGTAGCTAGCGCTTAAAAGTGCTAGCTATAGTGATGGGCATAGGAACTCTTATCCTCTCTTCTCCCCACTCTCATTTCCTCTATTCTGTCTTTTCCTATTTCCTCTATTCTCTTTTTTCTCCTTCTCTTCTCTTTTCCTTTTCCCCTCCTCTTCTCTTATATTTTTGTCTTTCCCTCTCTTCCCCTCTCTTCTCTTATTTCCTCTCTTATTTGCTCTTCTTTCTCTCTCTTCTTCTCTCTATTTTCCTCCCTCTTTCCCCCCTCTTTCCCTCCCTCTTTCTCCCCTCTTTTCCTTTCTTTCCCTCTCTTTACCTCTCTTTTCCTTCTCTCTTATTTTCTCTCTTCTGCTATTTTCTTATTTCCTCTCTCTTTCCCCTCTCTTTTCTCTCTTTTTCCTCTCTTTTCCTCTCTTTTCCTTCTCTCTTCTCCTCTCTTTTTCCTCCCCTCTCTTATTTCCTCTTCTTCCTCCCCTCTCTTTTCCTCTCTTTTTCCTATGCTTATTCTTATATGCTTATGCACAAGCATATGCTCATGCACATGCATAATCATATGCTTTCTCTCTTTTCCTCTCTTTACTTCTCTCTTTTCTTCTCTCTTTTCCTTTCTTTTCCTTCTCTCCTTTCCTCTCTTTCCTTTAAGCCTCCATTCTCTCTTTTCCTCATATAAATTTGTATATGCTTATGCTTATATGCTTATGCATGAGCATATGCTCATGCATATGTTGTGCATATGCCTAATCATATGCTTTCTCTCTTGTCCTTCTCTATTTTTCCTCTCTTTTCATCTCTTTTCTTTAAGCCTTCACTCTCTCTTTTCCTCATATGCATTTGCATATGCTTATGCTTATATGCTTATGCATGAGCATATGCTCATGCATATGCATAATCATATTCTTTCTCTCTTGGTTTTGAGCTCCTAGCGTCAGTATATACCAATAATTCTTCATTGGTATATACCAACATTGCTCCGTTGGTATATACCAACTCTATATATCATATAAGCGTCGGTATATATCGATGGAACAGGGTATAATGTGTTAAGAAACCGAATGAGACCGCCACTAAGCCTAGGGCTACATGAGATTAGTGTAACAATCATGGAGGATTGAACCATACAAGAAAATCCATAACGGAGAGACAACAACGTAGGCAACACTCAACCAATTTATTCCAATGCTTGATAAACAATACAATGATAGACTTCTTATATAGAGAGTCTCAAGGCATAAGCCTACTGTGTGGCATCCTCTGATCCACATCCATCTTGTGGTGACCAATGTCCCACATCCATTCATGTAGTCCACATCCTCTTGTGTGGCTACCATAATTCCCACAAACATACCCCTCTAGGGTACCAACAATTGGACATTGCACATTTCAACACCCCTCCTCAATGTACAATCATATGTGACCATCTCACCTCTCACCCCCAATGATTTGGCATTGCCAAACTCACTCACTTTCTCAACACTCCCCCTCAATGACAAATTGGAGTGTTCAACAAATGTGTGTGCATGTGTCTACCAATCTAGACACCTAACATCCACTTTACACACCATGCTGTGCGGGCGGGACACCCAAGTGCTTTTTAGACACCCCATGTGTCAGGGAGAAGGAACCAACCCAAGTAGTGCATCATCAATGTACACTACTCCTGCACACCACAATCACATATCTTTTTGAGCACCCGTGGGCTCGGGCAGAGGACCCTCATAAACATGGGTGAGAGAAAATTACATCCATTTTATGCCAATGCAAGGGCAGGGCACCCACAGTAATCTCAGTCATAGTACAACATATCCATGATTTGCCATACACACCGATGCTGTGCCAATTTTTCAAGGCGTAAGAAAAAATTTCTTGTACAAAAGGGGTTTTTAAGGTGCATAAAATAAGGATAATGTGCATGTGGCTGAAATAGGTAGGGTTCCAACCCTAAGGACTTTGGCTCCATGTTTGTAATCGTCTACCATCAATCTTTTTCCTGCTGCAGCTGCTCTCCTGCCGTCATGTCGAGTTCTTCTTCAATCTGCGGTTATGCTCTTCTTCAGCGAGCCTTCTTCAGTGCCTTTCTCATAGCTTACACTTCTCTTTACTCCTCCCAATTGCAGGCACAAGTAGCTCGTGTTCAAACAACAGCATGCAGCCCTCGTAACAACTCTCTGTTAACGTTCACAGTAATCTCCCTTTCAAGCTCATCTTCTGCTTTAGACTCGCCTTTTTAGACTCGCCTTGGAGAAATTATATTACACTCCGGTGCTGCTGTTGTTGCAGAAAACTGATTCCTGGATGATTTCTGCAAGCTTTTCTGTCATGACAGTGTGTCCTTGATGGCCGAGTCAAACGTCTCGCTCACCTCCATCATGGCTGAGAGTATCTTTCGTTTGTTGCTTTCGATCATCTTCAATCTTTCCTTCATCTTCCTCCTTCTCCTCTTCTTCCTTATTGTCTACCACTTCAGGCAGATTGTTTCTTGTTCTTTGAATGTCGTTCAGCTGCTCTACGTGAGCTTCTACAAGCACAGCCATGTCGAGAAAAATTTGATGCAGCTCCTAGCTCCTTGTGGTCACAACCAATTCATTGATTCTTTCTTTGCCTCTGCGGAGCATCCCATGATGCCGTCATTGCTGCTTTGACATTTCTTCTGCAATCAAGCTGCCAGATTTTGTTTTCTCGAACTCAACCAAACGTTTCTTTAAAGTTGCCTCACATACATGTACAACACTCACGACATCTATTTTTGTACATTCAAAACCATGAATATGAGATGATACAAACAATGCTGCGCCATAGATCCCACTTGGCTGCCTTCCTGTCTGCAGCCAGTCCCGCTTCAGGCTTGCCACAAGCCGAAGAGTAGTGTTTGCAATTGAATGAAATTTCTTCCCGTGACCATTGGACTTTCCAACTAGTCGGTCAGTAAAACGATGGATGAACAAACTAGGATCAACCAGTTTCTGCATGATAGGATACTGCTCCAAACTTAAAAGCCTCTATAGCAGAAACTGCATTCTTTGGACCAATCTTGTATTCTTTACACCAACATCAGTGAAGCAACAATCTTTACGGCCTTCAGCAATCTTCATCCTCCTAGCAAACAGTGTTCTTTTCTTTGTAGCAGCAATATCTCACAGCAATAGGTCCTCCTTTGTAGCAGTGGTATGTCTTCCACAACATCAACATCTTCTTCTCTTCGGCAGCATCTTCCATAGCAATAGCTTGCTTCTTTTCTATAGCAACAAGTCTTTGGCTTTCTTGAGAAGTAACTGAGCAGCCACAACATCACAACAACCATCCTCTTGAGCAGCAACTTGAACTCTTTCTCGGGCAGCAGCTTGATTCTCTATTCTTGCACATGGTCTCACATAATCTCTCCGAAATCAAATGATAAAGAGTGTTGCCATATTTTTATCTATACAAAAGACATGAAAGAAAACACACTAATCTACCTAAGCTTGTGGACTACCAGCTCTGATACCATGTTAAGAAACCGAATGAGACCGCCACTAAGCCTAGGGCTACATGAGATTAGTGTAACAATCATGGAGGATTGAACCATACAAGAAAATCCATAACGGAGAGACAACAACGTAGGCAACACTCAACCAATCTATTCCAATGCTTGATAAACAATACAATGATAGACTTCTTATATAGAGAGTCTCAAGGCATAAGCCTACTGTGTGGCATCCTCTGATCCACATCCATCTTGTGGTGACCAATGTCCCACATCCATTCATGTAGTCCACATCCTCTTGTGTGGCTACCATAATTCCCACAAACATACCCCTCTAGGGTACCAACAATTGGACATTGCACATTTCAACATAATGTCGGTATATACCAATAGCACAAGGCATAAAATCTAATAATAGGCATAAAAGCTCATGGGTGGCTATTTTTTGGATCTTGAGTGTATTTCCTTGCATTTTGTGTTGTGATTTTGGAGGTGTGCAGATGGAAGGGACTAGTGGAAGCTTGTCAGATGATGTGCCAATGCCTGGGAGCGCAGAGTGGCTTACGGAGAGGTTGTATTGTCATTGCAGTCATTGCAAGCGAGAAGTATGACATCAATGCCATATTGTCATGCAGCACTCGAAGATGTATGGGGAGGAGCCTACATAAGTACCACCATTGGTGGTGCACGTGGTGATGGATCATTGGTAAGTCAATGCTAATTGAGTTCGTGATTAATATTGCATGCATACTTTATACAAAACCTAGATTATGATACCATACATGCTTGTCGTAATGATTGTATTCTCTTTTGTCATGAGCATGGAGATTTGGCTAGTTGTTGGGAGTGTGGGAAACAACGATATAGAGATGACTTGCAGGGTGAGGAGATCCTAGTAAAGGTCTTGAGACACTTTCCCATCATTGCAAGAATACAGCACATGTTTTGATGCAAATCCATAGTGGAGTTGATGACTTGGCATGCTACACATCAGTCCACTGATGACACATTGAGGATTCCTATAGATTGTGCTGCTTGGAAGCACATAGACAATCAGTGGTCAGACTTTGCGAGGGAGCCATGCAACTTACATCTTGAGCTCGCCATGGATGGTGTGAACCCTTTTCGATTACATTCGACATCTTTGTCGACATGGCCTATAGTCTTAGTGAGTTACAATATCCTATCATGGCTAACAATAAGAAGGGACACCTCATGCTTGCACTACTTAATCTAGGGAAGTACAAGGCCAAAAATATGGGCGTTTACATGGCACCTTTGACAGAGGAGTTATAGATCTTATGGAGAGAAGTGCGAGTCTTTGATATTTCATTGAGCTCCTAGACATACCAATAACATTTTGGTCAGGAGAATCTTGATGTGGATCATACATGACTACCTAGGATATGGAGAGTGCGCAGGTATGCGGTTGAGTCTTTACATGTGTAATGATACTTTTATGACTCTCTTTCTGGCGCATGTCTTATACTAACGCATTCATGCACGCATGTAGGAAAAATGCATGACTTGCAATAAGTGGGTACCATGCTTGTCCTGTTTGTGGGAAGGGTTTGAGTGTGTTTGCACAACACTCCAAACATATGAGGAAAATGGTTTATGAAGGTCATGCTCGATACCTTCCATTGGACCATCTCATGCGTGGAGGCAGATTGATCCACCACCACCATATTTGAAGGCAAGTGACTAGATTCAGGCATTAGGAAAAAAGGAAGCTCATTTTGGGGCCTTTTGGTGAAAATGAAAAATAGCTCTCAACCAATGGCCATAGAGCCAACGTAACGTGGGGAAATTATAAAAATTTTGAATTGTATCTGGATTGTCAGAGCAAGAAAGAATATTTTATTCATGTACATATATTACTAATAATAATAAAATTTGGTCAAGCTACTGACACGATTCTACTATTTGACAATGTCTCATTCAAAATACATCAGCAACTTAAATGTGTTTTCCCTCCAAAGTACTCTTCCCTCCCAAATTACTCTTCCCCCCCCCCCCCCCTCTCTCTCTCTTTCTCTCTCTCTCTCTCTCTCTCTCTCCCTCTCCCTCTCCCTCCCTCACTCTCTCCCTCCCTCTCTATCTCTCTCTCTCACCCGGTTGCCTCCTCATATACATTCCTTCAACCTATAGATTGAATTTCCTTCCACACATTTTGGGTGGCGATGTCAAACCAAAACTTAAAGTACCTCTAGGAGCAAGGTACAAGAGCGAGCTCTTTACTTTGTCAATGTCTCTCTTTGAATCTAATCTATGCTTTTGTAAAACTATATGTTTATCAAAATATTGTAGACTAGAATATAACTTTTGCAAGTTTTTCATGGGTACGGCAATCCAGTGATAGGACCTCGCTCTTTGAGAAGATTTTTTTATCAAAATATGGAGGAGCAAGGTACAATAGCGAGCTCTTTGCTTTTTCAATCTCTATTTTTGAGATTTAAGATGTGAAAGTGTTAAGTTGGGTAATATTATTTCACTTTTTGGTGAACAAGAGTGTATTTATAAAGATGTATAAAATTTGAAAGTTTTTCATGGGGATGACAACACAATGACTGGTCTTAGTTTTTCAGGAAGCTTTGTTGATCATAATATCGAAGCACAAGGTACGATAACGATGTCATTGCTCTCTCTTTAATAATATTCTTAAAGTTTTGAATAAGAAGATCGTGCTTATGCAAGACTAGAGTATAATGTGTGCTCTTGGATATGTCCATTGAGTTTTTAGGTTCGAGTAAAAGTTTGGATACTAGTCTCAATGGCATGCATTGATCATCAAAACCGTTCTTGTGCCAAACATCATGTTGATTAGACTGTCAAGGACAAAGCTATAGATGTGAGCTCCCTCACTCGTCGACCTCTTTCCTCTATATCTTCCATCGATGCTACCAACAAGGTAATTGTGGATGGCTCTTAGCAAATACTGACTGTATCAAAAGGAAGTTGGGTGCTCATGCAACCAAACAGAAGGAAGAAGCCACATTCAAGTAATCTCTTTTTGGCATCTTGGAAGGGTAGGGTGAAAGGTTTTAGAACCAAGAATGGGATGAAATCAATAAAGGAAATATTGGTTCAACATGTATACATACATAGAGACCTTGGTTTGCGAGAGAATTATCCAACTTATCTTCCACAACATAAACCAAATTGTAAGTGACTTCATTGAGAATCTATATTTCATAATTAGAGAATTTCTTGAACCTCAATGTATTTATTTTTATTTTCAGATATATATCCTTCATCTTATGAGTAGTGGCAGCCTACTAAATGCAATTTAGGATTCATGGATATGTTACATGGGTCCATAGGAGAGCTGCAATATCAAGGTAGATCGGCAACACAGTTAGCTCAGTCAAGAGTCTTTTTCTATGATCATTTTTACCAACTATTGGATAAAGCCAGCACACATGGTGTGTTGAAGAACTCAGCTCTCCTAGCATGGAATACCATTAATTGGCCAATTCCTCATGGTGTTGTAACAGAGTCATATAGAGCCAGGTTGTTTTCAGAAGTACAATGATCCTTATGGCAAAGGATTGCTATAGTAGAATAAAAAAAATGGCTATTTGCATGCCAATAACTATCTTTGTAGATCTATTCAATAAATTTTCTATCAAGATTTCCAAGACGATGCTCACTTATAATGCAAATGGTGCTAAGAGAATTCCTAACTTCTTGGATTATGGTTGGGACATCATAACATCCAACCAAGTATATTATGAGGTTGTGCACAACTCCATTAAACTTAAGTACATGATTGCCACTCAAATTTTCATATTAACATTTTACTATAAATGGAGTAGAATGATCGGGAACCAATTGGTTCCAATGGATCAAGATTTGAACTCTTTTGGTCCTAAGAATGAAGCATTGGATATCACCATTAACAAGAGTGACAATTTATTAGGAATTATATCACTTAGAAAATGTTGCACACTCGCTCAATTATGCCAAGACATTCAGGTGGAGATAGAGGGTAGTGTTGCAAAAAGATTCTCATTCATTCTAAATGACAAGAAGGTAAACAAAGTGTTGAATATGACTCAATGTTTTTTATTTATTCTTGAATGAATCATTGTGATTAACACTACATTTTGACAGGTATTGCAACAAAGCAAAAGGATAATTCTCTATAGAGATATCCCAAATGGAATTATTGAGATAATTCAAAATTCATGATTACAGGTACACAATGATTATTTACATAGTATACAATTGTGAGGCAATGGATAAAAATTATACATTATAATGTCAAACAAACTAATGATTCTCAGATAATCAGTGCCATTCAGGAGATGGTGGATGCTATGATTCTCAGACAATTAGTGCCATTTAGGTGATGGTGGATGATTCTATGAAGAAGGTTGACCAAGGAGCTTTTGTTGTGCCTTTTTCTCATCCATCACCTTTTCTTCCACGTTCTGATCTTGCCTTCACTCTAGTATTTAAAACTTTCTAGGCTCATATTGTTGGAATCAAAGAAGCTCTACAATAGTTTTGGGTCTAAAGTTATAGCCATAATCAACATTGTAACTATATTTTTTATCATTTACAAAAAACAATGGAGAATCAGTTTCTTTGGTATTGTAACAATTTGTCATTAAAAGTTTGTAATAGATACATCTATATTCATGATTCAAGTCTCTCTCTCTCTCTCTTGCTCGCTCGCTTTTGCTCTATGGATTACAAACTAGAGTCTCTTATATAGATGAAATTCATTATATCACAACAAGACAAAGCACCCACAGACGCACACATAGACGCATTTACTTAACTAAAAAAAAACTTACAGGCGCATCTATTTACGTGTCTATTGGCACATCTACAGACCCGTGTCTATAGGCATGTCTATATAACAGGAAGACGCACCTATAGATGCACTTTTAGATGCTCTAGTAGAATTAAAAAAAAACAGAAAGACGCGTACATAGATGTGCTTATAGACACTCTATAGAATCTTTTTTTTAATAGAAGCAGAATTTTGTGTGGTTGAATAGAATGCTGTGTATGTTGTGTGGTTACAAGAATCCCATTTTCAAATTGTGCAATTCAATTCTTACAGCCAACCGCATTTTAATTAGCACAATTGCAAGCATGTCTATAGCCAATGATTACAATTCCGAATAAAACATTACAACTCCAAAATGTTTAGTTCACAAGGCGTTCATTAATAAAACGTTGCACAAGGAAATTGAAAGCCAAAAAAATAAAAGCAGTGTATATTAATTCATAGCTCAAAAAGTGCTTGTATGTACATATAGCACGAAGCCAAGCCATGTCCAGTGGCTTCAAGTAGTACAAAAAATAAGAGTGTATATACAAGAGAGGTACGAAGCCAAGCTAGTGGCTTCAAGTATAAAAAAGAGTAGCTAGCACTACTTCTACGACTAATCTAAGTTCTCCGCATCCTTGCTCCCTTCTTCCTCATCTTCTTCCTCCTGATCAGTCATAGGGCCCTATAAATGAGGGACAACATGTATCAATGTATGAAAAATCAAATCTTTATTTACAATATTGACATTATTCAATTACTTTTAAATACCTGGGGGGGCGCTCTAGTAGCCCAGATATACTGCTCCTCAGTAATCAACTTGTCATCATAGAAGTGCCTCCATGTATCTCCTCTGCAATGGTGGTGGTGGTAGGCTGTCTCGACAGGAGTAGGGTACCTACCCATGATATCAAGCTGCAAGATGACACAATGTGCAGAGGGGTTAGTACAAAGAAACAACCTCCTAATAAACCACATAAACAATATAATTTGAGATCGATACTTACAAATTGGGAGTCCCATGATTCAACACCCCCTGCTCCAAAATGCATGTTTCCATATTGCTCCATTTGGATCCTTCGTGCCTCCACATGCTATAGAGTGGGATCTGCCTTCGCTACCTTCATTGCTTTCTTCCACTCATGCTTGTGAGTGGTGTGGGGCTGGCCCCTTGGTGATTGACCTCCCTTCTCTCCTGGCAATCTCAGGTAGTGCCTGCCTCTTAAGTGAAGAACTTTTATTTCCAAGTATCCTAACAATATTTGACTTGGCCCATTTATCTGTGAACTGAATATTGGGGGGATTGGGATACCTAGAGCAAACAACAGCGAGGGTTTTTGGGATGGTCTTTGTATTGAATAAAGCAATCTCTATAGTTGTTAACAATTATAGAGTTCATGAAGGCCATGATGTCCTTCCCCTGTGCATCCATCAAGATGCCTCTTGTCTGAGTGATGTCATAGAAGATCGTACCGTCACCCTTTGGCATGTCTGCATCATCTGAATCATCCCCGCCCCCACCATTACCTCCCCAAAAGCACTGTGCCATGCATAATGCACCACTCTCCCTACTACTATGCCCACTGCCCTATCGTGTCAAGCTAGTATGGTAGCCACTCATAGTTGGAGAAGCGACTTGACTGCACGAGAGTATGCTGGCCACACATAGCTCGAGAAGCAACTCTCGATGGCATGGGAGTATGCCGATGGCTCTGTGAGGCAGAAGGACCTCTTGACCATAGGGGGTAGAAGGGGCTCAGTTTTGTAACTGATTGGGCTATCTTGACTCCATTGGGGTAATCTCAGCTAGTGTGGGGTTGGGGTAGTTTGGAGTCTATACTGCCGACTCCTTGGGGGGGTTTGTAGTACCGGTCATGTATGTGTATAACTCCCTAAGAGTGGGAGGGTGCCCCAAAATGTTATATAACTCCCGAAAGATGGCATCCCGAAGATCAAGTGAGGCTAAAGAGCTTCCTAGCCACATAATGAGCTAAATAAAAGAAAAGAAGAAGATTACCATCGAGCATGCCCTCATCACAAGATGCAAAAGAAAAAATAGAGTGACGTCTTGACATTGAGCAAACATTTATAGACTCTTGCATTCTTTGAATTAGAGTGACAGAAGTCTATATCTGCTTGCTCAATGTCAGGCTATTGAAGCTTCACATGGGGAAAAAGAGAGAAGAAAAGAGACAAAAAGAGAGGAAGAAAGGAGATAAGAGAGAAAAAGAGAGGAGAAAAAACAAGGAAAGAGAGGAGAGAGGAGAGGAAAAGAGAGGAGAAAGAGAAAAAGACAGGAGAAAAAGGAGAAAAGAGAGGAGAAAAAATAGAGAAAAAGAGAGAAGAAAAAGGAGAAAAGAGAGGAGAAAAAATAGAGAAAAAGAGAGAAGAAAAAGCAAAAAAGAGAGGAGAAAAAATAGAGAAAAAGAGAGGAGATAAGAGAGAAAAAGAGAGGAGATAAGAGAGAAAAAGAGAGAAAGTGAAAAGAGAAAAAGTGGGGATAAAAGAGAGAAAAAGAGAGAAGGAAAGAGAGGAGAAAAGAGAGGAAAATAGAGGAAAAGTGAGGAGAAAAAAGAGAGAAAAAGAGAGGAGATAAGAGAGAAAAAGAGAGGATAAAAGAGAGAAGGAAAAAGAGAGAAAAGGTGAGGATAAAAGAGGGAAAAAGAGAGAAGGAAAGAAAGGAGAAAAGAGAGGATAAAAAGAGAGAAAAAGAGAGAAGGAAAGAGATGAGAAAAGAGACGAAAAGAGAGAAAAAGAGAGGAGAAAAAGGAAAGGAGACGAGAGAGAAAAGAGAGGAGAAAATATGCAACCACCTGTTGTGGGATTTCTTTTCTCATGTAAGAGGTTACTATTTCTGACCCATCTTCATCCTTTTTAATCCACTTGTTTGCCCAAAGCTTTACCTTGGGTGTTGACAAAGAAGCTATATGATTGACCACATTATAGTCAATGTTACAATGACTAAGTGGGATTTGTTTCTCTGACAGCAAATACTTAATGGCACTATGCACTACATCACGCCTCACCTGTACATTGATGCATTCTTCCAAGCAGTGGTATTTGTCTTTCTTTCCAAAAAAACATTCTTTCTTTAAAAGTTTTTGTGCTACCATGGATGCATACTTGTCAGGTAAGTACTTTATAGGCCTCCACATCCTTGCCGTCAACTCCTTCTTATCCATTACCTTTGACTTTTTGGAGATAAACAAAGGAGCTTCGTAAGTCAACTCTCCACGCTCACATGCAATGCACACTTCAAGCATCTCATTGAACACTTTAATAAGACAAAAAATGATGGAAGTGTAGTCGGCATATCTGTCTCTCACCACCTTGAGGCTTGTCATATTTTCTTCTCGCTCTTGAGTTCCCCTAGGCACAACTACACTCAAAGGAGTATAGAAGTTTGTGAGTGTGTCGGCATCTGCTTTTGTGACTTTTCTCCTCAAATCAGGGTTTAGAGAACCAAACGTTGTCCATACAACCCTTGCCTTCTGTAAGACCTTTGATGTTGAGGATATCTTACGCTTTCCATGGACATAATGATTAAGTCTTTCGGACTCAATCAAATACTTGATCTCATGCTTGAATATACAGATGGTTGCAAGATAAAAATGGAATGAAAATATCTTTGCAAATTGTTTTGAAGTGAGTCTTTTGACCTCCTTTGCTTCTTGGCGATCTGATGACAAGCATAAGCCCAATGTTGACCATCAATGGGCTGGAATGTGCAATTAAGGAGGAATTCCTTCTTTGCTTCCTTCAACATATTCTCGCTTTGTGCCTCTTGGCCTTGCTCATGTGGAATATTTTTAAGAGTGCCTTTAAAGAATTGAGTGAAGGTTTCCTAGAAATGTGTAGGCCCTCTAAATGTAATTTGATCCAAAAAGCTATTTTTGATTTTGGACGCAGGACCACGTTGCATGCCACAGGTTTCTTTCCATCTCTCAAAGCCTCATATATTTGCAGTGCATAGGATATATCAAGGTTCTGGCTATTAGTAAAGACATCTGTAGCTTCCACATCTCTGGCATTCACAAACCACGTCCTTTGACCCCAGATATATCCCACATCATCATTTATTACTACTTCATTAAGACGTAGATTGAGATTTTTGATTGATGTGAGTTCATCTTGATCTTCAACTTTGGGTTCTGAGTCTTTTTCATCTTTCTCTTCTTTTAACTATTTTCCATCCACATGATCTTTCTTTATAGTGGGACGATGCCTTTTTCTAATGCTTGGAACCATGGCTCTTATAGCACTAGCCTTTTGCATTTCACATCGTGGTTTGCTAGCAAGAGCTTCTACCATAACTGCAATGGATCGACCTTGATCTTATTCAAATTCTTTTAATTCTCATGCACTCAAGGCTTGTGTTTCATCATCCTTAGTGACATCCACCATTTCTTGCTCTAGAAGTTTGCACTCATGTTCTACACATTCGTGACAATGTGCATGTTCTTCTTGCCCTTGCATTGAAGTCTGTGCTTGATCTCCTTCATGTGAAGATCCTTGAATCTGAGGTGCATATTGTGCATCCTAAAAGTACTCAAACATAATCTTTGCATGCATCTTTTTGCCACCACACTAGGAAATTGCTCCCAAGTATATGCAAGAGCCTCTAATGCACTTTGCAACTTTGGAAACTTTGATGGTTGAGGAGGAGGCATCATAAAGGTCTTACTTCAGGATCTGGACTCTTTGTGAAAATATCTATAAAAGTCTATTTTGGCTTTATCATTATGCCTACTACAAGGATCGAAGTCATATCTTTCTTAGAGAATGTAGCATCCCATGGATCGTCACCATCATTGAACTCCCTTTTTGACATAAGTAGAAAGAGGCCCATGTGATATCAAGTCCTTTCAAATTCAAAGTGACATCAGAGACCCATGCTCTAATCTCAATCATTGAAACTAGCCCCCACATTATTTGATTACTCCATAATCCTACAAGAAAGGATAATGAAGAATTTAGATACATACAAATAAAGTACAATATACAAGGCTTGATACAAGAAACATACTTGGGCCTCTCTGGTAGACAAAGCAATGCAATTATGTGCACGAGACATCCACAACATTGCAACACCTGCAAAGGTGAACACATAACCAGAAGTGGATCTCTTGCTATCCACATGCCCTACATAGTCTGAATCTATGTACTTGGAAGTACATGCATCTCTCCTCTGCCAAAGCAGATATTCATACCTCATGATACACTTAAGTGCCTCCCAATGCCTCTTCCCCATATACTAGCTAACAACTCTCACTACAAATGTCCGGTCTAGTAGCTATCATAGCATACATAAGACTTCCAACCGCTGTGATGCATAAGGAACCTTGGCCATCATGGCCCTCTCCTCAGTTGATATGGGACTATTTGCCTAACTCAGTTTCACATATGGAGGAAATGGACTACTTACTGCCTTCCCCCCCTCCATATTGAAACGTTGCAACACTGTCCACCCATAGCAAAGTTGGCAACATCTAGAGGATGGGATTCACATCCAAGAAAAGGAAAGCCAATGCATCTTCTCAAACAAAAAAAAAAGAGAAGATTACACATAAGTTCAGTGTTTTAATGGAGATAAGAAGGGTGCAAAAAGCCATGGGACTGTGCTTGTTAGGCTAGTTTGTGATGATATAAACTTTGTGGGCCTTGGATACCGGTGGCAAAGAACAACTATTTAGGCATTGTAGGTGGTTTCCGAGGACTTTTTCATAGGGTTTTTTTAGGATACATTTCTTCCTGTAGCACATATCCATAGGGTGACAATCATGGCAAAAGATATCACCACTTTAAAGATGGTTAGATGGAGATATGACAAACTCCTAAAGGCTACATATATGACAAACATGAAGATGAGAGACATTTTACTTATATTGCCTGCTCGAACGCTAAAACAAGATGAGGTGACTATAGAGGAAGTGACTCAAGGGACTCATGGAATAAAACCAAGAGCAAAAACATCCTTCGAGGAGGTGTAAAGGATAAAATATAAGGACACCAAGTGTCTTTGTACCTCCTACACTAATCTAGATACTGCAAAGGTAGAGCTACATGTTCTTGAGCATCTAAATACACTGAGACCTATTGTAAGGATAAGTTTTGCAAATGCAAAGTCAATGAAAGAGTTGGCCCTAACAGAATATTGTCTCAAAGCAATCAAAGATAGAGCAGGACAAGTTACCAATACAGTTATCCTTGTAGGACTCAAGTAGGTTTTTCTTTTTATATATCGACTTAGAAAACCACTTATTTTAAACACTATTCTAAATTCCTCTATTGATTTGCAGCTTACTAAAAAAAAAGTTGCATGAGGAGATTCAAGGTGTGGTACATATCGCGGACCCAGCTATCTCCTTCAAAATGAGGGATCCCAGGGAGCTAGTGGACCAGCTTTTGAAGTGGTTCACATATTGCAATTTCAAATATGTGACCCTAATTGTCATCCCTTACCATTTAGAGTAAGTGATTGGTAATTACTTTGCATAAGGAGCTAGACATTAGGGGATAAATGGGGTCTCCAAAGGGCCTCGTAAGGAAATGATTAAGAGCGAGATTAAGCTAATTAGAAATGAACCCACTATGGTAACCCATGGGCTAAGGGACCCTTAGCATTGATTAAATTTTGGCTTGGGATAGGCCTCATTAAGAGGGCTTAGGTGACTACCAATATGTGCCCTTAATCTAAATTAAGATCAAAGGCTAAGATGTGTGGAGGATGATGAGCAAATCAAGATGGATGGCTAAGATCTAGGCGCATAATGGAGGGCTAGTACGGAGAGGCCTTTCAAGTTGAGCCCTTGATTAGGATCATGATGGAGGGCTCACAATGAGGCACTTAATAGAGGGCCTAGATCAAGTCAAAGCTCATAAATGCTATCATTAATGCTCCTTTTGGCTACCCACATTCGTGGAGTACCACATCCCTAGATCTCCATCTTAGATCTAGGGCCCAGATTCAAGCACCTCCTTGCCTTTTCTCCTCCCTAGATCTCCATCTTGGATGAAGGGCTCGGACTCCAGTGCCTCCTTACCTTTTCTCCTCCCTAGATCTCCATCTTAGATGAAGGGGCCAGATTCTAGCACCTCCTTGCCTTATCTCCTCCCTAGATCTCACTCTTAGATCAAGGGGCCATATTCTAGTGCCTGTCACCATCATCTCCTCCCTTGGATGTAGATCTTTACCTCTGGCCTTGATTGAAGCATATTTCTCCTCTCATCTCCTCCATTAGATCTTTTTTTTAATCAAGGGTGGAAATTGATCTCTATATCTTTTGATCATGTCCCTTAGATCTACCCCTTCATCTAATGGTTGGGAGTGCTCTGCCTCAAATTTGAATGTATCCCTTGGATAGAGATTTCATCAAGGGCTAGGATTGAAGACCATGGGTCGAAACTATGGGTTAGAGGTCTCCCATCCTTAAATGTTTTTGTCTGCCCACCCTCCACCTCAACATGGCATTACCCCACAAAAAGGAGCACTCTCATTGGTACACCTCAAATTTCTCACTAATTCCTTGAAATTAGGGAACACTAATTCAAGGCCCTTTTGAGACCCCATATCTCCCCTAATGTTGTTATTTTCAATCCACAAATGCTAATCTTTACAGTATTTGTTAAATGAAATCAACATTGGAGTTTTGCTATATAAAACATCTGCCATCAAAAGGATGCTTTTGCTTCAATTCAGTTACACATACTCATCGAGAGATCAATCTATAAGTGAATTTGCAATGCATGAAATAAGTATCACGATTTTTCAAAATAACAAATTATTTATTTTGTAGAAAGTTACACACTCACATATGCAACTTGCAGCACGGTCTGAAGAGACTATCTTTTGCGATCGATTTCTACAAAAAAACTTCATCTAAGTTGGGTGCAATTGAACCGCTCCATTAGACGTAAGACATAAAATCATTTGCCCTCTCAGTACTTTTTAAAAATTAATTATAATAATTTTATGCTTACAAAGTGATTGGATGGTTCATAGACACCACAATAATACAATGCCCACTCTTGTGGATGGAGGGTCCTTATAAACACCAAGTACATTTTGGAGGCTTATTTGTCAAGAGATACATTGGTTCTCGATTGATGCGTTTAAAATTTATACATAACATTAATATTAACATAGAACTTGAAACTAAAGTTTTGTTTGTGTTTCTGCAGATGAGAGAAGAAAGCTATGATGATCAATTTTTGTTAAACTTCAAAGCTAGGATGATCGTAGATCTCATTCAATATGCCTCCTCATTACCACAAGAGAAAAGCAGGGAGGACGAAAGTTCTAAGAAATTAGATGAGGGGTAAAGCTCAAAATTGATGGAGGACCTCACTCTAGAGCAGGATGAGGACCCTTTGATAGGACTAAAGGACCCTAAGGCCCAACCTTAGATGCCTCCACAATCCACTGAACTTGGACATGAGGACCCTCATCCAACACCTAAAACTACTGAGTTTGGACCTAAGGATCGTGAGCCCCTTCCCCATCCATTTATTGATCTTGGACCTGAGAATCCTTTAACTACTTCAAAGCCTCCTAATTGAGTTGAGGCACATTCTACTCTTGGAAGTTTTTAATGCATAATGACATTCACAACAAGACAAAGCAACTATAGATGCGCTTGATAAATGCAAAAAATAGCAGATGCATCTATGGGCGTTGCTAGAACAATTAAAATACTGGTGCATCTAATAGCACATCTATTTGTGCATCTAATAGCATGTCTATTAGCGCATCTATTAGCACATCTGCGCTGCAAATTAGACATAGATTTAGATGCAAAACAGAGAATACAAAAAGTGAGATTTTGGTGTAGGTTGATAAATGTACATCATTGCCCATGATTACCAAAGCACATAATTTTAACAAAAATATCAATGCTTTTTGGCAAACCCACATATACAAAAATTAAGTGAGGTGAGGAGAATGAGACAATATGTAAAATATTTTTGCCAATAGCTACGGTTCAATCTCATCCTCAATGAGATCAACCCTTGCCAAACTATCTACTTCAAAATCCAAACCATTGTTGAGATCTACAAATACATTCAGCCCACTACTACTTGTGCTACTCATGTGCTCATTGGAATCAGCATCACCAATGGTAGGCTCATCCTCATGGGTAATGGCCTCAATATCTGTATCTCCTATCTCATGATCATCCTCGTCTCTCATATCATGGTCATCATCACCTCCATGGCCATGATCATCCTCCATATGCTCCATATTAGTAAATGTACTATACATCACTTTGGAACATGGTGTAATAGGTATGACATGCCACCACCTATTATTATCCACCATTGGTTTTGATAGACAACCTAATTCAAACACAAATACAATCATGTTATTTTCCTTGCATTGAAGGTATCAAATATTTAAAAGTGAGTATTTTTATATGTGTATACAATACCTATTCACATTGTTGCGGTAGTACTAGTGTGTCCTTACTTACTTTACCAAAACTTTGTGGAATCAATAGTTACAAATCCACTTGCATGGCATTTGATTGTTGCATTAGGGCCTCTTTCCACCACGTCCTTAAACCACTTTACATCCAAAACATACACAAAGAAGCGTCGAAAGTCAAGCTTAATAATATCTTGGATTATGCCACAATAATCATCCATGGCTCCATTGGCTCCCTCAAAGCTAGCAATGATGCCACAATCTTGTGTGTTTCTCTAATCACATTAATCCGTTGTGTTCAAAAATGCTTACCCTCACACCATATTGTAAAGAAATAGGGAGAGAGATAGGAGACTCAAGTTCAGCTTTCTTCACAACACACAAAAGAGAGAGGACACAAGGTTGGAGGGTGAAGCCTTTCTTCACTTTTGCACACAACAACAATACAATAGAAGAGGGAAATACCCTATATGTCAAAACCTAGAATACGTGGTTCATATGTGAACCCAAACCAAAAACATACGTGGTAGTCTAACTACACCACGAGTACAACTAACATAGGCGGTGACATAAATGATAGTCATCCAGCAGATGTATCGGGGGTAGAGCTTGATATCTCAACACTCCCCTCAAGCTCAAATCCATCTCACGTACACCAAGCAAGCTCCTAAATCTGCGAAGCTTCTCGGTACCCAATGCCTTCGTAAAGATATCAGCCACCTGCTCCTCAGTGCTGACATAGACAAGATCAATCTCACAAGCTAGAACCTTCTCTCTCACAAAGTGATAATGCACCTCAATGTGCTTCGTTCTAGCATGATAAACTGGGTTATTAGCAAGCATGATGCTGCTAATGTTGTCACAATGAATGACAACTGCTGCATGAACTGACTGTCCCATATCTGCAAGTAGCTTCCGTAACCAAGCTACCTCACATGCAGCCATTGCTGCACCCCTGTACTCAGCCTCTGTGCTCGACAAGGCAACTGTTGGCTGCTTCTTGCTGCTCCAACTGATGGCACCACTCCCAAGGGAAAACATAAAACCACTAGTAGATCTCCTGTCTGAGACACTACCAGCCCAGTCAGCATCTGTGTATCCATGTACCTGTAATGCACACCCAGCTTCATAAAACAGTCCATAATGCAATGTGGACTTCACATACCGCAGTATGCGCCTAGCCGCATCCAAATGTGGCTTCCTTGGTGCCTGCATAAACTGACTCACCAGCCCCACAGCATAGCTCAAATCTAGTCTGGTTATAGTCATGTAAATCAAGCTACCTACTATGCGCCTGTACATAGTAATATCTTCAAGAAGCTCACCTGACTCTGCATTGAGCTTCACATTCTGCTCCAATGGAACAGAGATAGGCTTACAGCCTGTCATCCCATATTTGGACAGCATGTCCAAACCGTATTGCCTTTGCAACAGCCATATCCCACTCGGGGATCTAATAACCTCAATGCCCAAGAAGTAACGCAGCTCTCCCAAATCCTTCATCTCAAATTTCTGCTTCAACAGCAGCTTCACTTCATTAATGTCTGCATCACTATCACCTGTAATAATCAAGTCATCAACATAGATGACTATAAGCACAATCCCTCTGTTTGTCCTTTTCACATAAAGTGAAAAATCTGAATTGGAAATCTGAAATCCAATAGTGACAAGATATTGCCCTATCTTGTCTGACCATGCCCTCGGCGCCTGTTTTAAGCCATACAAGGCTTTGCGCAACCTGCATACAAAATCGGGGTGTGCTTTATCCTCATAACCTTCTGGCTGCATCATATAAACCTCTTCCTGCAAGTCACCATGCAAGAAGGCATTTTTCACATCCATCTGATGCAAAGACCATCCCTTTGCAGCAGCCATAGCAATTGCTGCTCTCACGGTTGCCATCCTTGCAACTGGGCTGAAAGTTTCCTCATAGTCAATTCCATATGTCTGTGCAAAACCTTTGGCAACCAATCTTGCCTTGTACCTGCTAACAGACCCATCAGCATTGTGCTTTACTTTGTAAACCCACTTGCAGCTAATAGCCTTCTTATCATGAGGCAAAGGCATCAAATCCCAAGTGTGGTTTGCATCCAAGGCAGCCATCTCTTCATCCATAGCTGCTTCCCAATTTTTATGCCCTGCTGCATCCTCAAAACATGTGGGCTCTGGCTCCTCTAGAACCTTGACCATATAAGCATAGTGATGTGCTGTATACCCATCATATCTCAGCCTGTCAACTGGATACTTAATACGAGTGGACCTCCGTACAACTGGATCAGTTGCAGGAGTCTTTAAATCATGCCTGCTTTTCCTTGCACCAGGTGTAACAACAGAAGGAATCCCAAGTTCCTCATCAAGGCTCATTTCAGAGCCACTTGACTCTCCATCAACATGAGAGCTACCAGCAGACACATCAAACACTGAAGCATGGTCCACTTTTTCTTTTCCCTTATGTGATACCTGCACAACACTATCAGGACTGCCATGTGATGATTCACTAGATCTCAATCTCCCTGTCCATGCATTAGATCCACTAGTAGAGGACTCTCTGGGTCCACTCAAGGCTTGAGATTGCTGCTCTGCATTTATTGCAGCATTCCCATTTCCTGCATCTGCATCTTCTACCATAACAGTTGGTGCATACCAGCTGCTCATTTCATCAAAAACAACATCTCTGCTCACTTGCATTTTGCGGGTGGAAGGGTTATAATAGCGATACCCTTTCTGGTGCTGAGCATATCCAATAAAGATGCATTTTTCTGCCTTTGGATCCAGCTTTGTTCTCTTCTCATCAGGAACATGAACATAAGCTATGCAACCAAATACCTTCAAGTGAGAAATATCTGGTTTTTGGCCTGTATACATTTCTTCAGGCATCATGCCATGGACAGTTGCAGTGGGGGTTCTGTTCATAATACAAACAGCAGTTGCTACTGCTTCAGCCCAAAAATAATCAGGCATGTTTTTCTCATTTAGGATCGCCCGTCCTACTTCTGCAATATGCTTGTTCTTCCTTTCTGCAACCCCATTCTGCTGAGGGGTAGACCTGCATGAGTACTTCCTTTGAATTCCTTGTTCTTTCAGATATTCACAAAATTCTTCTGAAAAGTACTCTCCCCCTCCATCAGATCTTAGCACTTTAATATGCACACCTTTCTCTTTTTCAACCATGGCCTTAAAAGCCTTGAAATGGCTGAACACTTCACTTTTGTGCTTCATAAAATAAATCCACACCTTCCTAGTGTAGTCATCAATAAACGTCACATAATAATGGCATCCACCAATAGAAGGAGTTTTGGTTGTCCAAACATCTGAATGGATCACTTCCAAAGGTCTTCTGCTCACCTTAGCATTTTTGGGAAATGCATGTCTGACCTGCTTACCCATTTGGCATGCTTCACATACCTTTTGCATTCCCTCAACTCTGAATTTAGGCAAACCTGCAACAATGTTTTTCGTTTGCATAGATTTCAGCCTTTGTATATTCACGTGCCCAATGCGCTTGTGCCATATCTCAATATCTGCAATGACACCTCTCCCATGCGCAAACATAGCAGCTTTCACCTCAGGCATATCAACATCCAAGGTGAACATTCTTCCATTTTTGTTGCCTTTCGCAACCAAGCGGCATTTATTTTTCAGGTCTTCAACGAAGCATCCATCAGGATTAAATCTAACCTGCAGACCTTGCTCAACCATCTGGCCAACTGAAACCAGGTTCTTAGTGATTTTTGGAACATGAAGTACATCTGCCAAGTACTTCGTTTTGCCATCCTGCATAGCCAATGGCACTTTACCAACCTGCGTAATTGGGTGCGCAGTATCATCACCTGTTTCAACATAACCTGGCTTATCCAAATTTCTGACATCATGAAACCACTCACCATGACTGGTCATGTGGTTAGAGGCACCTGAATCAACATACCAAACATCATTGCAAGCTGCAGCATCTCCTGACATGGAGTTAACCATATGCTGCATCACAAAAAGGTGCTCATTTCTGTCGTCACCATGCCCACTTGATGATGCATAGTTGCTTTGCTGCAACTTTCCACTTTTGATGTCATTCTGCTTTTTATAGCATGTATTCTCCTTGTGTCCAGGCTTTCCACAATAATAGCATTCTATGCTGCTATTTACTTGCTGGTTCCTTTGCCGTGAACCACGGCCTCTTTGGCTCCCCCTGCCTCTAGAACTACCACGTCCTCCTCCATAGGACTGGTTTTCCTGTTGTTGCTGTTGGTTCTGATTTCCTGCACGGCCACCAGAACGGCCTCTTCCTCTACCCCTGCCTCTACCTGTATTCGAGTAGAAGGCAGTCTCTTGAGAAGTTGAGGTGGCTGAACCACCATTCCTTTGCTCTTCACTCAGCAAGAGAGCAATAAGTTCCTGAAAATCAAGAAATGTTTCACGGACTCCAATGGATGTCCGAAATTGTGCATAATCTTTTCCAAGACCATTCAAGGTCACGGACACTAAGTCCTCATCATCAACAGGTGCTCCAATGGAGGCAAGAGAATCTGCAAGGCCTTTCACCTTCAAGGAATACTCATTTATATTCATATTTTTCCTTTGCACATTGTGCAACTCCTGCTTTAGCTGCATCTTTCGTGCTTTGGTATTTGTGCTATACAGCTTCACCAATGTATCCCATGCCTCCTTAGGCGTCTCTAGATCCTGTATATGCACAATCATAGAATCAGAAATGCTAACGGACAGCCAATACAGGCATTTTCTGGCTTTTTCATGCCATTCTTTAAAGGCCTTCAATTCAGCAGGAGTGGGAGCAGCACCCAAAACTGGTTCTGCAGTTTCACCACTGATGTAATCCCAAACTCCCTTTCCCATAAAGAAGTTTGTCATCCTGAACTTCCATGCTTGGAAGTTGTTTTTGTCAAGCTTCTCACTGACAATGGTAGACAGATTGTCAGACATTTTACAAATCACGAATTGCAACAGCAACCTGTAAACACAGCAAATGCCTCAGAAGGGCAAATAGCAAAACTTCTGCAAAGAGCCTCACAGGGGCAGATCTGCAACACTGACGAAAGTGGTATTTCACCACACAGTCACTTCCTCGTGACGATTTTGCATCAACAGGCAACAGGCATGAATCTGCAACTCCCAATATCTCTGCACATAGGCATACGATGCAATTTCTGTGGCACCTTTCCACCGACAAGCCGCGCGGTGGTCGCACAGCAAAAACAGGGCCTTTTTCTGAGTGCCTGCGAAGAACTTCCGCCTTCAAAACGGGCCCCCAAACGGCCTCAAATCAGAAAAATAAAGTCACCAAGGGCTCTGCCCTTTCCCGCAGCATATACTGCGCTCTCGCCGCACCGCGAAGGGCCTCTCAATCTGAAGCAGTGCACTCCTGCACTTCTGGCTGTGCTACCTGCAGAGATTTGCTCCCAAACTCGAAATAGGAAAGCTACACTGGTCCTCTTACCAGGACACCACAAACTTGGCTAGCTTTCTTGAGCTCCTTACCACGAACAAGGCTCTGATACCATGTAAAGAAATAGGGAGAGAGATAGGAGACTCAAGTTCAGCTTTCTTCACAACACACAAAAGAGAGAGGACACAAGGTTGGAGGGTGAAGCCTTTCTTCACTTTTGCACACAACAACAATACAATAGAAGAGGGAAATACCCTATATGTCAAAACCTAGAATACGTGGTTCATATGTGAACCCAAACCAAAAACATACGTGGTAGTCTAACTACACCACGAGTACAACTAACATAGGCGGTGACATAAATGATAGTCATCCAGGAGATGTATCGGGGGTAGAGCTTGATATCTCAACACATATACCATTGAACATAGTAAACTACGCCAAGAAAAAATCAATTAAATAAGCAATCTAAATTGTTGAAAGCTCCTAACTTATGCATAACATTCTATATACTGACCTTGCTCATGCATCCCTTGACATACTCCCATTCTTCCATTGTGATATGCATCCCCTCGTCTCTCTCTACTCTCTCCATTTCGTCAAGTAGCCAATCCACATGAATATCCTTTAGAAGTGCTCTTAGATGTTGAGGGTATGGCACACAAGATTTGTGGTGTGTACGAAAGAGGGCCCTTTCTCCTTGTCTTCTTGCCTTTGCATCCTTGTATCTTGTCACCCATCTTTTCATCACATCACTATTAAGCATGCAATAAAGGTTGATATTATTAAGCAACTCCGTGTCTATTACTTTGTTGCGTCCTTTCCTTTGAGGAAACTTAGATGTCATCCTTAGGTCTTCATCATCTCTCCATAGTCTTGGGAGAGATCTATCCACATTAACAAGAAACTCAGAAATATATACAAGTGACTCTTGTACCAACCAAACCTTGGGCATGCTACCTTCGGGTCATCTTGCATTTTGTCTCACGAAAACCTTCAAGGTCTTCATGAAGCACTCGAGGAAGAACAACCATCATGCATGTACAGTATTGCATATAGCAATCTCATCCACCAAATGCACTATGAGATGTAGTTGGCTTGTGAGAATAGAACGTGGAAATGTCTCCTCCGCTAAACAAACCACCTCCATTGACATAACTTGAGCATTCTCGAGCATGGTGGGATCTATTTCCTTTGAGCTCACATACCTAGAAAGGAAAAAGTATGCCATATTAGCAATATTAACACCTTGCATGGAGCATTGATATGCTTCACATTTTGTATCCTATAAAGTACCTCACAAGCTCTCCCATCTTGTAAATACAATCCTTCATGTCCTTCGATTTACTATGAGAAATGCTAGTAGGTAGTATGAACTGAACACACAAGGAATGATTGATTAGTTGCTTCAAATTCACTCACAAATTTGGAAGGAAAAAGATATTATGCACATAAAATACTTACTGGGAGCATCTTGTGCCAATCATGAGATTTGAAGCCATATAATTGCTCTACACCGCTTTTCTTGCTCTTTGTGAAGGCCCCCTTTAAACACTTCATGCTTCCAGTAAGAGTATGAATTGTAGTGATAGCTCGCTTCACCAGCCACCATCTCTAGCTTTGCACGAGGTAAAAATACAAGCCCATTTGGCCTCCTTTGTGGCCAAGCTTCATGCATCCTCCTTGTGGTGCGTGGATCCTCCCTTATGCCTACACAATCTTGTGTCCCATTCAAATGTTCCCAAATGGTAGATGCCACATTCTTGAAGATATGCATGGGATTAAGCAGGTGATTGATCTTGAGGTGGGACCAATATGGTAAATGATAAAAGATGGAGTATCTAAACAAAAGTTGGTGTTAGGAGGCAATCTTTATTTCCATTCAATATAGCACATAATAGTTACAAACCCTTAGCGGCTCATGCCAAGTGGTGGAGGAGTCGTGGAATCATCCCAAATTCTCATCAAATCTCCTGCAATGATTGATTGTGGGGGGACTTCATTCCAAGGGGCGATATATCTCGATCAAGTGGAAGAAATCGATGGTGATTCTCATACATGACCTGATTCAATGCATTTGCCTGTGAGGCAACTAGCGAAGGACCACAAACATGGTAACCCGATGTAGTGAGACTTGAACAATAGATGCAATTAAGAGTTGAAGGTGGGTTTAGGGTGCCACATCGATTGCCTACTCATAAATAAAAGTGCAATGCTTACATGAACACTCGCCACAGCCTGAGAAGTCATGCATCATCCACATCAAGACTGCTTTGCAGCTAAAGTCTCATGATGAGGGAGGCCTGCTCACATCATGCACCTCGATACCTCTCCAAAGTATCTCTAAATCATCAATCAAAGGCTCCAAATAAACATTAGGACCATCGCTATATAGCGATGTTTACCAGTGTTGCTATATAGTGACGTTTACTAGTGTCGCTATATAGCGACGTTTATAAGCATCACTATATAGCGACGCTTATATAGTGACCGTTCTTTTTTGATGCTTACACCGACGTAAATAACGACCTTTGTGCCCATCCAAAAAAAAAAAGTGTAAAAGACGTCGGTATTTTTGTCGAAAAAGGGCCTATGCCTTGTAGTGTTTCAATCTCTTTTTTCCTCCTTTCCTTCTCTTATTTTTTCTCTCTTTCAATCTCTTTTCCCCTCTTCCTTCTCTTATGTTTATGCTCTTTTCCCCTCCTTCAATCTCTTTTCCTCTTTTCCTCTCTCTTTCCCCCCCTCTTTCCTCTCTTTCAATCTCTTTTCATAAGCATATGTATTTGCCTATGCTTATGCTTATGCATGAGCATATGCTCTAGGAAAATACATATGCTTATGAAAAGAGATTGAAAGAGGGGAAAGAGAGAGGAATGCATAAGCACAAGATTATGCTTTTTCTCTTTTTCTTTTATGCTCATATGCTCATGCATAAGCATAAGCATATGCTTTCTTTCCTTTTCTCTTATGCTTATGCTCTTTTTCCCTCTTCCTTCTCTAATGCTTATGCTTATGCATGAGCATATGTCTCCTTCTCCTTCTCCTTCTCCTCTTTTCCTCTCTCTTTGCCCCCGTCTTTCCCCTCTTTCAATCTCTTTTCATAAGCATATGTATTTGCCTATGCTTAAGCTTTCTCTCTTTTTCTTTTATGCTCATATGCTCATGCATAAGCATAAGCATATGCTTTCTTCCCTTTTTTCTTATGCTTATGCTCTTTTTCCCTCTTCCTTCTCTTATGCTGAGACACGCTCATTTTGTAAAGCCACCTAGCTAGTACTTTGATATTTCCCTTTATCCTTTCTTTCAAATAAAGTATGGTCCTCTTCCCTTGATGTCTCCATCTTTACATTCCTCCTCCTATCATGTACATGCTTCTCTTCCCCCTCTCCCTTTTCCCTTGTGTCATAGTCTCCCTCTTCATTCCCTCCCCTTCTAATTCCTGTTCCCCTCCCATGATAATGTTTTGCCCTCACGATCTCCTTTCCTCTATGGCCCTTGACCTTTGCCATGTTTAGCCTCTAGCCTCTCGTCCTGATTTCTTTTCTGGCTAATAGAAATGGTGTGGCTATTGGGATCAAAATCTCCATGGCTAGTGGCAAATCTTCTACTCGTACCGGTCGCATCTGCAAAATTGTACCATCTATTCTCGTTCTAAGCTACTGCATGCGCATTCGATTCACGCGTCTACTGAGTTCACTCGTGCGACAATTTTCTGGGCTCCTGCGTCTTCTGGTCGAGGACAGTTTTCTCGTTTCATGTGACTACTGTGTTCAACCGCATGACAAATTTCTGGGCTGCTACGTCTTTTGGTCGCGGACAGTTCTTCTGAGTTTCTGCAAAACTGTAATAGCAAATCCCGCACCCCCTCTCTCTTCTCTTCTTCTCTTGAATTTCTAGAAAACTGTAACAACAGATCCTGCACCCCCCTCTCTCTTCTCTTCTTCTCTTTCTCTTCTCCTCTCCTCTCCTCTCCTCTCTTTTTATGAAAGAGTAGGATTTGAACCCAAGACCTCCCCCTTCACAAAAGGGAGACTTATCATTGGGCCAACAAGTTGGAAGTGATGAAAATGTAATGATTTTTGTTTATATATTGAAATCTCAGGAACTGTAACTCTCTAACCGTGGGGAGTTTACTCTTGCTGTAAAAATAAAAAGCACTTCATTTCATGTGCTCTATTCACATCTCCTGCTAGATCATTGATTCGGAACTTCTCCAAGTCCACTTCACGGATGCACGTCACATGAGGAGGGTGGATATTTATGTCACTTCTCGACGCGTTTAAGGACTTGGTGCCTAGTCCTCTGCGCCTTATGGCTACCAATGCACGAGATCTCTTTCTTGATCTTCATGTCAACCTTCAACGGCTGGTTGTCTAGTGCATTGTGCAAGGAGATGACGGGTGGAATGATACACCATGGATGATTCACGGTGAAGAACTACTGATACGCTGGGAGAACTTTGATTTTACTTCTACTCATTGTGTGGTGATCGAACTACTTGCTACTTCAGAGGTAATTAAAACGGTGTCCTTCATAAAAGGGTGAGATGCTCTCCAAACTTGGGGGGAGATTTGGTGCATCTGCTTGTTAATTCCTATGGATAAGCTCGTCCTGAATGGTTTATTCTCAATCTCACTATAAAGGTTCTAGGCCTCGGCTATGGTTGGTAATGTTTCGACCAAGGAATCCATTTGTAACTAATCAACCTTTTGTGCCTCATTTTGAACTTCAAGTTGTAATTCTTTTTGGTCTAAAGATAAACTATCAACAAAGGATTGCAAGTTTATTTGGTGCTGAACGTTTGGCTCAAGTTGAATTCTCCCCACCCTCTCCTTCTACCTATCCTGGACTACCGAGAAACTTGGGATGTCCGAATTTTAGTCTTGGTGTGATGACATCTTAGATCCTTCAATTTGATGGAGCTTACAAACCTTCGACCAAGGCTACTGGCATGGGTGTGAAGCTCACTTCACCAGGTGGTGAGGAGTATTGGTACAGCAAAGCTACACCTGCAAGTACTTGCAATCAAGCTGAGTACTCGACGCTCATTTTTGGGCTACAAAAGGCACAAGAACATCATGCCAAGCAACTTGAAGTGCAAGGAGATTCTCAACTAGTGTGTGAACAAGTTAGTGGAAGGTGGAAGGTGCGGAGCAAAGCCTTGGTTCCACGACATCAACAAGCATTGGAACTTTGCAACCAATTTGAAGAGGTAAAAATTCAGCATATCTCTCGAGCTCGAAATCTAGTTGCTGATTTCTTGGCACGTGAAGCTTGTACTTCAATCACGCATGACGCGAGTGGAAGCACCACCCCAACAAAGCTGCAAGCCACGGAGGAGGGTGATCATTTGTAAGGAATGCAAAGGTTGTGGTCATCATGAAACTAAGTGTTGGGCATATTTTATATGAGTTTACCGACTTCAGAAGATCATTAGAACGGTCCTCAGGGACATCGCTCAAAAGAAGGATACCAAACCGCACACCCCTTGAAGAAATAGCATGGTGACTACAAGAAACTGAAGAAGCTGAAGGTGATGTGCAAGCTCTCCAACTATTGACATTTGTCATCGCATTCTTGTTTGCCTTGATGAACAACCTCATGCAGCACCGTGTCTCTAACCCTCGCTTGTAAAGATGGATGTGATATCATGAGGGTTGGTCCTTTTAAGATTGTCTATGTGCTATTCTATGCTAAAGATTCTTCTCGTGTGGTATTTCACAATACACCAGTCACACCCTACCGTGCCTATGTGTGCTTTGTGGATGTATCTTCACCCAATTTTGAGTTCAAGCTTCCTCTTTCTATGGTTTTTCCATAGATAAGCCTCGTCTTGCCACTCTCTTTTCCATCTTCCAAGTATGGCTGATATTTCCATGTTTTGTGGATGGGTGGAAGAAAATCCAAATGAGTATCTTGTGGCCTTCAAGCACCGTTGTGTTTCTCTCAACTTTCTTACTGAAGACAGATGGCTGTTGGTTCTTCCCACATTTCTAGAGGGTTTGGCTCAAGTGTGGTATGAGAAGCAGGCCAAAGACGTTCGCCAAAATTGGCCAAGGCTGACAGTAGCGATGATTGAGTATTTTTGCAAAGAAGAGGAGCCGGAGAATGTGTACCTGTAGGTGGCAAACTTGAAGCAGTCAGAAGGTGAGATGACGCATCGATATGTGGATCGAGCGGCCATGCTCCTAGACTGTTTAATTGCCACACAGGACGACAATGCCGGATTTTGAGCTGGAATGACTCAGCATGTGCTGGGCTACCTTGTAGCAGGAGCAAGTGATGAATTCTGCCTCAAGATTAAATGGGAAAATCCAGAAACTCTGGTGCTAGCACATGAGATTGCTCAAAATTTTGATAAAGTTCAGTTTGACCCCACTTCAAAGAAGACGATTGTCCCTCCGCAACCCCCTCAATTCCTGCAACAACAACCTAGGTGGTCTAACTTAGGGGCATACCCCCACCCCTCATCAGGGATGTATCCACCACCTCTACCTCAAATGTATGGTCCTCCCTTAGATGCTTATCTTCAACAAGGTGTATATTCTCACCCTCTGCCTCGAAGATTTCCCCAGCCTCGCCCACGAGCCCCCCTCCTTTCTACTCCATCGGCCCCTCTAGCTAAAGAGGCCCCCCCTGCAATAGAATTCGAAGTCAATGACCTAGCCAAGGCCCTAAATGATCTTCGACTTGAGATGGTGGGCATCAGAAATCAAGCCAACCGCCCTCCAAGAGACCGTGCTAATGTTGTATGCTACGAGTGCCACTAGAAGGGTCATGATCACATGGAATGCCCCAATATTCCAAGAGTGAATCTTCTAAGTGAATCTGGCACTGAGGATTCTGATGTAGAGATCCTTGACCTCGAGAAAAGAAGTCGTACCACCTCGGACCCCTCTCCAAACCATGGACCGGGCCACCCTAGGAAGAAGGTGTCCTTCTCAGAGCCCTCAGATGCTAAGATGGCAGACCCACCAATAGAGAAGACTAATAGATCTCGCAGGAGTAAGTGGTCACCCTCGGATTTTCCCATTGGCTCAGGGCAAGAGGACTATTCGGTCATTCAGGACCTTGCTCATCGATCTTTGAGCATCATGCTCCCTCAACTAATAGCCTGAAGCCCTAAGGTGAGACGTGAGCTACAGCAAGGTCTCTCAACAAGGAAGAGCAAGAAAAAGGGAAAGGTATGAGAGGTATCTTCTATCTCTGAAGAAATTGATCGGCACCCACATACAGTCGATGTCATCATAGATAATTGCCATGTCAAAAATGTGTGTGTTCATGGGGGAGCTGCATGTAATATCATGGTGCCCCAAATCATGAAGAAATTGAATTTGAAATGCACAAGGCATTCCTCCACTCAAATCAAGGTAGCACATGGTCGACGACTCGCCACCCTGGGAGTCATTGAGGATTTGCCCATCACTATCAATGGGTTGACCCCCACCGTCAATTTCTATGTAGTGGACATCGAAGATACAGGCAGGAGTTACCCAGCCATACTCGGGAGACCATGGTTGAGAAAGAGTGATGCAGTCAGCTATTAGAAGACGGGACACATGTCTTTTGGTGCTGCTAAGGAGAAGATCCCAGTGCAACCTAGTGCCACAGAACCAGAAGAAGAAGAGGAGCAAGACAGTGATACTCTCTCATCCTCGGTGTCTGAATCAATGGAAGAATCAGACAGGGGGGAGGAATTCTCAGAGGAGGAAGTTTACATGATGGGGGTGTCTCCGACCCCGCCATTTGCAGAAAAGGTAACAGCTAGTCCTCAACAACTTGAGTCTATGCTTTCCCCAGACCTCACTCCAAGTGAGAAAGATGAGTTCCTAGAAATGTTCAAAGATTTCCCTGACCTCTTTGCAACTAGATACCACCACCTTCGCCATGTGATTGCCATAGAGCAAAAGATAGAGCTAAAGCCTGATGCAAAGCCTGTGGCTCAGAAGTATCGGAGATTAGGGCCCCTGCAGACGGATGCTTTGTGCTCAGAGTTGCAGAAGCTTGTAGAGGTTGGGTTTATTGTTCCGATTCACAATACAGAATGGGTTTCACCAATGGTAGTCACCCCAAAGAAAAACAACAAGTGGCGGTTCTACATCGACTATAAGAAACTCAATGCAGCCACCAAGAGGGATCATCATCCTCTGCCCTTTCAAGACCTCATTCTTGAGAAGGTAAGTGGTCATGAGATGTATACTTTCTATGATGGTTACTCTAGGTTTTATCAATCAGAATTGACAAAGAAGATGTGCTTAAAACCACATTTGCCCCACCCTAGGGGACATTTGCATTCAAAATAATGCCATTTGGCCTCACCAATGCTCCTGCTACCTTTCAAAGATTTATGTAGATGGTGTTTGCTCCTTATTTGGGGGATCTCTTTTAGATGATTTTTGTATATTCTCGTCACGTAAGGAGCACATCATGAAGGTCAGATTGGCCTTCCAATAATGATACCAACGGCAGTCTCAACCTTGAGAAATGCACCATTGGAGCCACTCAAGGGAGGTTATTGGGACATATTGTTTCATCCGAGGGCGTCAAGCCTGACCCCAAGAAGGTAGAAGCTATCCTCAAGCTCTCCCCACCAACAACCAAATGTCAGGTACGCTCATTTGTCAATCTAGTAGGATACTATCGCCGCTTCATTGATCAATATGTTGCTTTGACACAACCCATGACTATGCTATTAAAAGATGGTGTTGATTTCTCTTGGGATGAGGATTGTGATCATGGGTTTGCACAAATCAAGAATGCTCTGGCTTCAAAACCCATTCTACGCAATCCAGATTGGTCAAAGACTTTCTATATCAATCCTAGGTTTGGTGAGCACACTCTGGCAGGTATTCTTCTCCAGTAAGGGGAGGATAGGTTCACGTATCCCGTTCGATTTTCTTCTTGACAATTGCTCGACACTGAGTGATGCTATTCAGAGGCTGACAAGCATGCCTTGTCTTTGGTGTTTTGCATTGAGAAATTTAAGCATTATGTGGCTAGAAAGTCCTTCATTATAATCACTAGCACTGGTCTTGCAAAGCAGGTTCTTCAATCACCAAATCCCATGGGCCGATTGGCCAAATGGTTGGCAGTTCTACAAGAATATGATTTTTCTTTCAAAATTGTAAAAGGGGGATGTTCCAACATGAAGAATGCTTTGATTGATTTAGAGGAGTGCCTTGATGTAACCCTTGTAGCAGCCATAGAAGTTGGGGATCCATGGTATGGTGGTATTTATAGGTTTCTGACTGCTTTCTCCTTTCCTCCAGAAAGTACTAGCTATGAGAGAAAGAAGATCTGTAGAGATAGTAGGCGCTACACCCTCCTTGATGGGGTGTTGTACCGTCAAGGCATGGATGGGTTACTAAGACATGCCATTGATGCAGATGAAGTGCCTAAGGTATTGAAGCATTATCATGATGGATTTTGTGGAGGCCACTATGCCAGTGACTATACAGCTAAGAAGATTTTACATGCTAGATACTATTGGCCGACCTTGTTCAAGGATTTCACTTTGTATTGCAAAACCTGTGAACCATGCCAATTCTTTGGTAGGAAGGATTTGCGTCCTGGGCAACATCACCCAGTGATGTCCATTCATCCGTTTTAGAAGTGGGGAATAGATTTTGTGAGGCCCTTTGAGAGTGCTCTCAACGGAAGCAAGAACGGAAGAGGGAGAGAGAGCGAGAGAGAGAGACAGAGAGCCACACAAGTTTTGGTGGGTGCAGAACCACCCTAATCTTCTTTTTCATTCATTTATATATGTGTTTGAGTATTGTACATAACTGGGGTTAAGGCACAGTGACCTTTAACCCCCACAACCTCCCACTTAAAGGACAATGTGCCTTTAAGGGAGAACAACCAGTGAGCATACTATCCAATGCCCATCAATACACGACAATACTCAAACCGCTGACTAGGTAGACTCTTCGTCAGCATATCTGCAGGGTTATCATCTGTATGAACCTTGACAAGCTCTATGCGCTTGTCCTCAAGTACCTCCCTGATGAAATGGTACCTGACCTCAATGTGTTTGGTCTTTGCATGAAAGACTGGATTCCGTGCTAGCTGAATAGCACTCATGGAATCACTATGCAATGTCGGTACACCTGTATGAATCCCCAAATCTCCCACTAGCCGATCAAGCCATATAGCCTCCTTGCAACCCTCTGTGGCTGCAACATACTCAGCCTCTGTGGTAGACAAAGCAACGCACTTCTGTGTGTGAGACATCCACGACATTGCACCACCTGCAAAGGTGAACACATAACCAGAAGTGGATCTCCTACTATCCACATGCCCTGCATAGTCTGAATCTGTGTACCCAAGTACACGCATGTCTCCTTTACCAAAGCAGATGCACATCTCCTTGGTACCCTTCATGTACCTCATGATGCACTTAACTGCCTCCCAATGCCTCTTTCCTGGATTAGCCATATACCGGCTAACAACTCCCACTGCAAATGCAATGTCTGGTCTAGTAGCTATCATAGCATACATAAGACTCCCAACCGCTGATGCATAAGGAACCTTGGCCATCATGGCCCTCTCCTCATCTGATTTGGGACTATCTGTATGACTCAGTTTCACATATGGAGGCAATGGAGTACTCACTGCCTTCCCCCCCTCCATATTGAAACGCTGCAATACTTTTGTAACATACTCTTTTTGTGAAAGCCAAAGGAGTTTCCTACTCCGATCACGCGTGATGCGCATACCAAGAATATGACCTGCAAATCCCAAATCCTTCATATCAAAGGCCTCATGCAACTTGGCCTTTAATGCATCTAGCTCATAAGTATTCTTGCTAGCCAATAGCATATCATCCACATATAGTGCCAGGATTATCAGGCTACTATCCTTAGCCCTTTTAGTGTAGAGGCAGTGATCAATTTCACTCCTTCTAAAACCCTGGGACCGAATGAAAGCATCAAACTTCTGATACCATTCTCTAGGTGCTTGCTTAAGACCATAGAGACTCTTCTTCAGCTTGCAAACTAAATGCTCTTTGCCCTTTTCTTCAAAGCCTTCCGGCTGCACCATGTAAATTTCCTCATGCAAATCCCCATGCAAGAAAGCTGTCTTGACATCCATTTGCATAAGCTCCATATCCTCTACTGCCACTAGTCCAAGCATGCATCTAAGTGTGGTCATCTTCACAACCGGAGAGAATATCTCATCAAAGTCCACACCCTTCTCTTGCTTGAACCCTTCTTTTATGGGCTGATTTAGTCTGCTTCCCATAGAGACAATGCTCACAAAATTCAAAATCAGAGAAACTCAAATGCGGTACATAACCCAAACGGCATAAGAGTTTCATTCACCGGAGTGCGAATGATGAGCAACATAGAAGTTTTAGGACCTCCTGAGTCCACCGGAACTGACAGATCTGCAAATGGTTGCTCCAAACTTGAGTTCCAACACCTGGGCAAAAACGCAGGAACTGACACAGTGAGTCGGAAATCCAATGAAATGATCCCAGATTCAAGAATGAAGGTGTTTCCAAGCTCTTGAAGTAATGTGGACACCAAAAGCAAGCAATAGTTGCCTCTACAAGTCAATATGGAGTCTCTGTCATCGAACGGAATAGGGAAAAGCTCAAAAAACGACTTTTTCTTTGAAAGCTCTTAACAGGCTCTCAAAACCACTTCGTAAAGCCAAAGTGACTTTTCCAAAGGTTCCTCCAAGGTCTCTGCACACTCGGATGCAAGTAAAGTCACCCACAAAGCTTCCCACAAAGCTTCTCCTTCCTCACACAGAGCTGCTGAGCTTCCAAGCATTCACGCACGCTCAGCTAGATCACCCGAGCTCTGATACCAGTTGAGAGTGCTCTCAACGAAAGCAAGAACGGAAGAGGGAGAGAGAGCGAGAGAGAGAGACAGAGAGCCACACAAGTTTTGGTGGGTGTAGAACCACCCTAATCTTCTTTTTCATTCATTTATATATGTGTTTGAGTATTGTACATAACTGGGGTTAAGGCACAGTGACCTTTAACCCCCACACCCTTGCCCATGACTGCCTGCAAAAAGAAGTATCTTTTGGTAGCCACTCAGTATGTCACTAAGTGAGTTGAAGCTATCGCCCTCCCCGCTACAAATGGTAAGGTAGTTTCAAATTTCATATTTGAACGTATCTGCACAAGGTTTGGGACACCATGGCGATTATCTCTGACCATGGGAGTCCATTCTTAAATGAAGCAGTGGAGTTACTCATGGATCGCATGGGTATTGATCATCACACTTCTAGTATCTATTATTCGGCATCCATGGGTCAAACAGAGCGGACCAATGGCCTCCTTTGTAAAACCATGGGAAAAATGGCCACTGGGAATAGGAGCCAGTAGGATCAAAAGGTCACTGAAGCCGTGTGGGCTTACAACATCACTCATAAAACATCTACAAGTCACACTCCTTTTGAGTTGGTGTATGGTACTGAGGCCATTTTACCACTAGAGATAGAGACTTGAGCTTTGAGATTGGCACAAGAACAGAGGATGACAGAAGATGAACATGTAGAGGCTAGATTGGTACAACTTGAGAAGTTAAATGAAACTCGATGCCTTGCACTACACCAAATAGAGATCCAAAAGAATCGACAAAAGGCCCGCTTGGATGCTAAGATTCGCAAGGTATGGGAAAGACACTTTGCTGAGGGGGATGTTGTGCTATGCTTTGATAATAGATTGGACCACCAAATGGATAAGAAGTTTCTGCCACTGTGGACTGGTCCATACAAAGTCATCAAGGAACGTAGCAATGGGTTTGTACAAGTTCAGGAGCTGCATGATGAACCATATGGCAAGAAGGTGATCAACAAGCATTACCTCAAGCCTTTCTTTGTGCGTGATGGACCCAGGCATGGAAATGCTATGCATTCCCTGCTTAGGGGGGGGGGAACTATTATGGATAAAATTGTCTAAGGAAAAAACTTGGCATTAATATGTGTGTGTGTTTGTATATGTGGTAATAGTATAATAAAATATGGTGTGCATAGGGCCTAGGGTTAAGATGGCAGGGCATGACCATGTGCCACCCTTCCACGTAAGAGGACCCATAATGTGTGTTATACATAATCCATGGTAGTAATATTATAAAATGTAAGGTGGCATGGCTCCTCCATGTGCCACCCCTCCACCTAGGCTGCATTTAGTGAGATATGGCTCAAAGTCCATGGGAGAAGTAATATAAAATAGGTGGAGATGGATATTATATTAGGTTATTCCCTCCATATAGAATAGGCCCATGTGGGGGAGGTATAGATAGTCCAAGGATGCAAGTTAAATAATGGGGAAAGTAGGATGAGGTGGTAAGATTCCTTGTGCCAACCTCCACTTGTCCTCCTAGAGGTTTGAACATATTATAAAATTGGGAGAGACCAAGGGAGTATCATAGACTTGAGATATGGGGCTTAATTTATGTGGAAAAATGAGACAAAGTGTTGTCGCACACAATTGAAAGTGCATCACCACCTAGCCCACATGGGAGACTTTTTCACACACACCATACATGTGGGAGGATGCATTTATTGGGAGAGAGCCCCTCTCTTGGCTATAAAAGGAGGGGGCTATTCCTTGATGAGACATGCTCATTCTTGTAAAGCCACCTAGCTAGTACTTTGATATTTCCCTCTCATCCTTTCTTTCAAATAAAGTATGGTCCTCTTCCCTTGATGTCTCCATCTTTACATTCCTCCTCCTATCATGTACATGCTTCTCTTCCCCCTCTCCCTTTTCCCTTGTGTCATAGTCTCCCTCTTCATTCCCTCCCCCTCTAATTCCTTTTCCCCTCCCATGATAACATTTCGCCCTCACGATCTCCTTTCCTCTATGGCCCTTGAGCGTCGCCATGCTTAGCCTCTAGCCTCTGGTCCTGATTTCTTTTCTGGCTAATACTACCCTTGGCCCGACTCCTCTTGGACGTAGCACTATGACTACCCCTCGGGGAACTCCTTTTCTAGCAGCCCATGGCTTTGTCAGGAGTCCCTACGAGTTTGTGGCACAGATGATTGATGAGGAGGCAACGAGATTGTTCTCTCTACTATCCCAAAGGACCTCAGCAATTCCTTCGCCTACACTGACAACTGGACCTACTGCCCAGCCATCCCCTCTAGCCCCTTCGACTAAGGGGTCATCACCTGGGCGTGCCCATCGTAAGGGAAGGAATAGTAGGAGAGGTGGCTTATGTTGTGCTGACTTAGGAGATGTAGATGAGTTAGTACACTCATATCCCTACAAGTCTCCACTTGGTCCCGAGACCCAGTACCAGGTCCCTTGCTATCTCCTACTCCCACTGCTACTCCTCGCTCTAGAAGTGCTTGCACAAACACCACTTGCTCTTACTCCACCACTACCATGAGTCCTCCTTACTCGGTCGAGGACCTATCCTATCAAATCACGGCTGTTGGATAGATAATAGAAGATAAAAAGGGCGCAGTAGTGATGGCCACCATGAGGCAATTGATGAGCCATGACTTTAGGAGTGGCATAGCTACTGACTGGCGATATCAAGATGACCAAAAGAAGCACGCGTTCATCGATGAATTGAAAGCGAAATACCCTAACCCCCCAAATTGGGAGTTCAATGAGAATTACATGTGAGAGCACATGGGTTTGGTCTTGAAGCATCGTAGGTCAACCTTGCATACTTCCATTGCAAAGGGGAGGGCTAAACCCAACTGGGCAGACAAAACTGATTGGAAGTTTTTCAAGAAGCAAAATAGGGACTATCCCGAAATATTCAAGGGTCAGAGGAGGTATGCGAGGAGATGGTTGCATGCTATGTACTTCGCACTTTGATGCAAGCAGACGGTTGGCATTCGAGGCAACCATGGTAAGTCTACTTCTTCTCATTTAATGTATTGTTCTATTTGTTTTACTACACATTGCATGCACTTTATCTAACTCTCATAAATTGGGCCCACAACAAGCTGCAATGGGTTACCTTTCTATAGACACAGAGACGAGATGCACGTTTTGCATAGGAACAAAGCTATGGTTTATTGAGCAGGAGGCAATGGGGCGACGGTCTATTGGGTTGAGGTGGCTGCTCGCACGGTTTAAGTCTACTCCTACTTGTAATCTCACTTTTTAAACTGTTTTATTCTTTAAGTTTCAATCTAATTTCCAATTAATATGGTTTCACTCTTAGAATCAAAGCTCGAGCATCCATCAGCGGAGGTGAGCGGTGATGATGAGGGATTAGGCTTACATGGCTTCAACAAGGGCCAAAGATCACGTGCAGCTCACGAGGGATAGGGATCAGGCGCAGCTCACGAGGGCCAAGGATTAGGCCAGCAAGATAAGGAGGAGGATGACGACGACGATTCGAATGAGCAGTAGTAGTAGTAGTAGAAGTAGTAGTAGCAGTAGCAATAGTAGTAGCAGTAGCAGTAGCAGTAGCAGTAGCAGTAGCAGTAGCAGTAGCAGTAGCAGTAGCAGTAGCAGTAACAGTAGCAGTAGCAGTAGCAGTAGCAGTAGCAGTAGCAGTAGCAGTAGCAGTAGCAGTAGCAGTAGCAGTAGCAGTAGCAGTAGCAGTAGCAGTAACAGTAGCAGTAGCAGTAGCAGTAGCAGTAGCAGTAGTAGTAGTAGTAGTTTGGATATTCTTCACCATATATATGCTTTTGTATATCGGCTCGTTTGAGCAATTTTGTATCACCCTTTCCGGAAGGGTAAATTTGTAACAAAAAATGTTGTATATCTTCGACATGTATATGCTTCTATCACTCGATTGATTCATTTGAGTGATTTTGTATCACCCTTTCCACAAGAGAAATTTTGTAATTAAAAACTTTTTTTTGTAATTACTAAATAAAAAACATTAGTGGGGCAAAATAGGGCTTGTTGTGGCCCTATTTAGCCCCACTAATGTTTTTTTAAGCTTCTGTTAAGCGTCACTATATAGCGATGTTTACCAGCATCGCTATATAGCAATGTTTACCAATGTCGCTATATAGCAACACTTATATAGCAATCGTTCTTTTTCGATGCTTATAGCGACATAAATAATGACCTTTGCGCCCGTCAAAAAAAAAAGTGTAAAAAACATCGGTATTTTTGTCGTAAAAGGGCCAATGCCTTGTAGTGATCCGCCATCGCAAAATGTGGTTGGAGCAAAAAATCAAATGTATGTGTGATCGATGTCGAGGAAACATATATCGTGCAATTTTTTTCATCGCAAACTTGGACATGAATATATGAGCTTCAAAGGCTTGATGTACATGCTCTCGTACTTTTATTCTCTCAGAAGATCAAACATGTATGAAAATTTAAAAAAATAAATCATTGGAAAAAACTATCTTTTAAGGTCAGTATGGGAAAAAAAACTCTCTCTAAAACATCATTGTAGAAATGTAAGAAAATAATACAACGTCTGTGCTGAACAGATAACAGGATCTTGTACGCAAGAGAGAAAATGAGATAGTATGGAGAATCAAAAATTTGATTACTATAGAACTGCTACAATAGATGGTGCTGCCTCCCAACCGTGCGCTCCTATGAAAGAAGCTTCAATGGTATGCTAGAAACATTAGAAGATGGAGGCTGGATGCTAAAGAATCAGGATTGTTGTAGCCAGTGATGAAATGGGCTTCACGAGCTTGCTCTTATATAGCCACCAGTCGTAGTCAATTAGGGTCAATTGGGTGACCGACCTAGTCCGCCCAAAACGATCGACTAGGGGTTAGTCTCGAAATAGGCCACCGACCATACGATAGAACTGGTGCACAAAACAGAGCAACTAACCTAGGGTTCTATCCGAGATCATTTGAGGCTCCAAACGGGCCCTGCTGTTGAGATATCAAGCTCTATCCCCGACATATCTCCTGGATGACTATCATTTATGTCACCGCCTATGATAGTTGTACTCGTGGTGTAGTTAAACTACCACGTATGTTTTTGGTTTGGGTTCACATATGAACCACGTATTCTAGGGTTTGACATATAGGGTATTTCCCTCTTCTATTGTAATAGTTGTTGTGTGCAAAAGTGAAGAAAGGCTTCACCCTCCAACCTTGTGTCCTCTCTCTTTTGTGTGATGTGAAGAAAGCTGAACTTGAGTCTCCTATCTCTCTCCCTCATTCTTTACATGGTATCAGAGCCTTGTTCGTGGTAAGGAGCTCAAGAAAGCTAGCCAAGTTTCTGGTGTCCTGGTAAGAGGACGAGTGTAGCTTTCCTATTTCGAGTTTGGGAGCAAATCTCTGCAGGTAGCACAGCCAGAAGTGCAGGAGTGCACTGCTTCATATTGAGAGGCCCTTCGCGGTGCGGCGACTTTATTTTTCTGATTTGAGGCCGTTTCGGGGCCCGTTTTGAAGGCGGAAGTTCTTCGCAGGCACTCAGAAAAAGGCCCTGTTTTTGCTGTGCGACCACCGCGCGGCTAGTCGGTGGAAAGGTGCCATAGAAATTGCATTGTATGCCTATGTGCAGAGATATTGGGAGTTGCAGATTCATGCTTGTTGCCTGTTGATGCAAAATTGTCACGAGGAAGTGGCTGTGTGGTGAAATACCACTTTCGTCAGTGTTGCAGATCTGCCCCTGTGAGGCTTTTTGCAGAAGTTTTGCTATTTGCCCTTGTGAGGCATTTGCTGTGTTCACAGGTTGCTGTTGCAATTCGTGATTTGTAAAATGTCTGAGAATCTGTCTACCATTGTCAGTGAGAAGCTTGACAAGAACAACTTCCAAGCATGGAAGTTCAAGATGACAAACTTCCTTATGGGAAAGGGAGTTTGGGATTACATCAGTGGTGAAACTACAGAACCAGTTTTGGGTGCTGCTCCCACTCCTGCTGAATTGAAGGCCTTTAAAGAATGGCATGAAAAAGCCAGAAAATGCCTGTATTGGCTGTCCGTTAGCATTTCAGATTCTATGATTGTGCATATACAGGATCTAGAGACGCCTAAGGAGGCATGGGATACATTGGTGAAGCTGTATAGCACAAATACCAAAGCACGAAAGATGCAGCTAAAGCAGGAGTTGCACAATGTGCAAAGGAAAAATCTGAATATAAATGAGTATTCCTTGAAGGTGAAAGGCCTTGCAGATTCTCTTGCCTCCATTGGAGCACCTGTTGACGATGAGGACTTAGTGTCCGTGACCTTGAATGGTCTTGGGAAAGATTATGCACAATTTCGGACATCCATTGGAGTCCGTGAAACATTTCCTGATTTTCAGGAACTTATTGCTCTCTTGCTGAGTGAAGAGCAAAGGAATGGTGGTTCAGCCACCTCAACTTCTCAAGAGACTGCTTTCTACTCGAATACAGGTAGAGGCAGGGGTAGAGGAAGAGGCCGTTCTGGTGGCCGTGCAGGAAATCAGAACCAACAGCAACAACAGGAAAACCAGTCCTATGGAGGAGGACGTGGTAGTTCTAGAGGCAGGGGGAGCCAAAGAGGCCGTGGTTCATGGCAAAGGAACCAGCAAGTAAATAGCAGCATAGAATGCTATTATTGTGGAAAGCCTGGACACAAGGAGAATACATGCTATAAAAAGCAGAATGACATCAAAAGTGGAAAGTTGCAGCAAAGCAACTATGCATCATCAAGTGGGCATGGTGACGACAGAAATGAGCACCTTTTTGTGATGCAGCATATGGTTAACTCCATGTCAGGAGATGCTGCAGCTTGCAATGATGTTTGGTATGTTGATTCAGGTGCCTCTAACCACATGACCAGTCATGGTGAGTGGTTTCATGATGTCAGAAATTTGGATAAGCCAGGTTATGTTGAAACAGGTGATGATACTGCGCACCCAATTACGCAGGTTGGTAAAGTGCCATTGGCTATGCAGGATGGCAAAACAAAGTACTTGGCAGATGTACTTCATGTTCCAAAAATCACTAAGAACCTGGTTTCAGTTGGCCAGATGGTTGAGCAAGGTCTGCAGGTTAGATTTAATCCTGATGGATGTTTTGTTGAGGACTTGAAAAATAAGTGCCGCTTGGTTGCAAAAGGCAATAAAAATGGCAGAATGTTCACCTTGGATGTTGATATGCCTGAGGTAAAAGCTGCTATGTTTGCGCATGGGAGAGGTGTCATTGCAGATATTGAGATATGGCACAAGCGCATTGGGCACGTGAATATACAAAGGCTGAAATCTATGCAAACGAAAAACATTGTTGCAGGTTTGCCTAAATTCAGAGTTGAGGGAATGCAAAAGGTATGTGAAGCATGCCAAATGGGTAAGCAGGCCAGACATGCATTTCCTAAAAATGCTAAGGTGAGCAGAAGACCTTTGGAAGTGATCCATTCAGATGTTTGGACAACCAAAGCTGCTTCTATTGGTGGATGCCATTATTATGTGACGTTTATTGATGACTACACTAGGAAGGTGTGGATTTATTTTATGAAGCACAAAAGTGAAGTGTTCAGCCATTTCAAGGCTTTTAAGGCCATGGTTGAAAAAGAGAAAGGTGTGCATATTAAAGTGCTAAGATCTGATGGAGGGGGAGAGTACTTTTCAGAAGAATTTTGTGAATATCTGAAAGAACAGGGAATTCAAAGGAAGTACTCATGCAGGTCTACCCCTCAGCAGAATGGGGTTGCAGAAAGGAAGAACAGGCATATTGCAGAAGTAGGACGGGCGATCCTAAATGAGAAAAACATGCCTGATTATCTTTGGGCTGAAGCAGTAGCAACTGCTGTTTATATTATGAACAGAACCCCCACTGCAGCTGTCCATGGCATGACGCCTGAAGAAATGTATACAGGTCAAAAACCAGATATTTCTCACTTGAAGGTATTTGGTTGCATAGCTTATGTTCATGTTCCTGATGAGAAGAGAACAAAGCTGGATCCAAAGGCAGAAAAATGCATCTTTATTGGATATGCTCAGCACTAGAAAGGGTATCGCTGTTATAACCCTTCCACCCGCAAAATGCAAGTGAGCAGAGATGTTGTTTTTGATGAAATGAGCAGCTGGTATGCACCAACTGTTATGGTAGGAGATGCAGATGCAGGAAATGGGAATGCTGCAATAAATGCAGAGCAGCAATCTCAAGCCTTGAGTGGACCCAGAGAGTCCTCTACTAGTGGATCTAATGCATGGACAGGGAGATTGAGATCTAGTGAATCATCACATGGCAGTCCTGATAGTGTTGTGCAGGTATCACATAAGGGAAAAGAAAAAGTGGACCATGCTCCAGTGTTTGATGTGTCTGCTGGTAGCTCTCATGTTGATGGAGAGTCAAGTGGCTCTGAAATGAGCCTTGATGAGGAACTTGGGATTCCTTCTGTTGTTACACCTGGTGCAAGGAAAAGCAGGCATGATTTAAAGACTCCTGCAACTGATCCAGTTGTACGGAGGTCCACTCGTATTAAGTATCCAGTTGACAGGCTGAGATATGATGGGTATACAGCACATCACTATGCTTATATGGTCAAGGTTCTAGAGGAGCCAGAGCCCACATGTTTTGAGGATGCAGCAGGGCATAAAAATTGGGAAGCAGCTATGGATGAAGAGATGGCTGCCTTGGATGCAAACCACACTTGGGATTTGATGCCTTTGCCTCATGATAAGAAGGCTATTGGCTGCAAGTGGGTTTACAAAGTAAAGCACAATGCTGATGGGTCTGTTAGCAGGTACAAGGCAAGATTGGTTGCCAAAGGTTTTGCACAGACATATGGAATTGACTATGAGGAAACTTTCAGCCCAGTTGCAAGGATGGCAACCGTGAGAGCAGTAATTGCTATGGCTGCTGCAAAGGGATGGTCTTTGCATCAGATGGATGTGAAAAATGCCTTCTTGCATGGTGACTTGCAGGAAGAGGTTTATATGATGCAGCCAGAAGGTTATGAGGATAAAGCACACCCCGATTTTGTATGCAGGTTGCGCAAAGCCTTGTATGGCTTAAAACAGGCGCCGAGGGCATGGTCAGACAAGATAGGGCAATATCTTGTCACTATTGGATTTCAGATTTCCAATTCAGATTTTTCACTTTATGTGAAAAGGACAAACAAAGGGATTGTGCTTATAGTCATCTATGTTGATGACTTGATTATTACAGGTGATAGTGATGCAGACATTAATGAAGTGAAGCTGCTGTTGAAGCAGAAATTTGAGATGAAGGATTTGGGAGAGCTGCGTTACTTCTTGGGCATTGAGGTTATTAGATCTACTAGTGGTTTTATGTTTTCCCTTGGGAGTGGTGCCATCAGTTGGAGCAGCAAGAAGCAGCCAACAGTTGCCTTGTCGAGCACAGAGGCTGAGTATAGGGGTGCAGCAATGGCTGCATGTGAGGTAGCTTGGTTACGGAAGCTACTTGCAGATATGGGACAGTCAGTTCATGCAGCAATTGTCATTCATTGTGACAACATTAGCAGCATCATGCTTGCTAATAACCCAGTTTATCATGCTAGAACGAAGCACATTGAGGTGCATTATCACTTTGTGAGAGAGAAGGTTCTAGCTGGTGAGATTGATCTTGTCTATGTCAGCACTGAGGAGCAGGTGGCTGATATCTTTACGAAGGCATTGGGTACCGAGAAGCTTCGCAGATTTAGGAGCTTGCTTGGTGTACGTGAGATGGATTTGAGCTTGAGGGGGAGTGTTGAGATATCAAGCTCTATCCCCGACATATCTCCTGGATGACTATCATTTATGTCACCGCCTATGATAGTTGTACTCGTGGTGTAGTTAAACTACCACGTATGTTTTTGGTTTGGGTTCACATATGAACCACGTATTCTAGGGTTTGACATATAGGGTATTTCCCTCTTCTATTGTAATAGTTGTTGTGTGCAAAAGTGAAGAAAGGCTTCACCCTCCAACCTTGTGTCCTCTCTCTTTTGTGTGATGTGAAGAAAGCTGAACTTGAGTCTCCTATCTCTCTCCCTCATTCTTTACACCTGCAACCTGAGAGTGGGCTGCCCTAGGAAATGCTGCATCTACCCTCAGTGCGGTCAATCAAGGGATGCCTTCCCGCACTTGCATGTAGCCTAGTTGGCAGTGTGCCAACTCTATTTGAAGCCGTCCAACCATCAGGCCGCACATGGCCCCCATTTGGTGTCCAAACCAGAACCTACTGGATAATTGAGCTACTCAAATGCCTTCTCCTCATATGGGGGGCTTACAAGTAGAGTTAGCTGGTTGCCGCGCGTAGTTACATGAGAGTGGAGCATTGATATCTAACACCCCCCCTTAATGTCCACCCGCAAGTGAACTTACTTTTTCGGCCCAATGCTAAGTCAATGAGGATGCCTCTCCAGCAAGTCTCTTCCAAGAGCCTTCGTAAAAATGTTCGCAACATTCTCTGTAGTCGGACAGTACACCAAGTTGACCTCTCCATCCATGATGAGCTCGTGTACAAAGTGATATTGAATCTCAATGTGTTTTGTGCAAGCGTGGAACACCAGATTCTTTGCAATCGCCATGCAACTCTGATTGTCACATGATAACTGCGTAGGCTTGTTCTGCACTACACCAAAATCCTCCTCAACCACACTGCCTCGTAAGAAGAAAAGCATGCAGATTTGTACTCGGCCTCAGTAGAAGAAAGAGCAACTATGGGTTTCTTCTTGCTGACCCATGACACAACTCCACATCTAAGTGAGAAATAGTACCCTGTCATTGATCTCCTGCTATCCATGTCTCCTGCCTGTAAAGAATAAGGGAGAGAGATAGGAGACTCAAGTTCAGCTTTCTTCACAACACACAAAAGAGAGAGGACACAAGGTTGGAGGGTGAAGCCTTTCTTCACTTTTGCACACAACAACAATACAATAGAAGAGGGAAATACCCTATATGTCAAAACCTAGAATACGTGGTTCATATGTGAACCCAAACCAAAAACATACGTGGTAGTCTAACTACACCACGAGTACAACTAACATAGGCGGTGACATAAATGATAGTCATCCAGGAGATGTATCGGGGGTAGAGCTTGATATCTCAACACTCCCCCTCAAGCTCAAATCCATCTCACGTACACCAAGCAAGCTCCTAAATCTGCGAAGCTTCTCGGTACCCAATGCCTTCGTAAAAATATCAGCCACCTGCTCCTCAGTGCTGACATAGACAAGATCAATCTCACCAGCTAGAACCTTCTCTCTCACAAAGTGATAATGCACCTCAATGTGCTTCGTTCTAGCATGATAAACTGGGTTATTAGCAAGCATGATGCTGCTAATGTTGTCACAATGAATGACAACTGCTGCATGAACTGACTGTCCCATATCTGCAAGTAGCTTCCGTAACCAAGCTACCTCACATGCAGCCATTGCTGCACCCCTGTACTCAGCCTCTGTGCTCGACAAGGCAACTGTTGGCTGCTTCTTGCTGCTCCAACTGATGGCACCACTCCCAAGGGAAAACATAAAACCACTAGTAGATCTCCTGTCTGAGACACTACCAGCCCAGTCAGCATCTGTGTATCCATGTACCTGTAATGCACACCCAGCTTCATAAAACAGTCCATAATGCAATGTGGACTTCACATACCGCAGTATGCGCCTAGCCGCATCCAAATGTGGCTTCCTCGGTGCCTGCATAAACTGACTCACCAGCCCCACAGCATAGCTCAAGTCTGGTCGGGTTATAGTCATGTAAATCAAGCTACCTACTATGCGCCTGTACATAGTAATATCTTCAAGAAGCTCACCTGACTCTGCATTGAGCTTCACATTCTGCTCCAATGGAACAGAGATAGGCTTACAGCCTGTCATCCCATATTTGGACAGCATGTCCAAACCGTATTGCCTTTGCAACAGCCATATCCCACTCGGGGATCTAATAACCTCAATGCCCAAGAAGTAACGCAGCTCTCCCAAATCCTTCATCTCAAATTTCTGCTTCAACAGCAGCTTCACTTCATTAATGTCTGCATCACTATCACCTGTAATAATCAAGTCATCAACATAGATGACTATAAGCACAATCCCTCTGTTTGTCCTTTTCACATAAAGTGAAAAATCTGAATTGGAAATCTGAAATCCAATAGTGACAAGATATTGCCCTATCTTGTCTGACCATGCCCTCGGCGCCTGTTTTAAGCCATACAAGGCTTTGCGCAACCTGCATACAAAATCGGGGTGTGCATTATCCTCATAACCTTCTGGCTGCATCATATAAACCTCTTCCTGCAAATCACCATGCAAGAAGGCATTTTTCACATCCATCTGATGCAAAGACCATCCCTTTGCAGCAGCCATAGCAATTGCTGCTCTCACGGTTGCCATCCTTGCAACTGGGCTGAAAGTTTCCTCATAGTCAATTCCATATGTCTGTGCAAAACCTTTGGCAACCAATCTTGCCTTGTACCTGCTAACAGACCCATCAGCATTGTGCTTTACTTTGTAAACCCACTTGCAGCCAATAGCCTTCTTATCATGAGGCAAAGGCATCAAATCCCAAGTGTGGTTTGCATCCAAGGCAGCCATCTCTTCATCCATAGCTGCTTCCCAATTTTTATGCCCTGCTGCATCCTCAAAACATGTGGGCTCTGGCTCCTCTAGAACCTTGACCATATAAGCATAGTGATGTGTTGTATACCCATCATATCTCAGCCTGTCAACTGGATACTTAATACGAGTGGACCTCCGTACAACTGAATCAGTTGCAGGCATCTTTAAATCATGCCTGCTTTTCCTTGCACCAGGTGTAACAACAGAAGGAATCCCAAGTTCCTCATCAAGGCTCATTTCAGAGCCGCTTGACTCTCCATCAACATGAGAGCTACCAGCAGACACATCAAATACTGGAGCATGGTCCACTTTTTCTTTTCCCTTATGTGATACCTGCACAACACTATCAGGACTGCCATGTGACGATTCACTAGATCTCAATCTCCCTGTCCATGCATTAGATCCACTAGTAGAGGACTCTCTGGGTCCACTCAAGGCTTGAGATTGTTGCTCCGCATTTATTGCAGCATTCCCATTTCCTGCATCTGCATCTCCTACCATAACAGTTGGTGCATACCAGCTGCTCATTTCATCAAAAACAACATCTCTGCTCACTTGCATTTTGCGAGTGGAAGGGTTATAACAGCGATACCCTTTCTAGTGCTGAGCATATCCAATAAAGATGCATTTTTCTGCCTTTGGATCGAGCTTTGTTCTCTTCTCATCAGGAACATGAACATAAGCTATGCAACCAAATACCTTCAAGTGAGAAATATCTGGTTTTTGGCCTGTATACATTTCTTCAGGCGTCATGCCATGGACAGCTGCAGTGGGGGTTCTATTCATAATATAAACAGCAGTTGCTACTGCTTCAGCCCAAAAATAATCAGGCATGTTTTTCTCATTTAGGATCGCCCGTCCTACTTCTGCAATATGCCTGTTCTTCCTTTCTGCAACCCCATTCTGCTGAGGGGTAGACCTGCATGAGTACTTCCTTTGAATTCCCTGTTCTTTCAGATATTCACAAAATTCTTCTGAAAAGTACTCTCCCCGTCCATCAGATCTTAGCACTTTAATATGCACACCTTTCTCTTTTTCAACCATGGCCTTAAAAGCCTTGAAATGGCTGAACACTTCACTTTTGTGCTTCATAAAATAAATCCACACCTTCCTAGTGTAGTCATCAATAAACGTCACATAATAATGGCATCCACCAATAGAAGCAGCTTTGGTTGTCCAAACATCTGAATGGATCACTTCCAAAGGTCTTCTGCTCACCTTAGCATTTTTAGGAAATGCATGTCTGGCCTGCTTACCCATTTGGCATGCTTCACATACCTTCTGCATTCCCTCAACTCTGAATTTAGGCAAACCTGCAACAATGTTTTTCGTTTGCATAGATTTCAGCCTTTGTATATTCACGTGCCCAATGCGCTTGTGCCATATCTCAATATCTGCAATGACACCTCTCCCATGCGCAAACATAGCAGCTTTCACCTCAGGCATATCAACATCCAAGGTGAACATTCTTCCATTTTTGTTGCCTTTCGCAACCAAGCGGCATTTATTTTTCAGGTCTTCAACGAAGCATCCATCAGGATTAAATCTAACCTGCAGACCTTGCTCAACCATCTGGCCAACTGAAACCAGGTTCTTAGTGATTTTTGGAACATGAAGTACATCTGCCAAGTACTTCGTTTTGCCATCCTGCATAGCCAATGGCACTTTACCAACCTGCGTAATTGGGTGCGCAGTATCATCACCTGTTTCAACATAACCTGGCTTATCCAAATTTCTGACATCATGAAACCACTCACCATGACTGGTCATGTGGTTAGAGGCACCCGAATCAACATACCAAACATCATTGCAAGCTGCAGCATCTCCTGACATGGAGTTAACCATATGCTGCATCACAAAAAGGTGCTCATTTCTGTCGTCACCATGCCCACTTGATGATGCATAGTTGCTTTGCTGCAACTTTCCACTTTTGATGTCATTCTGCTTTTTATAGCATGTATTCTCCTTGTGTCCAGGCTTTCCACAATAATAGCATTCTGTGCTGCTATTTACTTGCTGGTTCCTTTGCCATGAACCACGGCCTCTTTGGCTCCCCCTGCCTTTAGAACTACCACGTCCTCCTCCATAGGACTGGTTTTCCTGTTGTTGCTGTTGGTTCTGATTTCCTGCACGGCCACCAGAACGGCCTCTTCCTCTACCCTTGCCTCTACCTGTATTCGAGTAGAAAGCAGTCTCTTGAGAAGTTGAGGTGGCTGAACCACCATTCCTTTGCTCTTCACTCAGCAAGAGAGCAATAAGTTCTTGAAAATCAGGAAATGTTTCACGGACTCCAATGAATGTCCGAAATTGTGCATAATCTTTTCCAAGACCATTCAAGGTCACGGACACTAAGTCCTCATCATCAACAGGTGCTCCAATGGAGGCAAGAGAATCTGCAAGGCCTTTCACCTTCAAGGAATACTCATTTATATTCATATTTTTCCTTTGCACATTGTGCAACTCCTGCTTTAGCTGCATCTTTCGTGCTTTGGTATTTGTGCTATACAGCTTCACCAATGTATCCCATGCCTCCTTAGGCGTCTCTAGATCCTGTATATGCACAATCATAGAATCTGAAATGCTAACGGACAGCCAATACAGGCATTTTCTGGCTTTTTCATGCCATTCTTTAAAGGCCTTCAATTCAGCAGGAGTGGGAGCAGCACCCAAAACTGGTTCTGCAGTTTCACCACTGATGTAATCCCAAACTCCCTTTCCCATAAAGAAGTTTGTCATCCTGAACTTCCATGCTTGGAAGTTGTTCTTGTCAAGCTTCTCACTGACAATGGTAGACAGATTCTCAGACATTTTACAAATCACGAATTGCAACAGCAACCTGTAAACACAGCAAATGCCTCAGAAGGGCAAATAGCAAAACTTCTGCAAAGAGCCTCACAGGGGCAGATCTGCAACACTGACGAAAGTGGTATTTCACCACACAGTCACTTCCTCGTGACGATTTTGCATCAACAGGCAACAGGCATGAATCTGCAACTCCCAATATCTCTGCACATAGGCATACGATGCAATTTCTGTGGCACCTTTCCACCGACTAGTCGCGTGGTGGTCGCACAGCAAAAACAGGGCCTTTTTCTGAGTGCCTGCGAAGAACTTCCGCCTTCAAAACGGGCCCCGAAATGGCCTCAAATCAAAAAAATAAAGTCACCGAGGGCTTAGCCATCTCCCGCAGCATATACTGCGCTCTCGCCGCACCGCGAAGGGCCTCTCAATCTGAAGCAGTGCACTCCTGCACTTCTGGCTGTGCTACCTGCAGAGATTTGCTCCCAAACTCGAAATAGGAAAGCTACACTGGTCCTCTTACCAGGACACCACAAACTTGGCTAGCTTTCTTGAGCTCCTTACCACGAACAAGGCTCTAATACCATGTAAAGAATAAGGGAGAGAGATAGGAGACTCAAGTTCAGCTTTCTTCACAACACACAAAAGAGAGAGGACACAAGGTTGGAGGGTGAAGCCTTTCTTCACTTTTGCACACAACAACAATACAATAGAAGAGGGAAATACCCTATATGTCAAAACCTAGAATACGTGGTTCATATGTGAACCCAAACCAAAAACATACGTGGTAGTCTAACTACACCACGAGTACAACTAACATAGGCGGTGACATAAATGATAGTCATCCAGGAGATGTATCGGGGGAAGCTAGCAACATTTGGCAGCACGGCAAAATTTTCCCAAACCCTGGTGCTTTGAAAGGTTTGGCCACACAGCCAAATCTCCTAGAACCTAGTGATTTGAAAGAAGCATGCAAGATTTGGTTGCACGGCCAAAACTCCCCATACCCTAGTGCTTTGAAAGAAGCCTACAAGATTTGGCCACATGACCAAATCTCCCCAAGTTTGAAAGAACGCCACAACCAAATCTTCTCAGTGCTTTGAAAGAAGTCACCAAGGTCTCAAAGGATTTGGTCGTGCATCCAAATCTTGCTAGCTTCTTTGAAAGCACCAAGGTCTGAGTAGATTTGGACGTGTGGCCAAATCTTATTGCTTCTTTCAAAGCACTAGTGTCTTAGGAGATTTGGCCATGTGGCCAACTCTTGTTGGCTCCTTTCAAAGCACCAGGGTGTTGGGAGATTTGACCATGTGGCCAAATCTTGTGGGCTTCTTTGAAAGCACTAGGGTATGTGGAGATTTGGCTTCTTTCAAACCACCAAGGTCTAAGTAGATTTGGTTGTGTGGATAAATCTTGATGGTTTCTTGAAAGCACCAGTGTCTCGAGAGATTTGGTTGTGTGGACAAATATTGCTATCTCCCTTTTAAAGCACCATGGTCTGTGAAGATTTGGCCATGTAGCCAGATTTTACTGATTAAAATTCAAAGCACCAAGGTTTAGGAAGATTTGGTTGTGCAATGAAATCTTGTAAAGCATTTTCATCCTAAGTCACACCATCACATATCAATATTGAACTATAACAAATGTTATGTATGTAGGTGCCACATTGAAAGTGGGGGTTAAAGTCAACTTGCTTGTCAGTGGAAAGATTGTTGCCACTGGGACAATATTCTCTACATCACATGATGACATGTGCCAAGGTGTGCCCTTGGGAGAAAACAATATATCAGTGGCGATGGATATTTGTATGGATGAAAGTGCACTTCTTCCATTTCCTACAATGGATGCATTCTTAGTCTATGAGGCTTTGGGTAGTGTTGTTCGTTGGAAAGCGTGATCAATGAGTTGTGTGGACAATGTCAATGGAGCTATTAAACCAATGAATGATATAACATTAGATACCATTGATGTTGAACCTCTATGTGAATATGATGAGTTTTCCATTCGAGAATCGTGGAAGGACAGGAAAGTTTTAATATGGGATGAGCAGAAAATGAAGAGCATTGCTAAGGGTGTTGTTTTGTATGTCTACCCATTTGAACCTATAAATTTTGAGATGCTTGGTGAAAGTGATTTGGGTGTGGGAATTGAAAAGTATCATAGTGATGTATCAGGCATCGATACCATCCACTTAAGAAAATGGCCCATTGCACAAATAACCCTTTTAGATGGAACTTCATTAAGAATCGATGCCACCATGAATTTTCCAAGTGGTTCTAGGCAAAACACATGGAAGATGAGGACCCAAATGAAAAATCCACAAAAAAGAGGTGTTACTGCATGATAAAGAGGAAAGCTAAAAAACATAGCATGCCATTAGCATCATCTAGACTCACAAGGGATGCAGTCGTAAAAGTATCTATGATTGATTGTTGTAAACAAAATTGTTGTCAATTTGCCGATCGTCAAATGATATCCAAATTATGCATAGAGTATTGGGGCCAAAGTTTGGAGGCTCGCACTAGTTATGTAGATGACACTCTTGGGGTTGCATGTTGAAAAGATGACAATGGGCAGTTCAAATATGTCTTTTCATTAAATGGTATTCAAGTTTGTTGTAGAGCATGGTATGAAATGCATGGTATTCCAAAAAAAATATTTTGTCGATATAGGGAGCAATTTGAAATTGGTATACAAAGGTGCATGCATGGTAATAAAGGAATCATGCGGAGAGGTTGAAACCACATAGAACTGGGTAGAGCCATAATCCAAGATTTTGTGGATAACAATTCTAAGCGTATGCCACACAAAAGTAGAACACTTAAGGATGGATCAAGAGAAACACACCTGGTGATACCAGATGTATACAAGCAGGTTGATATTCTCTATGAGGTTAACATGCAGTTAAAGCATAGTTTGGGTTGTAAGGAGATGTCAACTTTCACATTCAACCATATATGGAACTCTGAATTCAAGCATGTAACTTTGTCAAAAACAAGTGAATTCTCTAAGTGTGGTTTATGTAGTGCAATCAAGGCTCAGCTTGCAGCGACAAAATGCCAAAATGAACATAATAAGTTGATGGAAGATAGAAGAAAGCACATGTTACAACAAAAAAGTTGTAGAAATTTGTACTATACTTGGCACAGATTTTCTGAAATGTATCCTCAGACATACTTGTGCATTATCCATGATAAGATGGACCAAAAGAAGACAGCCATGATCCCTAGATTACACAATTGTTCAATGGACACAAACAAATCCTTTCAGCTCCCAGTGGCTTTGACTGGCATGATAACACATGGACATGGTCAAGGACATTATGGTCACTTTTCTTTATCCTTGTGGCCATCAGATCCTAACTTCACAATCGGTTCATTGGCTTTGTGTTTGAGAAATCTTGAAAGATCTGATAACCATGCACTTAGAGATTTGGTACATGATGGGATGCCAAGGTCTGCTAACCGCACTAACCTCAAGAGAAGCATTGGATTCTCACTATGTTTCTAATGACAAGCAACAACTTCATCTTGGAGCAGTGGGTGGAACATTCAAAGACATTGGACTTGGAAGTTCCCATCAAGAAAATCCTTATAAGAAACTACCCGAACACCTATTGTTGCAGTTGGATGATTGTGGTTCTGAAAACAAGAATAGGTACTTGTTTGCATACCTGTTGACTCTGTGCCAACATGAACTTATGAAGAAAGAGAAGGTGATACAACTTTGTGATACAACTTTGTGTTACAACTTTGTGTTACAACTTCTAGACATAACTTTATGTTACGACTTTGTGTAACAACTTTGTGTTACGAGTTTGTCTACATGAAGAGAGAGAATGTGTTACGACTTTATGATACAACTTTGTGACACAACTTTGTGTTACAACTTTGGGTTACAACTTTGTGTAACAACTTTGTGTTACATCTTCTACATGAAGAGAGAGAATGTGTTACGACTTTGTGATACAACTTTGTGACACAACTTTGTGTTACAACTTTGTGTTACAACTTTGTGTAACAACTTTGTGTAACGACTTTGTGTTACATGCAGAGAGAGAAGCTCTCCAACTTGTATAAATACCCCATAATGGAATGAAGCCCACACTCTTGGGGCATTGTGTTGAGTCTACATTAGTATTCCAAGCATTTGTCTCAAGTGTCCATGCTTCCTTGCACTGCACGTCCAAAAGCATGTCCTAACCTTGCAACCCTTCTCCCCTCTCCTCCAACCCTGCAACCCACCCTCTCCCTCTCCTCCTCCCTCCTCCCTCCTCCTCCTCCTCCTCCTCCTCCTCCTCCTCCTCCTCCTCCTCCTCCCTCCTCCTCCTCCTCCTCTCTCCTCCCTCTCCCTCCTCCTCTTCCCTCCTCCTCCTTCCTCCTCTCTCTCTTCCTTCACCCATGCTCTTACACCTTCTTCCTCTCCCACTCCTATGCTTTCCTAAACCCTTAAACTCCATGACCTACGAGGGAGACGAGTTCTCCACCATGTACTCTACTCTGAACCTTGGACCCTCCTTCTAACCCTGGACTCCTTCTAAACCTTGGAACCCCCTTCTAAACCCTGGAACTCTTTCTAACCCTGAACTCTTTCTAAACCCTGGATCCTCCTTTTGAACCCTTGAACTCTTTCTAAACCCTAGAACCTCCTTCTGAACCCTTAAACTCCTCCTAAACCCTACAACCCCCAATGAAGGCGAAAGCCTTCATTTCCCCAACAACAATGGTTTACGTGCCTTTTACACATGCTTGCATTTTGTTTACTCACCACACTTAAGCCTACGTCTCTCACCGGAACACGACTCGAGGTCCTAAGCTACATATATACTACAACGACAATTCCAATATATCTGTAGGTGACAAAAAGCCTCGGAACCCTGCAACATAGAATACCCAGCTCTTCCTATGAAAGCGGTAGGAAAGAGCCAACATTTGGCGCCGTTGCCGGGGAGACTAGCGTCTCAAGTAGCGACGAGTAAACATGCGTAGGTAGGTATAAAAGCCACATGATGTACAATTAGGCTAGGTAGTGAACACGGTTGCGTAGAGCTTTCAATTACGATCATTTTACCTTTTTACAGAAAGGCAAACCGAGCTCTCCATAAAGAGTTATGGCTCGGGAAGAGTTTAGGGTTAAACCCTAAACCTAAACCCTAAACCTAAAATCCAAACCTATAAAAACCTACTCCACCCCCCCCTCATTCTTCATCTCACACTTTTTGCCTCCATTCTCTTCCTCCTTCCGAGCCCCACGCAAGACACTCCTCCCTCTCCATCGACCGCCCCCTTACTCCTATCCTCGCCATGTAAGTAACATCGAGCCCTTCTCGTAGCAATGACCTAGCCTTCCACCCACCGTCCATTGTTCCGCGACAATCCCGTTCCATCGAGAAAGACTTGGAAAGCGTCAGGTAACCACTTCGCCTTGCTTTTCAATTTCCGTCTTTTAGTTTTTTTTGTTGCTCTTTTACCCCTTCCCCTCCACCACCCCCACACCACCACCTCCCCCTCTCCACCACCTCCCCTCTCCCCTTCCCCCTTCATCTCCCCCCTCCCCCTCTCCCCCTCCCCCTCCACCACCACCTCCCCCCTCCCCCTCCCCCTCTCCCACCACCTTCCCCCTCCCCCTCTCCCCCTCCCCCTCCACCACCCCTTCCCCCCTCCCCCTCCGCCCTCTCTCTCCCCTCTCTCCTCTCTCCCCTCTCTCCCCCACCCCCTCTCTCACACCCTCTCTCCTCTCTCTCCCTTACCCCCATCGCCCCCCCATCCCCCTCTCTCCCCCTCCCCTTTACCCCCTCGCCCCCCACCCCCCTCTCTGCCCCTTACCCCCATCGCCCCCCATCGCCCTTACCTCCCTCCCGCGGTGGCGCTCCGCAGAGCCGCCGCCGCCCCGCCCCTATCATGCTCCCCCGCCTGCGCCTACCCCGCCCGCGGTGCCGCCGCCCCGCCCCTATAACACCCCCCCGCCCGCGGCGCCGCCGCCCCGCACCCTGCGCACGCAGCCCGCGCCGCCCACCGCCCCACCCGCGCCCCGCCCCACCCCACGGCGCGGTGCCACCCCCGCGCGCCCGCACTCACCCCGCCCCCTCTCCTCTCTCAACCCCCGCGGCGGCGCACGCAGCGCCGCCGCCCTGCGCCCCTCCAACCCTCGCCACCCCGCCCTACCCCCGCGCCACCCCTACGCGCCCCACCCTACCCCCCCGCTACCCCTACGTGCCCCACCCTACCCCCCGCTACCCCGACACCCCCGCCCGCCCCCGCGCTCCCCCCGCGCCCCCCTCGCACCCCCCTCACACCCCCTGCGCGACCCCCTCCCCCACCCCCTGCGCTCTCCCCTTCGCACCCCCCTCACACCCCCTGCGCGACCCCCTCCCCCTCCCCCTGCGCTCTCCCCTCGCGCCCCCCTCACATCCCCTGCGCGACTCCCTCCCCCTCCCCCGCCACCCCCCTCGCGCCCCCCTCACACCCCCCCCGCGCGCCAGCCCCCCTCAGCAGCGCCGCTGTCGGGCAGCCCCCCTCAGCACCTCCCCAAAAAAAAAAAAGAAAAAAAGAAAAAAGAAGTAAACCTAACCTAAACCTACACTAGGGTTAGTTTAACCTTAGTTCGGTTAACATTAACTAGCGTTAGGTTAGGTTAGGGTAGGTTAGTTAACCCAAAGCTAGTTAGTTACACTCAGTGTTAGGTTAGTTCACCCTCAGGTAGGTTAGACTAACTCTTTAGTTAGTACCTAACTACAGTTAGTTAACCTCCCAGTTACAGTAACTGGGAGGACCTCAGTTAGTTAGTCTAACTAGAGTCACTTGGTTTCAACCCCTCGGTTGGACTTAAAGTCCCTTCACACCACCATTAGGACCCCCCCCAAACGCCAAATTTACCCCTCCTTTAACCCCCTGGAAACTCATCCGTTTGGGACCCAAATTGAACCCCGTTTGAACCCAGATTTCACACACGGAAACACCACGCTACGGGGTATTTTTCCAGCCCATTGCACACCATTTCGACATTCCTCGCACACGTTCGTTTGCGCCCCCGTGTGGGCCTCATTTTGCATTTATTCACTCGTCTTTTCACGCCGCGACCTCCGATTAACGATCCGTCTGCACCGGCACATTTTCCTACACACGTAGGACAATCCTAGGCACATTATTAACACGACGGTCCCTACACAAACTAACATCACTCTAACTCTCCTAACGACACCACCTCCACACCCACACTTGGGGTAGCGATCCCCTTGGCAAATCACGCACCATCTGCATGCAGTTACATTCCGGCCATTGACTTCGACTCCAACGCTCGCCCAATCCGCAACTAACTCCACTACAACACCCGCCCTCGCCAATCCTCTACCCCGAATTCCCCCCTGAGGTTCAACAACTTCCTTTAACTCCTCCACGCCCCAACATGGCTGGACGTCGTCCTGAGCATGATGGGGACATCGAGCTCGATGCCGAGGCTGACAACTTCTTCAATCGACGAAATCACAACAATCACGGCCGAGGCCCCTTGGGAAAACTGGAACTTCCCAAATATAATGGTAGGGGAGACCCTGCTCGCTTCCTCCAACATTTTGATGCCGCATGTCGAGCAGGTGGTGATCAATCCCATGAAACTAAGGTGGCTTGGTTTCCAATGGCCTTAACTGATGAGGCATCAGAATGGTACCTCGACCTTCTTGTGGAAGAACGTGCTACATGGGACCTACTTCAAACCGAATTCAAACGTCGCTTTCAAACGGAGAGGCTACAAGATGATCCCGCTCTCCAACTCAGCAAGATCGAACAAGGCCGGAGGGAAGATGTACGCACATACTTGGGAAAGATGAAGAGATTGATTGCCAAATGTGACCCATGCCCAGATGCAAAGTACCTCACGGCATGGTTCATAGCAGGTCTACGAAAGAAAATCCGCAAGGATATGAAAAAGATAAGTAGCTATGAAACATTCAGTGCTGCTCATGCGGCAGCCATTGACATCGAAGATGGCATGACAGATTCAGACACTAGCAGTGATGATGCCAGATCAAATACACGCGATAAGCGCTCAAAAAAAGGTAAATCAAAGGACACTGCCGAAACATCCAATGAAGATCGCCTCGAGGCCATGACCTTGAAGCTGAAAGAAGATATGATGTAGGCCATGGATCAAAAACTTCACTTGTCTCAGCCGCCAACTCAAACATATCCACGGCGAGAAAATGTCTGGTGCCCACACTGCTTGGCAAATCATACAGCAAATGAATGCCCAGTCCTAAGAGCAAGAATCAATGCACAAGCAAATCCACCGCCACAGTTGTGGTGCCATATCTGTGTCATCGGCGGCCATGATGAGACCAGTTGCATCTTCAACATGCGCAACAATTCGCCTCGACCACCACAATACCAAGCGGCACCCATGCCAGTATACAGGCAACCGGCACTTGCACACGCGCCCCCAGCTCCGAGACTAAATCCTGTACCCGTTCGGACACAAGTCCCCCAACTACTCAGGAATCCGAATCCACGACCGTATCCAAGAGCAGCAAATCCAGCTCCTCAGGCAATTCCAATACATCAATTACAAGCCGAGGAAGTCAACTCGCTATTTGAGTATGAAGCAGAGTACCCAGTGTACTACGTCGAAGGTGCAAAGGGTTTAATACCAGTCTATGCAAATCAAGTGCGACCCAACACATTTCGCGCACCAATCAAGTGTTACGGTTGTGGAGAAAATCATAGAATCGCAGAATGCCCTCATCGCGGTAGCCCAGCCACTTTCCAACCACTCTGCAGAGATTGTGGCATAGGACATGCCTGTATGGATTGTCCCATGAAAAATAAGGTCCCAGAACAAACAGAGGTTAAGCCCGACGTCCCCATCGGCATCATTGGGGTGGACCATCAAAGTCTGGGTCCGGCAAGTCTAAGGTCACATCCTATCAATGTAATTACACGCCAACAGAAAGTGGCTACGAAGGACCCTATCATTCCGATCCAACCAAAGCGACTTCTGAGAAAGAAAGCACAAGTGCCTCCACCTCCGCCAAGCAATGAGCAGCCGAGTTCATCTACATCAACTCCCGAGCCTTGAATAAAAGAAGCTCCATTCCCGAATGCAGAGGTGGAGAAGGCTCGTTTTCAGGCACTTCAGCAATGGGTCCAAAATGAACAAGCTCAATTTGAGGCTCAGAAACAAGCTCAAGACCCACTCCATGACTTGGCCCCACAAAGTATTGATACTGTACTCGAGCCCTTGTTCCAACAACAGACTCCACAACAGAATGTACCGCCACGTCAACTTGAAGGAGCTGCACTCTCTAGCATCCTGAGTTGCCCTGTGTCCATCCCCATCGGAATCCTCTTATGAAATTGTCCCAATCTCTGGGAGAGTTTCAAAGGATGGATTGAACTCGCAACTCCCCCTCCACCTATGAACGACATTGATGATATCCCTGTGCGAATGGGTGAGAAAGATGACATACGCAACATCACTGTGCCTTTGATCCACAAGGCATATAATGAAATCCAAGCCATAGTGGATGGTGGAGCAGGTGTCAATGTCCTATCAAAGGAGCTTTACGAAGAATGGGGTCTCCCACCAATGCAAAAGGCTAATTTCAACATACGCCTTGCCGATGATTCACGGGCTAAACCCTTGGGAATAGTGAATGGCGTGACCACAAAAATCGCAGGAGTCCACTTTTCCCTTCAATTCACAATCTTGGATCTCCCCAAAAAATCCTATCAAATCTTACTGGGACGTCCTTGGTTACGGGAAGCATCAGTCCTCCATGACTGGGGAACGGATAGATTGACAATCCAGAATCGAGACACTGTAGTCAGGGTGAATGTGGGGACAGGAGTTATTAAACCCATTGTTCCTAGAGCATTGGATGACACATCTTCCACGACAATCTCAAGCAAATCAGATCCCTTGCAATAGCATGCCATAGCAGGTGACTCACAAAGCAATGTCAATAACTGGATACAAACATTGGCAACCATCGACAACTGCCATTCATTAGACCCCATCTTCTCACAGATAGATGTTAACGCACTACAGGTCGATCCTCCACCGACACATGAAGAACAAATCGATCTAGAGATGCCATTCCTTATGGCTGACCTCGAATGGGATAATGAACCTGAAGAAGGTACCCATACCAATGATGACTCAGATTTTCCTTGGGACCTTGAAACAGAGGCTGCGAATGCTGAGATTGAAGATCAAATCTTTGATAATGACCTAGCCATTCTGCATGCCCTAATGGCAGTTGAGCTCCCAAAAGTTGAACCTCCACAGTTGCATAACAGCAGAAGATCCCGCAAGAAAGCTGCCGGAGGAAATCACAGAAAAGCCAAGGCCGAGCACTTCAATGAATTCGAACGAGTCCAAACAAGGATTGTGGAATTTTATCTTGCAAAGGCAGTCCCCTCAAAGTGAAAACCACCATCTCTTGAATGGTCCCCTGAAGGACTGGAAGGAGTATGTGTAGCACATGAACCCTTACTTGGAAACACCTTACCAGTGGAAAAGTTACCCCACAGTTCCCAACGTAAGAAGTTTCGGAAATATAAGCCACATGTGCGGATGAAGCTCGATCAAGAGACTTCAGAAAAAGAAAGGAAAGAAGAGCCTAACAAATTACTAAATGTAACTATGCCACTCAGTACTCATGACACATCTCAGGCTAGTTCAACCCCATCAGAGGCCGATCTTCGAGCAGTGCCGGAATACTTTGTTAAGGGCAAAAGCAGCAACAGCAAAGAGGAACTAGGGGGGGAGTCCTTAGATTATTATCATTAATACGTTGTATCTAGTTTATAGTGAGATATGAAAAGACGGAAGTTCTAGGACCAGGCGGAGAACTGACGAGGCACGGCAACCGTCACGGCAACCGTGAAGGAGTTATGTGTGCCGGTTAGATAAAAGAGAAGAGAGCGATCATTCAGGGGGCTCATTGATAAGGATCGGAGCAAGGATCAGTGTGATCAGAAGAGGAACATTGTTATGTATCAGAGAGTACGGTGTTGTACTGCTCGGAGAAGTGTAATACAGATATTCTATTGCATCTATCTTATTGTTTTATCATGAATGATTCTGTCGATCACTGTTCTACTCTATGAATTTTCATACGCAGTTCTGAAGTTCGATTACGCATGTAAATCTGTCGCAGTAGTGCGTTTCGAGTTAGTCTTCAGAGTAGAGAGGGCTAACACTTTGGCGACCACGGAAGATTTCCATGTTCGTCGCGGTGGATACCCCGGAGAGGTTGGATGCTCCCCATCTGTAATACTCTGATTCCTCGGTGCGTGGACTAGCGCATGAATGACGCTGGGAGTGAGCCAGGGGGACCATCGCGCTCTCCGGCACGGCCTCGGGAGCCTGCAACTCCAGTATCGGCACGTACAACCCGCGAGGAATGGCATGACAGATATGTGGCTCAACGTGATCTTCTCTTCGGCTTCTTCACGGATAGTGAGAGTAGTAGCCGCTCTGACACACCTCCGCTGATCCCAGGAGAGGAAGGTCCAGTCGTTTCCGGTGTTCAGGAGGAAGGCGAATCCTCCGGACGCAGTAGCCCGTTCGATTTAACAAGTACTCCTCCGGAAGACGAAGCGTCACCGTTGCGGAATTCCCCACCACCGAGTCCCAGGAGACGGAGGGGTGGTGTGCCTGCAGGAAGCGGAGCCCCAGGTCCGTCACCAGATCCCGGTAGGGGAGGTGGAGGCGGTGGAGGCGGAGGCGGGGATGGAGTTCCGGTGGTAAGTAGCGCGGCTATTCCACCACTGGTACCCAGGATGACGGTGAAGTACCCCAAGTTTTCGGGACGGGATAAGGAGGATGCGGATGCACATATACTGTCATTTGAGATGGCATGGATGGTGAATACGGCTCCACCAGTGCAGGCGACAGATCTTATGAAGATGGCGACTTTCATCCCGACACTGCAGAAGCAGGCGGCAGTATGGATCGCGCAATATGGAGCTACCCATTTCGCCACGTTTGATCTACTGCGGGATGCTTTTTTGCTCCGGTTTCGGGAGGACAAGACCCGTGTTCATGTCCTGGCCAAACTGGGGAAACTGGAACAGAAGAACCAAGAAGTGGAGGCGTATGCGGCCAGGTTTCGGTCGTTGATCCGCCGCCTCAATGCAGCAACTACCCCGGCAGTCCCCATCCAAAATGCTTACTTCATGGAGGGGCTGAATAAAGGATTGAAAAGGTCCCTGGCATCGTTGGATCTGGAAGCTCTTTCATTGGAAGAAGTCGTCCAAGCAGCGGTGAGGGCGGAACAAGTTCTGTTTACTTCCAAGGGAAGGAAAGGAAAAGTGAAGTATGAGGAGGCTGAGGGAGACTCCGATACCGATAATGAGGAGGAGTCGGATCAGTCGGATGAGGAGGAGGACAAACGTTCCATGAGGCGGAAGGCTGGAAAAACGGCAGGGAAGTCATTTCCGGAAGGATCTGCTACCGGAGCCAAAAGCCGGGATAGTGGAATAGGGTCCTCTTCAAAAGTTCGCAAGGATACTTGGTGTAATCGGTGCCGGAATGCAGGACACTTAGCAGAGGAATGCGGTTTGAATGAGCGGTGGTGTGCGATTTGCCAAACAGCGACGCATACCACGGAGATCTGCCGCTATAACGCACGAATAGCCCCGACACCAGCGGTGGTGGCGGTAGTTGCGGCACCAGCCGCAGCACCAGCCGCGGTACCAGCCGCACCGGCGAGAAGACCTTGGCGGCCGAGAACAGCTGGAACAGGTGCAGATGAACCAGCAGGGGAACGGACGTTCCTATGTTTTTATTGCAATCAACCCGGACATCGAAAGGTAGATTGCGAATTATTCAAGCGCCACAAGGCGGAAAAGGAAGCAATCCGGGGATCCGGAGAAGGCAAGTCCACACCAGCAGTGAATGCGGTTCTGATTATCGAATGCGATGATGCCAGTCAGCAACAGGATAGCAAGGAGCCTAGTCCGACGTCCGAAGAAGTACCGGAAGTACCGGCGGGTGTCCCTGTTGAAGGCAAAGTAGGAGGAAGTGCGAGCGGAGATGTGCTCGTGGTCACACGATCCCAGGAAAAGGTGCGGGAATACAAGGCCCCGCAAGAGAAGGGGAGACCTACGGCGTTGGACTGGCAGGCACAACAAAAGGTGCGGTCGACGGTCGGTGAATGGGTCCAGAAAACCCCAACGGTGTTACCTAGGCCGAGCGCGGACAAGGCAGTCTCGGTGACGGAGAATGGTGCGAAGGTGGCAAGGCGCCTGCAAGGAGAGCAGCCAGAAGTGACTTGTCTACCTACCAGTCAGAAGGACAGCCTGATGACCGGCGAGGAGGGTGTTGAACCATATGATTTATGGCAGGATTTGCGGAAACAGCAAATACACATGACAATGGAGCAATTGTTAGCATTGGTACCCAATTTCCGGAGTTCTCTCATCAAACAATTGACGGAACCAGTCAGGGCGATGGAGTCGGAGATGGAAGCGGTAACAATGGAAGTGTCGTCAGACGGATCTGCAAAGCCTGAAGCGGAAGTACAGCCTCCTGTTTTTGATGAAGCGGTCCCGGTAATTTCCGTAACACTGGAGAACAGCCGTGTGGGAGGGGTGTTGCTGGACGGAGGGTCTGGGGTCAACATCCTGTCCGAACAAATGCTGGTGCCATTGGGTATCACAAAATGGGAATCAGCACCCTTCGCCGTTCGGATGGCAGACCAACGGAGAGTGCAGCCGTTAGGATTGCTCCGTGGATTGAAAATGGAGGTTTGCGGCGTGAAGTTCGAAATCACTGCGGTGATTCTCCGGATGGAGGATATTAGCGGGTCATACCCGTTATTGCTCGGAAGACCGTGGTTGCGGCAGGCCCGTGTGAAACAAGACTGGCAATCAGACCGCATCACCATTCGGAAAGGAAAAAAGAAGCTGAAGCTCTCGGTACATACCAAACAAGGGTTGAGGACACCATTCCGACCGACGATGGCGGAAGGTATCCATATGATGGACGGAATGGGGGTCGAAGAGGAGGATGACTACTTCAGTAGGAATACGGAGCTGGTAAGCTTGTTCGAGGTCGATGTGGTTGCCGTTTTAAAGCAATATCAGCATCAGATTCCCTCGGCTACGCAGGAGTCATCCAGTTCCACGAAAGAACCAGTCGAAGGGAGTCTACCGGAAGGCACAGGAGACATGCCGGACGAAGCGGGAGTGGCGGAGGCGGAAAGAGTTTTCGAGCAGGAACTCCGTCGCTCGCGGAGGGTCAAAGAAGACGAGCTCCGGCAGTACAAGTACCGGCGCCGGCGGCTCCAGCAGTTCCAGCGGCAGCAGCGGCGGTGGCGGACGATGACGGTGGCGACGTCGAGGATGAACCGTAGCGGAGAACCGGTGGGTTCGGATGCGGATCCGGAATCCGATTCACCGGGAGTGCCAAGTGTTAAGGGCAAAAGCAGCAACAGCAAAGAGGAACTAGGGGGGGAGTCCTTAGATTATTATCATTAATACGTTGTATCTAGTTTATAGTGAGATATGAAAAGACGGAAGTTCTAGGACCAGGCGGAGAACTGACGAGGCACGGCAACCGTCACGGCAACCGTGAAGGAGTTATGTGTGCCGGTTAGATAAAAGAGAAGAGAGCGATCATTCAGGGGGCTCATTGATGAGGATCGGAGCAAGGATCAGTGTGATCAGAAGAGGAACATTGTTATGTATCAGAGAGTACGGTGTTGTACTGCTCGGAGAAGTGTAATACAGATATTCTATTGCATCTATCTTATTGTTTTATCATGAATGATTCTGTCGATCACTGTTCTACTCTATGAATTTTCATACGCAGTTCTGAAGTTCGATTACGCATGTAAATCTGTCGCAGTAGTGCGTTTCGAGTTAGTCTTCAGAGTAGAGAGGGCTAACATACTTTAAGAATTATACAAGTGGAAGTGCACCAATAGCAATGCCAAGACCAATCAGAGAATCTGAAGTTCAAGAAACCGATAACATTGGAGAAACTCCAATCTATGAGGGACCGGCAAAAACACGCACAATAAACCTCGCCCTTGAAGGGGAGGAAGAAAAGTTAGTTTTCATTGGGAAACAGCTCCGTCAAGAAGATGAAATCAAACTCAAAGACCTCCTAATGGAATACCGTGACTGCCTAGCATGGTCATACAAAGAGATGAAAGGAATTTCACCAGAAGTGGCAGTTCACACGATCCCTATAAGGGAAGGTGCTCGCCCTAAGGTATGTGGACTTTATCGCACAAATCCTAAATATGGCACCATGGTTTATGATGAGCTGGAAAAACTCCTAGATGCCGGATTCATCTACGAGATAGAGCACACTGATTGGGTTTCACCCATTGTCATTGTGCCTAAATGCAACAAGAAACTCAGAATATGCGTAAACTTGAAAAATGTGAATGCCGCCACAATTAGGGATCACTACCCCCTACCCTTAACAGAAACAGTGTTGGAAAAGGTGGCAGGATCCGAAATATATAGCTTCTTGGATGGCTTCAGTGGCTATAACCAGGTACAAATTGCTCCTCAAGACCAATCAAAAACAGCATTGCTACAGAATGGGGTATTTTTGCATATAGAGTCATGCCATTCGGCCTTTGTAATGCCCCAGCCACATTCCAGCGAGTCATGTTCACAGCTTTCAAGTCATTTTTGAATAAGTTTTTACAGGTCTTCTTGGATGATTTGTGCATCCATTCAACCAAACAGGACCACTTCAAATGTCTGGAAGAAGTACTAATCAAATGCAGGGAGTATGGCATCTCCCTAAATCCAACAAAATGTCAGTTCATGGTCACCCACGGAGTTGTTTTGGGACACATCGTCTCTCAACATGGGATTGCAACTGACATGGACAAAATCAAGATCATCATGGAATTGCCTCCTCCTACAAATTCCAAAGGTGTACAGGTCTTTATGGGACATGCCGGCTATTATAGAAGATTTATATTGCGGTATGCCATGATAGCTAGACCACTTTACAAATTATTAGTGGAGTTCTTATGGACCGAAGAGTGCGACCAAGCCTTTGAGCTTTTAAAGTGGCGCCTAATCACAGCACCCATCCTTCTATCTCCCAATTGGGATATTGATTTTCATGTTCATACTGATGGATCCAAGTATGCAATTGGGAGTGTGCTTTGTCAACCGGGTGAACATAAGAAAGACTACCCCATCTACTTCGCCAGTCGACAACTCAATGATGCAGAGATCAACTATACAACCACAGAAAGAGAAGCCCTAGCAATGGTGTACAGTGTAAAGAAATTTCGGCACTATCTTCTCGCAAATGATTTTGTCTTCTACACCGACCATCAAGCATTGCTATATCTTGTGAACCGTCCGTGTACCACCGGAAGAATAACCAGATGGCTCCTCTTGCTGCAAGAATTCAACTTCAAAATTGTGGTCCGCAAAGGTGCCCAACACTACATTGCCAATCACATGTCTCGAGTCAAGACAGGAGAAGAAGCCACTGGAATAGAAGATGACTTACCAGATGCCACACTATTTCAAATAGATGCTGTTCCAGAATGGTGTGGAGATATCATTGGGTACTTGATGGCAGGAAGACCACCCCCTGACATGAAAGCAGTAGATGCCAGAAAATTGATTCTAAAGGCTGCACCATATCAACTCATTGCAGGACAACTATACAAGATGGGCAAGGACCAGATATTACGAAGATGTGTAATGCCTCATGAGATCCTGCCAATCCTAAGTGAAGTCCATGAAGGCATTGCAGGAGGACACTTCCAAGGGGAAGCCACAGCAAGAAAAGTTCTCCTCGCAGGCTACTGGTGGCCAACACTGTGGGCAGATGCCTATGAATATGTAAAAGGCTGTGATGTATGCCAACGAACTATTAAACCACAACACAAAGACTTCAATCCCCTAACAACAGTTGTTGCACAACAGCCATTTGAAAAATGGGGGATTGATTATGTGGGTCCTATACATCCAGCAGCAAAAGGAACACAGGCACGCTACATCATTGTGGCCACTGATTACTTTACAAAATGGGCTGAAGCTAAGGCAGTCAGAAAGGTAGATGCCAAAAGCACAGCAAGATTCTTGTACGAACATGTGATCACCTGATTCGGATGCCCCATTGAAATTGTGTCGGATAGAGGCACACATTTTGTCAATGAGGTAATCCAAGAACTCTTGTCTGGCTTCATGGTCATTCATAGAAAAAGCACACCCTACTACCCCCAAGGGAATGGACTAGCAGAATCCACAAACAAAATCATATGCAATATCCTCACCAAGGTAGTAGAACCACAGCGTTCTGATTGGGCAGAGAAACTGAATGCAGCCTTATGGGCATATAGAACCACATTCAAGGTCAGTACCGGGAACACACCTTTTCAATTGGTGTACGGCCTTGAAGCCATGGTCCCGCTCGAATTTGTAATACCAAGCCTGCGCATCGCAATACAAGAACGCATGGGTGATCATGAGTCCTTGAAAGAAAGGCTCTGTCAGTTGGAAAAGCATACAGAGATAAGACTAGTCGCTTATCATGCCATGACAACAGAAAAACGTCGAAGAAAGGCATGGTTTGACAGGAATCTGAAAGCTAAAGACATCAAGGAAGGCGACTTAGTCCTGTTATACAATGCCAAAGTACACAAGGGAAAACTGAAGTATCTAGGTCAAGGACCCTATCGAGTACGAAAGATGAATCCCATTGGAGCTGTGCTACTTGAAACACTAGATGGAGTCCAATTCAACACAACAATAAACGGGAGCCGACTGAAGCGCTACTACATCAACACGCGAGCCATCCCCGACAAAAACGAAGATTTGGGAAACCAAGTCTTCCTTAGTTAGGATTAGATTGTATCACAAGCACTCACTCGCATATGCACGTTTTTGCACATATAGTTTGCACTAGATTGTTACACGCACACTCACTGCATACGCACGTTTTTTGCACATTAGGGATGTTTGAGTCTTAGTTTCCCTATCAAATCCCACAAATAAGCATATAGTTAGACACATCACATGCACTCACATGATTTTGCATAGGCACATAATAGATAGTATCACACACTTTCATTCCATACTCTCAAAGCATGCAATGAATTCACACGCAGTACACAAAGCTATGCCAAAACTCAAGATGAATTGGCAACAGAGTCTGCAGCCTCCGCAACGAGACCCCCGCCAAACATCACAGCCGTCTCCTATATGCAAAAATATCAAACTTGCATACTAATTATCTACAAGCTCAATGCTACGGGTGCAATCGCATCCAACATGTATGCAAGATAGCAAGAAATGACAGCCTCAACAACGAGACCCCCGCCAAACCTCTTCCCAAGAAGATTCGATGGCAGCGTCCGCAACCTCAGCAACGAGATCCCCTCTGGCAATCATAGTCATCTACCCCTCCTTAAGAGGAGATAAGTTTCTTGACTATTGACTACAAATTGTGTGGTGCAAAAGCATTATAGCAGGAATGACTCGCATACCACAAGCTAGCCACTGAATTATGCACATGGCATCCCAACTCTGAAATCAAAATAAGCCATAACCCGAGGACAGGTAATAAAATGGATCCGGGAGTATGTTGACTCTGTGCCAACATGAACTTATGAAGAAAGAGAAGGTGATACAACTTTGTGATACAACTTTGTGTTACAACTTTGTGTTACAACTTCTAGACACAACTTTATGTTACGACTTTGTGTAACAACTTTGTGTTACGAGTTTGTCTACATGAAGAGAGAGAATGTGTTACGACTTTATGATACAACTTTGTGACACAACTTTGTGTTACAACTTTGGGTTACAACTTTGTGTAACAACTTTGTGTAACAACTTTGTGTTACATCTTCTACATGAAGAGAGAGAATGTGTTACGACTTTGTGATACAACTTTGTGACACAACTTTGTGTTACAACTTTGTGTAACAACTTTGTGTAACGACTTTGTGTTACATGCAGAGAGAGAAGCTCTCCAACTTGTATAAATACCCCATAATGGAATGAAGCCCACACTCTTGGGGCATTGTGTTGAGTCTACATTGGTATTCCAAGCATTTGTCTCAAGTGTCCATGCTTCCTTGCACTGCACGTCCAAAAGCATGTCCTAACCTTGCAACCCTTCTCCCCTCTCCTCCAACCCTGCAACCCACCCTCTCCCTCTCCTCCTCCCTCCTCCCTCCTCCTCCTCCTCCTCCTCCTCCCTCCTCCTCCTCCTCCTCCTCCTCCCTCCTCCTCCTCCTCCTCTCTCCTCCCTCTCCCTCCTCCTCTTCCCTCCTCCTCCTTCCTCCTCTCTCTCTTCCTTCACCCATGCTCTTACACCTTCTTCCTCTCCCACTCCTATGCTTTCCTAAACCCTTAAACTCCATGACCTACGAGGGAGACGAGTTCTCCACCATGTACTCTACTCTGAACCTTGGACCCTCCTTCTAACCCTGGACTCCTTCTAAACCTTGGAACCCCCTTCTAAACCCTGGAACTCTTTCTAACCCTGAACTCTTTCTAAACCCTGGATCCTCCTTCTGAACCCTTGAACTCTTTCTAAACCCTGGAACCTCCTTCTGAACCCTTAAACTCCTCCTAAACCCTACAACCCCCAATGAAGGCGAAAGCCTTCATTTCCCCAACAACAATGGTTTACGTGCCTTTTACACATGCTTGCATTTTGTTTACTCACCACACTTAAGCCTACGTCTCTCACCGGAACACGACTCGAGGTCCTAAGCTACATATATACTACAACGACAATTCCAATATATCTGTAGGTGACAAAAAGCCTTAGAACCCTGCAACATAGAATACCCAGCTCTTCCTATGAAAGCGGTAGGAAAGAGCCAACAATACCTATCATTACTTGTTGCTCAAGGGATTTTCAAGTCAATTCAATTAGGATTCTTGATGGTTGGGCATACACATGAGGATATTGATGCAATGTTCAGAAGGTTTTCAGAGAGGTTAAGAACTAGCCAAACATTGACATTTGCACATCTCATGGATACTTTTAGACAATGTGAGGAGTCTTCTCCAATGCCATTTTTGGTAACGGAAGTCCCTAATTTCAAGAGCTATGTTGATGGATGCCTATGCGATGGGCAAGATGCTTTAGTGGGACACTCAAAGCCTCTCCAATTTCGGTTCTTTATGCAAAATGAAGTTCCTATCATGCAATATAAAGTGCATCCAGGATCATTAGATTGGCAACCAAGTGAAGGTGGCATTGAGTTGTGGAAGAGACATTCGGATGGTCATCCAATGCTACCAAGTGGAGAGCCACCTTGTGTGAGCCACCTTGTGTACCCATGTTCGAGTATGTGAAGGATTGCTCAGATCTGATAGTTGATATCAAGGAGTATGTACACTTTTGGGAAAAATGGGCACACCTGCAAGGTCTAGAAGCATCTTTCAAAAAGTTTTACAAGCCGGTAGTGAAGTACTAGAAGAACATGATTGATGAGCTTGATAAACCAAACAATAGTGTAGAGGGCATGTACGAGAGATTTTGGCCAAAGATGCAACATATTGATTGTGTGCAAGTAGTTGATAATGAAAACGATGAGTTTCAAGGAATTGAAGAGTTGAATGATCACTACTGTGGACCTCAAAGGAAAAAGCCAAAACAATCATTTGATCCAATTGTTGATGTACAAAAAGGACACTTTCTTTTGGTTCGACTAGCATAAAAAATTCACCCAATTTGGCTAGGCATTTCTCAAACTGATGTACAGAAGGATAATAAATTTAAAACTTTCAAGAAGGTTTTCATACAATATTGGGCACCTATATGCAAAAGACGCAATGCAAAAATTGAGGAGGTGTATGCAGATTGTTGGAACAAGATTTGGATGTGCAATAAAGGTGATCCTCCACGTTGGGAATCTATTGATGCTATTGTATGGTCATGGGTTCCAAAAGGTAACCTCTCAAAGAAGGTTTCCTCAAAGAGCAACAACCTCCCCATCAAGGTGAAGATACCAACCATTGCACGCAAGCGAGGTTTATCTAGTTTGTCTCATAGTATAGATTCCAACTCTGATGCTGACTCCACAATGGAGTGAAGGTACTTGAAAAGCATGACTTTTTTTTCCTTGCACAATGATAATTTAATTGAATATTTGGACGGTATGACATTGATCTTTTTTCTTTATCTTTTTTTTGGCAGACCATTGCTTTGTGGTTGCAAGTTCTGCACACTTGACAAAATATCAAGGACTAGTGTTGCATTCTTACTTTTTCTCCAACTAAACTAAAATGGTGTTTTTGAACACCACCTTTTTTTGAGAAGAGACAAAATATGCTTCGTTGAACTCAAAGATATGATGTTTTTTTCCTGGCTAATGCAGAACATTCACATCCAAACTGTGAGTTTCATATACACGGCCAAATCCAATAAGAAAGTCAATGGAGTGCACTCAATGCATTGTAATTGCAACCACTCAAAAACTACCATGCATTGGTCGAAACCTCAACATTTGACATTTTATTTATGTTGATGCAAACCATGCACATTTGTGAGATTTGGATGGACTGCCAAATCTATGGGAAAAATCAATGAAAAACATTGAATGTTACATAATTACAACCCCTCAAAAATTCCCAAATTATCAGGATTTTCCCAAATTCTCTAATATGGTGTTAATCTGAGCTAAGGAGCAAAAGTTATGACCCCTTCTACATAGGCTCTCCAAGGGTATTTCGCCGGTAGAATAGGGTTGGGGCAAGCTCCTCAAACCATATACCTCTGGCAAAATACACTTAGAGGGTCTATTAAAAAGGTATTATTTATTTTTCTTAGATCATCCAAGGAACTGTAAGGAGGATATTTGCTCAAAATTTCATGATCCAAGCAATGGTAAAAGGAAAAGAAAGGATTTTTGAATGTCATAAAATAAGTCACCACTTGGACATTATATATGTATATTATATAAAGGTATATTTATATCTATATCTATTTATCAATGTTTCATATTTACTTACATATTTCTTGAAATAATTTGGAATTTTTTACTCCCCAAAAATGACTTGAGCCTATATATTTTGACCCCTCCCACCTTTTGTCAGCTCGTCGCTCGGGGGTTTTTGCTCGAAAAATGGAAACCCCTAATTACGTTGAGGATATAGATGTGGAGGCAGTGGAAGATTGGGTTATTGAGAAGATAAGAGAGATTAATGATGAGATCTTCTAGACTTTGGGTTATTGGGAAGATAAGAGAGACCAAGATGAGATCTTCTAGGGCTGAGCTAATGTTTAAAGGTGTTTTTTATCACCATATGGCTTTGAGTTATATGATCTACTTCTTGTACAAATGTGATGTGCTTTTTTTAAAATGTACTCTAGTTTTAATAACATGTCATGCCATTTTTTCTAATTTGATTTTTTAAAATCTTACTTTTTGTCTCTTTTAACATGTGATGTACTCTTTTTTTAATGTACTCTAGTTTTAATAGCATGTCATATCATTTTTTCTAATTTGATTTTTTTAAATCTTCCTTTTTGACTCAATGTTTTGTTTTATAAGAGCCTCTTTTTTTTAAAACAAATTTGGACAGTGCACCAGTCTAAAATTAATGAAATAGGTGATGAAAGGAAAAAGTACACCATATTAGCAATATGAAAACCTTGCATGGATCATTGATACGCTTCACATTTTGTATCCAGTAAAGTAACTCACAAGCTCACCCATCTTGTAAATACAATCCTTCACATCCTTCAATGCACTTAGTAGGCTACAGAGCTGGACCCCTTCTCCCCCTTGTGTTCCAAGCATTTGTGTGGAGTCCACGGTTTAGAAGTAGTTTCCAGCTTTTAAAAGGAGTTCCAGGTTTTAGAAGGAGCTTCCAAGGTTTAGAAGGAGTCCAGGGTAAGAAGGAGGATCCAAGGTTCAGAAGGAGGTTCTAGGGTTTAGAAGGAGTTCTAGGGTTTAGAAGGAGGTTCCAGGGTTTAGAAGTAGGTTCCACGGTTTAGAAGGAGGTTCCAAGGTTCAGGGTAGAGTACATGGTGGGGAAGTCGTCTCCCTCGTAGATCATGGAGTTGTAAGGGTTGAGGAACAAAGGAATTAGGAGAGCATAGGAGTGGGAGAGGAAGAAGGTGTAAGAGGATGGGGGAATGAAGAGAGAGGAGGGAGGAGGAGGGAGGAGGAGGAGAGAGGAGGAGGAAGGAGGAGGAGGAGGAGGAGGAGGAGGAGGAAGGAGGAGGAGGAGGAGGGAGGAGGAGAGGAAGAGGGTGAGTTGCAAGGTATGAGGAGAGGGGAGGAGGAGTTGCAAGGTTAGGACATGCTTTCAGATGTGGAGTGCAAGGAAGCATGGACACTTGAGACAAATGCTTCAAATACCAAAGTAGACTCGATATAGCCCAGCAGGCTACAGAGCAAAGTAGACCCCTTCTCAACACAAAGTTGTAACACAGAGTTGTATCATAAAGTTGTATCACAAAGTTGTAACACATTCTCTCTCTACATGTAGAAGTTGTAACATAAAGTTGTAACACAAAGTTGTATCACAAACTTGTATCACAAAGTTGTAACACAAAGTTGTAACACATTCTCTCTCTACATGTAGAAGTTGTAACACAAAGTTGTATCACAAAGTTGTAACACAAAGTTGTAACACAAAGTTGTATCACATTCTCTTTCTACATAAGTTCATGTTGACACAGAGTCAACATACTCCCGGATCCATTTTATTACCCATCCTCGGGTTATGGCTTATTTTGATTTTAGAGTTGGGATTTCCATGTGCGTAATCCAGTGGCTGTTTAGCTTGTGGCATGGAATCGTTCCTGCTATAATGCTTTTGCACCATACAATTTGTAGTCTATAGTCAAGAAGCTTATTTCCTCTTAAGGAGGGGTAGATGACTGTGAATGTCAGAGGGGATCTCGTTGCTGGCATTGTAGACTCTGCCATCAAATCTTCTTGGGAAGAGGTTTGGCAGGGGTCTTGTTGTTGAGGCTGGCATTTCTTGCTATCTTGCATACATATTGGATGCGATTGCACCGTAGCATTGAGCTTGTAGATAATTAGTATGCAAGTCTGATATTTTTACATATAGGAGACAGTCGTGATGTTTGGCAGGGGTCTCGTTATTGAGGTTGGCATTTCTTGCTATCTTGTATACATGTTGGATGTGATTGCACCTGTATCATTGAGCTTATAGATAATTAGTATGCAAGTTTGATATTTTTTCATATAGGAGACAGCTGTGATGTTTGGCAGGGCTCTCGTTTCGGAGGCTGCAGACTCTTTTGCCAATCATCTTGAGTTTTGGCATAGCTTCGTGTACTGCTTGTGAATTCATTACATGCTTTGAGAGTATGGAATGAAAGTGTGTGATACTATTTTTTATGCAATCTATTATGTGCCTATGCAAAATCATGTCAGTGCATGTGATGTGTCTAACTATATGCTTATTTGTGGGATTTGATAGGGAAACTAAGACTCAAACATCCCTAATGTGCAAAAAACGTGCATATGCAGTGAGTGTGCATGTAAAATCTAGTGCAAACTATATGTGCATAAACGTGCATATGCGAGTGAGTGCTTGTGATACAATCTAATCCTAACTAAGGAAGACTTGGTTTCCTAAAAAAATTGTTTTTGTCAGGGATGGCTTGCGTGTTCATGTAGTAGTGCTTCAGTCGGCTCCTGTTTATTGTTGTGTTGAATTGGACTCCATCCAATGTTTCAAGCAGCACAGCTCTGATGGGATTCATCTTTCATACACGGTATGGTCCTTGACCTAGATACTTCAATTTCCCCTTGTGTACTTTGGCATTGTATAACAGGACTCAGTTGCCTTCCTTGATTCTTTAGCTTTAAGGTTTGTGTCAAACCATGTCTTTCTTCTGCGTTTTTCTGTTGTCATGGCATGGTAGGTGACTAGTCTTGTCTCTATATGCTTTTCCAACTGATAGAGCCTTTCTTTCAAGGATTCATGGTCACCCATGCATTCCTGTACTGCGCTGCATAGACTTGGTATTACAAATTCGAGTGGGACCATAGCTTCAAGGCCGTACACCAATTGAAAAATTGTATTCTTTGTACTGACCTTGAATGTGGTTTTGTATGCCCATAAGGCTGCATTCAGTTTCTCTAACCAATCAGAACGTTGTGGTTCTACTACCTTGGTGAGGATAATGCATATTATTTTGTTTGTGGATTCTGCTAGTCCATTCCCTTGGGGGTAGTAGGGTGTGCTTTTTTTATGGATTACCATGAAGCCAGACAAGAGTTCTTGGATTACCTCATTGACAAAATGTGTGCCTCTATCCGACACAATTTCAATGGGGCATCCAAATCGGGTGACATTGTGTAGAAATATGGCAGAGTGATAGTGGCAGAAGGGGGAGCAGAGGGTAGGGGGGGAAGAACTAGGAAAATGGTTTGAGTAGCTCAAGGGTAGGATTAGCAAGGGAGGGGAAAAAGCTAGGTGTGAGGGGCTCGTAAATATGTGACTATTGGATAAGTTGAATGGATAAGTTGAAAATGGTGAGAGGCATGAGTAGGGGAGGTGGGGGCGGGGCGGTGGAGAGGGGGGCGGGGCGGGTGGGGGAGAGGGGGTGCAGGGCGGGTGGCAGTGCTCGTGGGGTGGGGCGATGGGGGTGGCCGGGGGGCGGCCATGGGGGCATTGCTGGCGAGTGCTGCCGCTAGCAGGGCGGGCATCACCTGGGGGCTGGCACTACACACAAGCGTCATTGTGGGCATCGGCCCTTAGTAGCAAGGGCCTTAAGGACCTTGCTTAGTGTAGGTAGGTAGGTAGAAGAGGGCGCAGCCGGTGAGGGGGAGGGGTAGAGAGAGAGAGAGGGAGAGGGAGAGAGAGGGGGGGTGGGGAAAAAAGAGAAAGAGAGAGAGTGAGTGAGTGAGAGAGAGAGAGAGAGAGAGAGAGAGAGGGGGGGGGTGGGGGGGTGGGGGGAAGAGAGAGAGAGAGAGAGAGAGAGAGAGAGAGAGTGAGTGAGAGAGAGATAGAGAGTAGAGAGAGAGACATAGAGAGAGAGAGAAAGGTAGAGAGAGATAAGAAGAGTTAGAGAGCGATAAAGAGAGAGAGAGAAAAAAAGGTAGAGAGAGATAAGGAGAGTTAGAGAGAGTGAGAGAGAGAAAAAGAGAGAGAGAGAGAGAGAGAGAGAGAGAGAGAGAGAGAGAGAGGGGGGGGGGAGGGAAAGAGAGAGATAGAGAGAGAAAGGGGGAGGTGGTGGTGGAGATGGATGGGGGAGGGGGAGGGGGTGGTGGAGATGGAGGGGGAGGGGGAAGGGGGAGGTGGAGATGAAGGGGGGAGGGGGAGGGGGTGGTGGAGATGGAGGGGGAGGGGGGAGGGGGAGGTGGAGATAGAGGGAGAGGGGGAGGGGGAAGGGGGAGGTGGAGATGGAGGGGGGAGGGGGAGGGGGTGGTGGAGATGGAGGGGGAGGGAGAGGTGGAGAGGGAGGGAGAGGGGGAGGGGGGAGGGGGAAGGGGGAGGGGGTGGTGAAAATGGATGGGGAAGGGGGAGTGGGAAGTGGGGATGGAGGGGGGAGGGGGAGGGGGCAGTGGAGATGGAGGGGGGAGGGGGAGGGGTTGGTGGAGATGGAGGGGGAGATGGAAGGAGGAGGGGGTGGTGGAGATGGAGCGGGGAGGGGAGGGGGAGGTGGAGATGGAGGGGGTAGGGGGAGGGGGTGGTGGAGATGGAGGGGGGAGGGGAGGGGGAGGTGGAGATAGAGGGGGAGGGGGAGGAGGGAGGGGGAAGGGGGAGGGGGTGGTGGAAATGGAGATGGAGGGGGTGGTATAAATGGAGGGGGAAGGGGGAGGGGGAGGTGAATATGGAGGGGGGAAGGGGAGGGGGTTGTGGAGATGGAGGGGGGAGGGGGAGGGGGTGGTGGTGATGGTGATGGAGAGGGGGAAAAAAAAAAGAGCAAAAAAAACTTCATGGATGAAAATCAGAAAGGAGGGAGAAGTGGTCACCTAAACGCTCTCAAAGCCTTTCTCGATGTAATGGGATTGTTGTGGAACAATGGACGATGAGTGGATGGGTAGGTTATCGCTACGAGATGGGCTCGACGGTCACTTAGAATGTGAGGATGGGAGTATGGTGGTGGTCAATGGAGAGGGAGGAGTGTCTTGTGTGGGGCTCGGAATGAAGAAGAGAATGGAGGAAAAAAGTGAAAGATGAAGAATGAGGGGGTGGAGTTGGTTTTGATAGGATTTGATTTTAGGTTTAGGGTTTAACCCTAAACTCTTCCCGAGCCATAACTCTTTATGGAGAGCTCGGTTTGCTTTTCTGAAAAAAGGTAAAATGTTCAAAATTGCAAGCTCTACGCATTCGTGTCCACTACCTAGCCTGACTGTATATTATGTGGCTTCTATTTAAGAAATAATAAAATTTCTTAAGGTAGTAACCCAAGATTGATGCTTGGGGTTGATATAATTGGTTAGAAATGAAAAAAAAAATTACTCTCCTTGCCCTTGAGTGTTATGTTCCTGAAAGTTCGAAGTAGTTTGTCTTTTACACATACCTACGTATGTTTACTCACTACTTGAGACACTAGTCTCCCTAGCAATGGTGCCAAATGTTGGCTCTTTCCTACTGCTTTCGTAGGAAGAGCTGGGTATTCTATGTTTGCAGGGTTTTGAGGCTTTTTGTCACCTACAGATACATTGGGGTTGTCAGTTGTAGTATATGTGTAGCTTAGTGAGAGTGCTCTCAACAGAAGCAAGAATGGAAGAGGGAGAGAGAGAGAGATAGAGAGCCACACAAGTTTTGGTGGGTGCAGAACCACCCTAATCTTCTTTTCCATTCATTTATATATGTGTTTGAGTATTGTACATAACCGGGGTTAAGGCACAGTGACCTTTAACCCCCACAACCTCCCACTTAAAGGACAATGTGCCTTTAAGGGAGAATAACTAGTGAGCATACTATCCAATGCCCATCAATACACGACAATACTCAAACCGCTGACTAGGTAGACTCTTCGTCAACATATCTGCAGGGTTATCATCTGTATGAACCTTGACAAGCTCTATGCGCTTGTCCTCAAGTACCTCCCTGATGAAATGGTACCTGACCTCAATGTGTTTGGTCTTTGCATGAAAGACCGGATTCCGTGCTAGCTGAATAGCACTCATGGAATCACTATGACACCTGTATGAATCCCCTGATGAGACCCTCACTGTTGTTCGCTCTAGGTATCCCAATCCCCCTAATGTTCAGTTCACCCAGATAATTGGGCCAAGTCAAAGGTTGTTATCATGATACTTTCCAATAAAATATCTTCGCTTAAGAGGCAAGCACTAGCCGAGATTGCCAGGAGAGAGGGAGGTCAACCACCAAGGAGCTAGCCCCACACCACTCACAAGCATGAGTGGAAGAAAGCAATGAAGGTAGCGAAGGTGGCGGACTTGAGTCTATAGCACGTGGAGGCACGAAGGATCCAAATGGAGCAATATGGAAATGTGCATTTTGAAGCAGGGGGTGTTGAATCATGGGAGGACCAATTTGTAAGTGTCGATCTCAAATTATATTATGTTTATGTGGTTTATTAGGAGGTTGTTTCTTTGTACTAACCCCTCCACAAATTGTGTTATCTTATAGCTTAATATTTTGGGCAGGTACCCTACTCCTGTTGAGATAGCCTACCACCGCCACCATCACAGAGGAGATACATGGAGGCACTTCTATGATGATGGGTTGATTACTAAGGAGCAGTATATCCAGGCTACTAGAGCACCCCCCTAGGTATTTAAAAGTAGTTAAATAATGTCAATATTGTAAATAAATATTTGATTTTTCTTACATTGATACTTGTTGTCCCTCGTTTACAGGGCCTATAGCTGATCAGGAGGAAGAAGATGAGGAAGAACGGAGTGAGGACGTGGACAACTTTTTAGTTGTAGAAGTAGTGCTAGCTACTCTTTTTTGTATTTGAAGCCATTGGCTTTTTGGCTTCGTGCCTCTCTTGTATATACACTCCTCTTATTTTTTGTACTTGAAGCCATAAGACGTGGCTTGCCTTTGTGCTATATGTACATACAAGCACTTTTTGGGCTATGAATTAATTTACACTCCTTTTGTTTTTTTGGCTTTCAATTTCCTTATGAAATGTTCTATCAATGAATACCTTGTGAACTAAACGTTTTGAAGTTGTAATGTTTTATTCGAAATTGTAATCGCTGGCTATAGACGTGCTTGGAATCGTGCTAATTAAAATGTAGTTCACTGTAAGAATTGAATTGCAGAATGTGGAAATGGGATTCTTGTAACCACATAGCATACACAACATACACAGCATTCTGTTCAACCATACAAATTTCTACTTTTATTTTAAAAAAAGATTAGGTAGAGCATCTATAAGTGCATCTATGTATGTGTCTTTCTATCTTTTTTAAATTTCTATAGAGCATCTAAAAGCGCATCTATAGGTGCATCTGTCTGTTATATAAACGTGCCTATAGATGTGGGTCTATAAACATGCAAATAGATGCACCAGTAAGTTTTTTTTAGTTGAGGAAACACGTCTACGTGCATGTCTGTGGGTACTTTGTGTTGTTGTAAGTTTGAATCTGAAGAAGACAACATTCAATGTCTGTCCAAATGAAATGAGGGAGACAACCACATTGCTCTAAAATGGAGGAGATTTGAAAATGTCAATGTTGAACAATCCAATAAAAAGAGATTGCTAGTGTCATATAAGAGCAGCCAGCCAAGGGAGTTTATAGGTCACGTAGTTCAATCCATCCCAAAATATGTGCTTCACAATTTCACGGGGCCAACTAGTAGGATAAGCAGTTCAGGACGTGCCTTGCCAATTTTCCTTGTGACACTATTGTATCTTTCATAGATTTTGCAGAAAATTATTCTTTTCAAGAATAAGATGAGATACAAAGTGCTCACTGGTACAACAAGCAGATAACAATTCTTGTGCATATCACGTATAGTCATTTTCTTAATTCTTCCACACCTCATGCCAATCTACTTGATGACTCACAGGAGTCTAAGTTAGTGCAACACACTTACCATTTCTACATCTTAAATGATAGGGAACATGACACCTTATTTGTGCAACATGCTTTTCTACTACATTGGGAATGGCTGAAAAAGAAAAATACCCATGCAAAAAATAGAAAACAACATTGGGTGTGGTTAGATGGTGTTGCCTCTCAATTTAAATTAGCACGTGGATTCTACTTCATCTCAAGGTTCACATCCCTAACTAGTCTAGACACGATATGGAATTTATTTGGGTCTAGCCATGGCAAGGGTGAACATGATGGATGCAATGCTATTATTAAAAAATCTCTATTCAAAAACCAATTAGCATGCCCTCAAGGAAAACTCAATGTTGCCCATAATGCTGTAACATGGCTTACAGCCAACCTCTCCACAGGAGCACATTCAACACATAGTAAATGAAGCCTTAAGAATACTATAGTACACAAAGTGTTCCATGAAGTGAAAGTGGATGAAGTGCAAAGGAGAAGTCGACGTGATTGCGAGAAAATTAAAGGAGTTCGTGGTCTTTATAGCATATGGGGCTTTTCAAACAACCAATTGATTAAAATGAAAAAACTTTCTTATTTCTACAGCGTGTGAATCATAGGGGATCATGACAATTGTGAGAACATTGCAACTACAAAGACATGGGATCGAGTTCAAGTTTTCATTCTATGTTCAGCTGGAGTCACAAACAATGGAGAGAAAAACGACTCGCCACAGTTTGGGGAGAGTTTCAATGACCTCACTGGCTGTCTGGAAGAGGGGGATAACTTTCCAGTTGTCATAGATTCTGGGTGAACAAGGAAGATGACGCATACTTTCTGTTGTAGTGCACAAAACCTAAGTATAAGGAAACATTTAAGGATAATTGGGAAACAACCTATGAGAAGTGGGATGTAGTAGTCGGAGCCTTTTGGTACAAAAAAACATCCAAGAGAGGCCGCAATTACGAACTGCTACATAAGAGCACACAAACATGTGTGTACTCTCATCTAGTAACAGCTACTATTAAGTTCCAGATGCAACCTATGCCACAATGAAAGAATGGCAAGAGTATCTTAAAATTGGATTTAGACACGCATGAGCACATCTTGGGGTGTCTTGGAGTGGTGGATGAGGACGATTGAGATAGTACTAAGAAAATGTATGTAGTCTCATTGCAAGGAAACAATATGTCCACTTGTCCTACAAAATGGAATATGTATTGAGACTGCTTCTTATATCCCAAATAACCACCGTGCTAGTTTAAATAAAATTCAAACTTAAAACCCATGCTTGTTCTTAGTATATCCCAACAACCACCGTGCTGGTTTCCCATAATGAATCAACATGCCTACAAATCCATTCATCTTGTAATAATAGAAGCAAACCACTGTGCTGGTGGCTGCTCATATCCTAGTGCAAACTAACCACCGTGCTGGCAATAACTTATCTTGCACTACTACCATGCTATCCCTACACTACTCCGTGCTATCCTAAAATTTGTTGCATAGTGCTACACTAAAGCATTGCCCTGTAGACTTTTTATCATTTCGTTAACCGTCAGATTTCATCCCATGCTTGCTTTTAGTATATCCCAATAACCACCACATTGGTTTCCCATAACGAATCCATTCATCTTGTAATAATAGAAGCAAACCACCTCGCTGGTGGCTATTCATATTCTAGTGCAATCAACCACTGCATTGGCAATACCTTATCTTGCACTAATCCTGCACTACTACCATGCTATCCCTACACTACTGTCATACTATTCTAAAATTTTTTGCACAGTGCTAGTGCCATTTAGACTGGCTATCATTAACTGTTAGATTTCAACCACCGGGCTACTTAAAACATTTAAGTACTAACATGGAGGCACGTCCATACAAAATTAGGTATTACGAGCACCATGAGAATATCCACAAGTTCAAGAAACATCTGCAAGATTTTTATTATTTCAAGGAAATTCGACAATCCCAACTATCTTATCAACCTCCCTATAGCAAGCACCTCCCAGCTTTAGAGGCTAGTCTGCTGCACTATGGCAGACCTCTTCACACACTCGAATCACACACTGCTTGCTTGAATCTGTTGACTTATGCACCCATAGTAACTCCTCCTTTCATTGGGGGTCATCTTCATCCTACTCTTTGCGCTCTATACATCTTTGAGCCTCTTTTCTATCCTGCCAAAGGAAACCTACATCATGAGCTTGACAAGTACCTTAAAGGAGTAGAAAAAACAATAGCCAGGGAAATTAATAATCACCATCTATGCCAACTCCAAGTAATACACCCACCACTGAAGCATGTCCTCCTTCTTTGGGTCTATTTCTGTGAGGGTGCCATCCAACATCATTTTCAGATAGAACAAAAGCATTCCAAAGTCTTTTGGGTATGCCATAGATTTGCAATAGGTGGATTGGTGTACAATATTTTGGGGCTAGATTTCGTAATGGGCTCTTCGTTGTGTCTGCACTGCACTCAAATAGAGAGAGAGTTTGTTGAGCCTAACCTTCTCATTCTTCAGTCTCACATTAATTGTCTAATCTAAATCTTTCATCTCACATTAATTGTCTAATTGAAATATTTCGTGGTACAATAGTTCACTAATCAAAATCTTTCATTGTCTCACATTATGTGTCAAATCAAAATCTTTCATCTCATTATTATCACCGTGCTGGCGTGGATCAAAGGACACTATCTAGTCACTTAGCTGAGAAAACATTGCCCAAGTAAACTCTAGAGAAGATTAGCAATTCAATAGATTACACACAGATTACATAGATTACAATCTCAAAGACTCCTTCCCTTCATGCCGCTTCCTCTTTCCTTGCTTTGAGCTTCCTGGTTGTAGGCTCGACCCTTTTTGCTCCTTTCTAGAAGGGGGCTAGTTCCTCCCTTCAAGCTCCTTTTCCTTGTAGTCAGGTTTGGTCTTGGCCTTCTTCAGTTTGAGCTCATTGTCTTTAAGATCTTTTGCCCAAATGGAAAATTGAGCTGCAGCATCTACTTTTTCGTCGTAGATAGTTGTAGTAGGTAGGCACATTTGATCTTTCCATGACCTGGGCAATCAGGTTCGATCTTGGCCTTCTTCAATTTGAGCTCATTGTCTTTAAGATCTTATGCCCAAATGGAAAATTGAGCTCCAGCATCTACTTTCTCGTCGTAGATAGCTGTAGCAGGCAGGCACATTTGATTTGTCCATGACCTAGGCAATGGCAAATGGCATTCTCTACATAGCAATTTTGTATGCACCCACAATCCAAAGCAAAAAATGTGCACAGGGTGGCAGCATGCAGGCCATCGGATACAAAATCTATGATGGGTGTATGGTAGACCATGCATTTTGGACCCTACTGCATAGCAGCATAGGCATCCGATTGAACTATTGTAGCCATCAATACCACAGTCTTACTTTGTACATGACAAAGTTGCTTATTGATTCCTTCCTCCCTCATCCTAAGGCTGCAAATGTTCTCCTTCATCTCCTCTACCTTTTTGCTCACTCTATGCAACAGCTGCATCAGAATCCCTTAGCATCTATTGAGCTTTCATAAATTCTTGAAAAACTTCTTCATGGGCAGTTTCCAAGACTTCCACGCTAGTTTGGAAATCTTGCAGGGCAACGTACTCCTTTTTATAACTGTCAAAAGCCATGGCAAGCTTGTGCTAACATCTATCGTGATCTTCTTGGAGGGTATTGTAGGTTGCTCTTTGGACTTCCAACAATGTTTGATAAAAACAACCCTCACCATGGCTGTTGCAAATTTCTCCACAATAGTGGCTAGCCTTGCTTCACCATGGTGGTTGCTCTCTACATCCTTCCTAGCCTAGGGAGCTACCTCGTTGGCTTATCCACCCTAGCTACTCTCGGCCCCATCCTTCTTGGCCTCAAAGCTCTCTCATAGTTCCTACATCACCTTTCTAGTTTTTGCATTCTCCCTTTTCAGCTCCTCCATCATTTGCTCTTTTTCAATGTTCAATGAGTTCTGCATGTTGAAGAGCTATTTGTAAAGACCCTTCTTTTTGGATCTCTGATCTTCAAGGTCCTTTTGCATCTTTTTGAGCTCCTTGTCCACCATGTCCCCGTGTCATTTCTCACTTCTTTGAGCCTATCTCGGAGCTCCTTCATGTGCCTCTGCTTCTTCTCTTCTATGCCTTTCCATGTCGACCAATTTTGTGGTGGCCTCATCTTGCTCTTGTGCCTACAAGACCCTTGCTTGTGCCTCCTCAACCTTGTCTTCTGCACCTTCCCTAAGACATCTACTTCTTGTATTGCTCAAAAATCCCTTTGAGGGTGGATGCCATCATGTGCATTGCAACTCCAACGACTGAGATGACAATTGGGATTTGCCATCCACACAATTCTTTAGGTTGGTTAGCACACTCTTGGATATCAACTTTGAGAAAGATACATCACGTCCTTTCAATTGCTCTAATGCTGCTTGAACTTGCTAGAACTTGCAGGTTCCTCTTGTATCAGGAAAGAACTGAGTTGTCTTCTTTAGTACATCTTGGAGGTTTGTTGGCAAGGTCGAAATCTTGACTCCACCATCTTTACTAATTTGACCGTTGGGGTATACATCTAGGATATCCTGTCTCTTCCACTTCTTCTCAAAAAAGTGTGCTTGCATACTACCTCCAAAAATTCCTAGAGCCTTTTGAATTACACTTTCATTGATGGTAGTCTTGTGACCTTGACAAACTAGTTGCCCCTCCTTCACATTCACTATCCTGCACCATCCTAATGAAGTTTTGGAGAGCATCCAAATTGGGCTTTTGAATAGCGAGAGAGGAGCTCCCATATGTCATGATTTCAAGATGAGGGGAGGAGGGGCTCTGGCACTATGCTACAGAGAAGGAGGAAAGATTGTGTGAGAAGCTCTCGGACTTTGCAAGGTCCATTATGAGAGGGGATAGAAGTTGTAGGAAGAGTGCAAGGAAGAAAGAAATGGTTTGTTCAACCATGTTGGTTTAGGCTAAAGCAGTTGATTGCATGATGTTCCAACCATTGTGCTTGTTTAGTAAAATAACATTATATTACTATTCTATTGTGAAATATATTGATGTCAATTTTTGCTCAACCACGCCATCGGGCTTGACAACAACTCATGTTTATTCAACCATGCTGGTTCAGGAAAATCACATAATTGGAAATTGAGCTGAACCAGCCTATGATTGCATGATGTTCTAACCACCGAGCTAGTTTAGGACAATAACATTTAGTCCAATCCTAGTTTAAGAAATGAAACAAGTAAACTATCCCAAAGCTCAATCACAAACAACCACTGGGCTAGTTTAGGCACCACCACTGACCTACATTATATCTAGCATGGGTATGATGTTCTCCTCAAACACCTTGCATCTCATCTGCTTTTTACACATGTCTTTCTATTTGGAGAAAGTCTCGTGTTTTTGTGCCAAAACATCAGCACTGTAGCAATGAGTTTTGTACTTAGTGACGTATAAGAGGGAGAGAGTAGGAGTTTGGGAGTGAGGAGAGGAGACACACCCATAGTAGACACCAATAGGTGGGGATAAATAATGAGTGGTACCTCCCCAAGTACACACAGTAGTATATATATCTTTGGATAAGGCTAGGACCACTAGGCACTAAGTACAATGCATACTTAGTGTACTTAGCAGTACTAGACTAAAAACTGTTACATAGGGTGGCCAGTGCCTTTACCCCAACAACCTCCCACTTAAAGGCAATGTGCCCTCAAGAGAAAGAAAAGAAAGAACAGCATATACATCATAATGTACAAGACCAGTAGACTGGCCTTAACCTATACCCATTAGCCGTCTGCAATGTGCAAACCGCTCAGCAGCCAATCCTTTGGTCAACAGATCTGCTGGATTGTCATCAGTGTGAACTTTCACAAGCTGAAGTTGCTTGTTCTCAAGCACCTCCCTGATAAAATGATACTTCACGTCGATGTGCTTCGTCTTTGCATGAAAAATAGGATTTCGTGCCAACTGTATGGCACTCTGACTGTCACAATGCAACAATGGAGTATCACTTGAGTAGCCCAAATCAGCCACTAGCCGAGATAGCCATATAGCTTCCTTGCATGCCTCAGTGGCTGCAATATATTCAGCTTCTGTAGTAGACAGAGCAATGCACTGTTGCATTCTAGATACCCACGACACTGCACCTCCAGTGAAAGTGAAAACATATCCGGTAGTAGACTTCCGGGTATCAGGGTGACCGGCATAATCAGAGTCTATATAACCCTGCACTTTTGCATCTTGACTGCCGAAACATATACACAAATCTTGTGTACCCTTCAGGTATCTCATGACACCTTTCACTGCATTCCAATGCTTCTTGCCGGGGTTTGCCATGTATCTACTAACCACTCCCACTGCAAATGCAATATCAGGCCTGGTTGCAACCATAGCATACATAAGACTGCCACAAGCTGATGCATACGGAATCTTTGACATCTCAGCTCTTTCAGCATCTGAATGGGGCTGTCCAAAGCACTGATTTTCACATAAGGAGGCAATGGAGTACCAATACTCTTCCCCCCTTCCATGTGAAATCTCTGCAAGACCTTGCCAATGTATTCCTTCTGAGACAAGTATAGCAACCGCTTTTCCCTATCCCGAAGTATCCGCATGCCCAGTATATGGTTGGCATCACCAAGATCCTTCATATCAAAGGTCTAATGCAATCTCTTTTTTAAGGCATTCATCTCTTTATGAGATTTTCCAGCAATTAACATGTCATCCACATACAAAATGAGGATCAGTAAACTACCATCTAAAGCTTTCTTGGTATACAAGCAGTGATCAATGTCACTTCTCCTATAACCTTGGGTTCGCATGAATGTATCAAACTTATGATACCATTCTCTGGGTGCCTGCTTAAGACCATAAAGACTTTTCTTCAGTCTGCACACAAGCTTCTCCTTTCCCTTCACTGTAAAACCTTCTGGCTGCTGCATAAAAATCTGTTCATGTAAATCACCATGAAGAAATGCCGTCTTGACATCCATTTGGGCCAAGTTCATATTTGCATGTGCAACCAATGCTAATACAGTTCTGAGAGTTGTCATCTTAACGACAGGAGAGAATATCTCATCAAAGTCAACACCATATTCTTGCTTGAACCCCTTGGCAACCAGTCTAGCTTTATGCCTTGGCTTTTCACTAGGTGTGACTTTAAGTCGATAAACCCATTTGCATGGCAGTACTTTCTTACCAATAGGCAAGGGTACCAATTCCCAAGTGCCATTTTTGTGAAGACTGTCCATTTCAGACTTCATGGCAAGATCCCATTGAACCTTGTCTGCCCTCTGCCTAGCCTCTCTGTAGCATGAAGGCTCTCCACAATCAGTGAGCAATCAAAGCCAGGAATAAATCTGTCTAGCTGCCGTGTCGGTCTGGTTGACCTTCTAACCTGATGACCATCATCATGAGGTGGCTATCCAGCCTGTTCATTACCCAGTTCTGGCTGCATTTGCATGTCAGGAAGATCATCTAACTGTGGTACATCCATTGGGATATCATCTGCCATATCTGGCTATCCATTTGGACCTGTTGCAGCATCATTTAATGGCTGATTATGCTGCTGTTGTGGCTGATTTACAACCGGTCTGTGTTGCCCATGATGCCTGTCATCATCAATAGTTACTTTTAAAGGTCCCTGTTGTACAACAGGTTCCTTGAACATGATGGTTTCATCAAACACGACATCATTGCTGCGTATAAGTTTTCTATTTGTGGGATCCCATAGTCTGTAGCCCATCTCACCTTTGTCACCATACCCTAGGAAAATGCATTTCAGAGACTTTGGATCCAATTTAGTCCTGTCTTCCCTGCGTACATGCACATACGCGACACAACCAAAGACCCGTAGGTGTTTGTAAGATGGAGGCTTACCTGTCCATGCCTCTTCAGGCACACCACCACATAATCTCTTATTCGGTGACCTATTTATAAGGTGCACAGCTATCTTTACATCTTCAGCCCAAAAAATGTGGGGCAATGCAGCATGTGACAACATAGATCTGACCTTTTCTTGAATGGTCCTGAACATTTTCTCAGCGGTACCATTCTGTGGAGGATCATACGATGCAGATAACACCCTTTGAATGCCCTTTGTCTCACAGAATTCCTGGAACTCTTTGGACAAATACTCTCCACCATTGTCAGACCTCAAAGCTTTCAGTTTCTTGCCTGTCTCATTTTCGACCAGTGCAACAAATTTAGTGAAAGCAGTAAAGGTATCACTCTTTCTTTTAAGAGTGTAAACCCACGCTTTGCGGGTGGCATCATCTATAAATGACAAAATGTACTTTCCTCCTCCTAAAGATACAGTAGGCATCTCACATACATCGGTATGGACAAGCTCCAAGAGCTGTAATTTCTGATTTGATGCCCTCTTATGAGGAATCTGTACTTGACGACTGTAGAGACAAAATTCACATTTCTTTAAATCTGAAAATTTTAGACTCGGCAAGTAACCAAAATGAGCCAGTTGCTCCATTCCCTTAACACTCATATGGCCAAGCCGGCTATGCCACAATGAAATCTTTGGCAGCTCGGCAGCATTTACATCAGAATGCGGACAATGTCCTGCATGAAGTGAATACAAAGTATCAAGTTTAGGACCTCTGGCTATAGCCATTGCCCCTTTGTTGATTTTCCACTTTTGATTACCAAAGGTGGTATGATAACCATCGTCAACCCTATGGAAATCAAGTTCTTCTTCACCTCAGGAACATGCCTGACCCCTTTGAGCATTAACTGCTGGCCATTTTCAAGAACAAGCCTGACATCACCTATGCCAGTGATGGAACATGCATGGTTATCACCAAGAAAAACAACTCCCTTTTGCCCACCTGCATATTCGACAAACAGATCTCTGTAGGGTGTCACATGAAAGGAAGCACCTGAATCTATAATCCAGGAAAGCATATCTAATCCATCTCCAGCATGAAGTGTATGAGCCTTTAGTGATGAAGTGAAGCATACCTCACGTCCACTGTCACTGTCACTAACATAAGTAACATGCAGCTCCTCTTTTTCTTTGCCCTTTGACTTGCCTTGAGCCTTGCCTTCTTTGGCTCTTTCGTCGTTCTTTTTCTGAAAACATTTTTTCTCTACATGTCCCTTCTTGCCACAATAATTGCAGACAAGATCTTTCTTCGAGCGGGACTTGCTCCTTTCTCTTTCTTTGTCTTTTCCACGTGTTTTGGACTTGCTGCGTGCATTCAAAGCATTTGACTTCCCAACAGCATTGTTCTTTTTGTTCATCTCTTCCTGTAGAAGAGCGCTCTCCACATTAGCAAATAACAGAATGGCATTCAAGTTGCTAGTAGAAGTCCTAAATGTATCCCATGACTCAGGTAGAGAACATAGGATGAGTGTAGCTTTCAGCTCATCATCGAGCTTCAACCCTTGGTTGATCACCTGGCTGAATATGCTGTTGAACTCAATAATATGAGTGGACATAGGTGTCCCCTCCTTCATCTGAAGCCCAACAAGCTTCTTCAACCAGTAAGCTTTGCCCGTGGCACTTTTCTTGGCATATGTATCCTCAAGACGCTGCCACATTCTCCACGCAGTAGGTTCATCTCTGATGCCTACAACCAGTGAATCAACAACTGTAAGCATTATGGTTGACATGGCCAAGTTGTCCATCTTCTCCCACTGCTCATCAGTAATGTTGGAGGGCTTAACACCCTTCTCCTTTATAGGTTTGTACTGGTCCTTCTGCATCAACACATTGTAGCACTGTGTCCTCCATATGTCGTAGTTTTTAGCTCCTTCGAGCTTCTTTATCTGAAACAAGGACGACACGTCGCTAGTGCTGGAACTCATGGTAAAGAAAGAAGAGTTTGTTCCTCAATGGAATTGCCTGACTCCCTGAATGTATGTGCAGTGAAGCACAAATAAAAGATCTCTCCCACAAGTGGAAGCTTCAATGAAAAGAACTCTGTTTTTGTGGCATAAACCACTCTTCCCCCGTGCTGCAGAAACAGTACAGTAGCCTTTTTTTGTCATCCAGAGTGTACAAAAAATAGTACAGCTGTAATAAAACAGCCTTCGAACAGTCCAGCAACTTTATGGATTATTTTGGAGGCAAATGACACTGTTATAACAGTGATTACAGAACTGATTTGACTGTCATAACAGTCCCAAAACTGTCATTTAATATTCAGACCTGCATTATGGCACGGTTGCCCAAAAACAAAAACTGCTGTAAAGTGACCCGTATTGACTTGGAACAGTCCTTCTACTGCAATTATACAGTATAGGACTGGAAGCCAACAAAAGCCCCTTGTTTGAACAGGGATTTTGAGGGATTTTGTCACAATTTTAGAAATGCACAGGTTCCAATGTAGAATGAGAAGAGCATTAGCTTCCCCCCAAATAGTAATACACTGGAGCAAGTGCAAAGCCCCAAATTTTAGAGTGCTGCTGTGCTCTAGAATGGCATTTTTTACAACATTTTGTAGACTGCTGCATTTACTGCATGTGTGGGTAACACCCCTGACTAATGCATCTGTCTCTGTCAATGAATAAGCATACACACTGCAAGTGACAATGCATACACGGCATCAAGATGGCATAGACTTCTGCTCAGGTAATAGGCATACACACTGCAAATCTGTCAATGCATACGCTGTGTAACCCTTCACTGGCCAAGTGAATAACCTGTCTCAACTCTGTTTGCAGCATAAGCTAAGCCTCAGAGTTGAGTGATGCCCTGCCATTGTAGAACACCTGTACATGCCTTTGCAGTACAAGATGCGTATTGAAATGACAAAAAATCATAGGATACAGTGCATAAGAAAGCAAAGTACTTGGCAGTTACAAAATAGGGCTTGCACAGTAGTGCGTCCCTCTTTTCAAGAGTAGTGAAGATAACTTCCAATTTTCAGCTTGACAAAACCTGTGTAAAACAGGAAAAGTACAGCAAGTACAGTTGTACCTGCGTACCTTGCTGTGTCGCAGAATTTTCTGCACAAGAAAGTGTGCCAAGTGCTGAAATAAACAGGAAATTGCTGTTGTAGAAGCACAACAGTGTGCCCGCTGGAAAACACATGAATAGGTGCCTATGGGCACTCAATGTTGAAGTTGTGGCACTGTACTTGCATGATTTGCGTGCAGGCTGCGCCTGTACCTGCGTAATGTGCCTGTTGCACGTTTTCCAAGGAAAAGTACAGCTGAAGCTGCTGTAGCTGCTCCAAAAGTATGTGGAAACGGGTACGGTTGTACTTTCGTGATGTTCTACTGCTGCACATTGGCTGGCTAAGAACAAACGTGACCCGTGAGGATGGAGAGGATGGAGGGGATCGGGAGAGGAGTAGCAGAGCAGTGGCTCTAACACCAGTTGACGTATAAGAGGGAGAGAGTAGGAGTTTGGGAGTGAGGAGAGGAGACACACCCACAGTAGACACCAATAGGTGGGGATAAACAATGAGTGGTACCTCCCCAAGTACACACAGTAGTATATATATCTTTGGATAAGGCTAGGACCCCTAGGCACTAAGTACAATGCATACTTAGTGTACTTAGCAGTACTAGACTAAAAACTGTTACATAGGGTGGCTAGTGCCTTTACCCCAACACTTAGGCTGTCTCTCCTTTTCTTGTGTTCTGTTGAAGCCCACAGACTTCTTAGATCAGGATGATTGTGCATTGCTAGTGCTCTACGCTCAATCGTTGGAGCCACATTGGTCCTTCTGAGTGACAACATCTTTGACATTGTGTGCCCAAGCCATTTCTCCTTTGTTTGAGGGGACATCAACATAGCTAATGTCACCCTCTTTATAGCTAGTTGATCTAACCTCTGCACCCCTTTCACTTTCTGTAGGCCATTTCTCAGGTTAGAGAGCATCGCCTCTTGGGCGTGCATCTCTCAAGGTGTTGGTAGGGTTGTTACTCTATGAAATTTAGGGTGTAGGCTAAATCTTTTGAAGACTCGAGACTGGTAATCACCTAAATGGCTTGATGTTGCTGCCTCGAATGCTCTCACCAATCCACAACTCTTGTTATTTGCTCTGATGGCAATGATCGAATGCATGCATCTACAATCTCTTCTTGCTACTTCTATGCAAGGAGTCTTCTTTCATATCATTTTTGTCCCTTTGCAAATGTTTCAAAAGTGTCTTTCGTTGCCATTTTGATGTACCATGCCAATGCTTTCCTTGACTTGCACTTTGTTCTTTGTGCTAGTGAGGCAAGCAAAGAATAGCAGACAACTTACCTGAAATAAGACAATGGCAAACCAAAGTCTGTGCAAGGTCACGTCGAGGTGCGTGTGGGTTGTAGGGCATTTTCAAGGCAGGGGTAGGTTGCAGGTACTTAATCTTCCAAGATTTGATGGGTGGGAGGTTTGAAATTTTAAAATTCATGGGAGTATGAAAATTTTAGCCATTGGTTTTTCCCCCTCCAGCGATACACGTCAGTAGAATTGGATATCCCAAACAAGTACAATGTGTCCTAAAATTCTTCAAAACACAAATAGGCTAAAGGGTACACTATCGGGTTTGATACTCTATATTATGAAATGCAATGACCTTTGGCATGCTTATGAGCCATATAGCAAGCAAGTACATGGAAAAAGAAACAATTCAAAATTTTAAATAGTGTTGGATTTATTTAGAAATCTTTGAACATGCACAAATTGCACTTTTTTTACTTCTTCCATTTTAGGAAATCTACATACCAATACCAATAACTATCAATGTTTTAAGGCCACCATACAGTAGTCCCGCTAGTTTAGATTCCAAATCTATTTTGGTTTTCAACAAATCAAAAAAAAATTATCGACCGTGTCCTCAAATGGGTATGCATCATTTTAGCACAACATTGGAGGCCCATTAACCCATGCCCAATGTTCTCATTTAGGTGTTTCCTTGGGTTGAGGAGAAGCTCACGTAGTGTACTTTTGAATGATTACTTGGTTGCATGTATGTATAGAACAAAATTTTGATGTTTTTGAATAAATTGCTCTATCCTATAGTCTTCAGGATGCATGCTTCACATGCAACATAGCACTTGTAATGCTTTAACGGTCTCCTTTGAAATCCTTATTCCATAATTATTTGTTCTCATGTTTGGAATCTATACTACAACTTGATAAAGTTTGTTGAATTTTGTTGAGAAATGCAAGATACCTATACATTGAAAAGTCCTTGAACCTCACCAAAAATGGCTACACCAAAGCAAACAATGACTTGTTAACAATATTTACAATGCAAGATACCACAAGTGGGGTACTCCACTTGATGACAATATGAATAACCCCACCTACATCAAGTACAATCATGTGCTTAGGATGCTCACCAAGGTCCACATTTCTGACCATGACAATGTGGTAGCCGCCAACTTGCTACTACAACTTCTCAAGCCCATCCAAATCAGGACAAACTAGGTCGACAATTTTTATAGGGAGATGGATGTACATTGCCATAAGCCCTAGTAAAATATTGGCAACCTTATGCCCTTCATTCCTATCATCAAACATATCATGAAGCCAAACATTGGCAGGCAGGACATTATGCAGCAACACACTGCATAGCTCAAATAATTCCACCAACTCTAGCTCCTGTTGGGATATCTCAAGGTGTATGCCTCAGGCACACCTTATGTTTCTATGTGTGAGTGCTAGAGGCACAGTTAGGTGCCCACAAGCACAGTTAGGTGGTGGAAAGCCACATAGGATGATTGAGAGAATCTAGGAGCAGATTGAGGTGATGATTGTGGAGCTTTGAGGTCATCAGTGATGTCAGTGACCTTGTATGAGGTGCCTACTTAAGGACCTCTTTCTTCTTCATTCTATAAGCAAGTACTATGATTTTGTGTCAACTCTACTCTCTCCTTTCAGTATTCCAACATGGTATCAGAGCCATTTGATCCCCCTTGAGCCCATTTTTGCCACATCATCATCTTCTTCCTCTTCTTCTTCTTCACCATAATTTGCTTGAGCTTGTTCTCCTCTGATTCTCACCCATTTCCCATGCCCTTTCTGCTGGAGATCCCTCTTGTTGGGGCGAGTTTTGGGCTGGAAGGAATTGAAGAATAAAAGGCGCTGCTGGTCGCCATTGCACGAAAATCGTTGATTCTTCTTCCTGCAAGTTCTCTGCGCCTGCTCTGTCTTTGTCTAATTCCTTTTAGGGCAAGCTTCTCCATACCTAGAGCTACCTTGTGCTGAAATATGAGCAGCAATGGCTGCATATTGAAGGAGAAAACAGAGAAAAACCAGTCGACTTTGTTCAAGAAGGTGAAGGCGACCTGACGCATATTTTCGCCTCTTCTTCCCAGAGGATCTACTATGGTATACCAGCTTTCTTTTGCCTCAGAAATCCCCCTTTCTTTTGCTTTGAAGAGTGTGATATGAGCCCTCCAAGTTCAGCTCTCTAGTTTTGACAGTTTTGACATACTTTTGAAAATGATGCTACATAAAATGCTACTCTAGCATTTCTAGTCTTTTGAAGTTTTCAATAACTTCACTACAAGTGTTGCTTCAGTATTGTTTTGACTTGCTAGACCTGGTTGTGATTGGAAAGTGTTTATTTCATCCACTTCTGTGAAGCATGCAAAAAGTATCATCATTGTTTGAAAACTAGTCACTACTATTTGCTACATCAAGTGCCTATACTTTGGAAGTATTTCAATTCTTTTTGCCTTGTAAGAGACATAGACACTGCCCAATATTTGGGTTAGACCCTCTCACGGCTACCTTATATAATCTTGAGAAGTTCAATGGAAAGGGCTTCCATACATGGCAAATGAAGGTAAAATTTGCATTGATGCGGGAGAACTTATGGGGACTTGTCAAACCTACTCCTACCGCTTCTTCTACGGCCTCAAATGCTGGAGAATCTTCAGCTCCGACACGACCGGCAAGGGATCCAGCAAGAGAAGAAAAATCATATGGTATAATTGCTTTAGCTTTGGGTGATGATTACATACATCATATATCTGACTTGGAGTCTCCATCGGAAGCATGGCAGAAGCTAGATTTGATTTTTGGTGCAAGCTCTCACATATCTAAACTATCACTTAAAAATCTCTTTCTTTGAATTAAAGATGGCAAGTGATACTACTTTAGCTGCTCATGTCAACTATATGCGGAGTCTTATGACTCAGTTAGCTTCTATCAACTCTCCTATCACCCCTGATGATGCTATGGCAGTGCTACTTAAGAGTATGCCTGAAAGTTTTGATCACATTGTTAGCACTTTGAAGAATCTTCCCAATCCAAACCTTGAAGGCATTATCTCAGCTCTCCAAGAAGAAGAAAGACACATGGAGCTAAGGAAAGGCAATGACACTGCTTATGTTATGAAATTCCAGAAGGGCAAGTATTCTCCTTGCAATCACTGTGGAAAGACAAATCACCCTTCAAAGGACTGCTTCAAAGTAAATCCATGCAAGCACTGTGGCAAAAACAACCATAGTGAGAAGTTTTGTAGAGACAAAGCAAAGACAGAAAATGCAAATCTACTTACAGTGAATTTGCCTCCACAAGATGAGGCATCCCATGAAGATTATGCATTTTAAATCATCTCTATGTATGCTCCAGATCTCTTTTCTTTTTATGTCAAGGTACTCAGCCTGGATAGTCCTCCAAAATGAATGAAAATAAACTATTGTGTTGTGTGTGTTTTGTAAACACCTCTGGTCACCTTATGATGTAGGCCATATGTATGTTTTGTTCCATGGTACCTCTTGCAGACATTGTGTGCATGTACATGTAGGGGAGATAACCATTGGAAGGTCTGCTTGTATCCCTTTCTATTTACCTTACACCCAAGGGAACCCTTGCTAGCATGAGAACCTAGCCATAGATTAATCCTTGACCACCATGAGATGGCATGAGAAACTATGAGACTAGATGTATCCATGACATAGCCTGAGGCATTTCCTTGAGAGGGGGTTTGTTGGGATATCTCAAGGTGTATGCCTCAGGCACACCTTATGTTTCTATGTGTGAGTGCTAGAGGCACAGTTAGGTGCCCACAAGCACAGTTAGGTGGTGGAAAGCCACATAGGATGATTGAGAGAATCTAGGAGCAGATTGAGGTGATGATTGTGGAGCTTTGAGGTCATCAGTGATGTCAGTGACCTTGTATGAGGTGCCTACTTAAGGACCTCTTTCTTCTTCATTCTATAAGCAAGTACTCTGATTTTGTGTCAACTCTACTCTTTCCTTTCAGTATTCCAATAGCTCCATAGGCATTATTAGCAGAGGAACAAGCAGGAGAGCGTAGGCTAGAGGAGGAGACAAGGGAACCCTCACTATGGGAGACCATTAAGCTCGATCGAGCTCAACAAAGGAACACACAAGCTCATCACAACAGGGCGTCACTATGCCTCTCACGCAACCTAAATTCGCTGCCCCCTTGATTATGGCTACATAGGCATAGGGCCAACAACAAGATCAACAAAAGTAGTAGCAAGGGGAAGACTAGATGGGGGAGCATCATTTTGACAATGTTCTTAATTCGAAAATCTTGGTTGGCCCAACCACAAAACCTCAACAACCCATTCCTGATATTTTAAGGTAGAGCATTGCCTCTTTTCTTTCATCTCTCAAGGGAAAGGACCCTATTGGAGAAGCCATAGGATCCTCAGGCACAAATTAGATCAATGTACAGGAAGCCCTTGGCCCCACTACACAAACTCTACTTATGGGTCATCATCAAAATATCGACAATTGTTGTTGCGGGAGTAGGAACGAGTGCATGCCAACTTAATGGAGGAAGGCTCATGGGATTCCTAGTCTAGGGGGTCAATATAGCACATAATATCATTAAAAGGCAAATGCAGAAGCCTCAACTATGTGGACATAGGACAAAGAAAGGATATGTCAGCTCATTGAAGCGCTCCAAATGGCACGAGGCCACATTGTCATCTTACAAGCCATGGGTGAAACCTTAGAAGAGATGGCATATGAATCAAGAGAGTTGGCTATGGCCCTGCAGGAATGCAACAAGGCCTTAGAAAATGAACGATTAGAGGAGACGGTTAGGGCTAATATTGGTTGATAAATTGTTCATACAGATAGAAAGGCCAAGCAAGCCCCAAAGCAATATCAACAGGATGTAAAGAGGACCCAGAAGGTGATGCGCCGCCATATCAAAGCCTTGCATGCATCCAATTTGGACCAACTAGAGAAATTCAACCAACTATACCATCATCTTGTGCTAGCATGGACCCAAACTGCTAAAAAAGTCGAGATGGACATGGAGTATGACCAGGTTCTTGAAGCATTTCACTACTCATGCCCTAGAGCTTTGCACAGTGGAAGACACCTTCCACTTTCACTTTAACAGCCTTAGAATTTCCTTCATTTAGTACCACTTATATCTCACCAATCCCCTTCCCCCACTTACATTTTCAATGTTATCTGCCGCCACCACCGGTTCATGCACGTCTCATCCTAACAAAGGCTTTTTTAGCTCTAACCTTAAGTTTGAAGAGTAACATGATATTCAACACCTCCCTTTGCACCCTATAATCCTAAATTTTTATAGTTGGTGCAGGTGTATGACCATAGCAATCTTTAACTCCATTGCTCACCTTGAGGCTCACATCTCCCCTAATGGCCATAGAAATCTTTAACTCCATCACTCACCCTGATGCTTCATAGCTCCCCCACCCACAAGATAATTTCAATTGTCCTATTTCTTCCCTCTTAATACCTATCTTAACCTTCCCTAACCCCACCACTTCCATCGCTTCTACACAACCATCTTCCACATAGCCATCTTTCTCATAGCCCTCCACCACCACACACTTGAGGTCAGAAGATGTATCTACAAAGATGGTACAGGACCCTCTCAATGACTTTACTCTGGATCAGATCCACAGCATATCTTTCGGCCCAACTCTGTGCCTCTATAGGATCTTCCCCAGCACCAACCTTCCATAGATCTAGACCATTCCCCAACGGATGGCGAGGATCATGCCAAAGATATACTTGAAAAAATATGAAGAGGGGAAAGGAGAAGAGTGGAGATGAGGAGAGAGGGCACAACTAGGGAGCACACCACAAATGACTAACTGTACACTAGATTTAGTTGAAAAAATAGAATATATACAAACCTATTTAGGGTTAGGGTTAGTAGATCTAACCCTTTCCTTTATAGCACTCTATTGGGTTAGAGCTATGTAGATATGATCACATGATGGTGCTATGCACACGTGATCACATGATGTTGAGCATGACCTCTCAACACCTTCCCTCAAGATCAACATCATGAAGTAGGCCTTCCCTCAAGATGATGATTCTAGGGAATCGAAGAAGGATTGAACATTACATTCCATCACACCACTTTAATGGGAATGTCCTTCCTCTGCATCACAAACCAAGAGCTAGTCAGTGTTTCTTAAAAAGCTCTTTATCGAATGGTTTGGTAAAGATGTCTGCAACATTCTCTTTCCTATCACAATGTTGCAGTGTGATGTCACCAAGTAACACTCTTTCTCTGATGAAGTGCTCTTTGACATCAATGTGCTTTGTCCTAGAGTGATATACTGGATTCTTGGCCAATGCTTGAGCCGATTGATTATCACAGTATATTGTTGTTGTCTTTGACTCATCCAATTAGTCTGTTTCTAACAATAGTCTTTTAAGCCATATAGTCTCACATGCACTTGTAGTGAGTGCTCTATATTCTGCTTCACTCGAAGACAAGAAATAGTTGGTTGTTTGTTTGAAAACCATGATATAACACCTCAACCAAGGAAAAATGCATATCCCTGTGTCGATCTCCTGGTCTCATGATCTCCGGCATAGTCACTATCATAGTATCCACGCAACCATGGATGACTTCGTTTGTATTCTATCCCAAACTATCTTGTTCCACTGATGTATCTCAAGACTCTTTTAGTTGCTATCATTGACTATTAGGCCTTTCTAAATCTTTAGTAAGTTTCAAACTTTGTTCCATGGGAGTGGCTGCAATCTTACAATCTGCCATATGAAACTTCTTCAGGAGACTATCAACATACTTGAGCTGACTCATGAATGTGCTATCTGAATCTCTCCAAAACTCAATTGCAAGACAATAGTGCATAAGTCCAAGATCTTTCATGTCGAATTCTATATTAGATAAGTCTTGTTTAGGTTTTTGATGAAGATATCCTTGCTTCCTGTCACAATCAAATCATCTACGTACAAAAGTGCAATAGTAATGATTTTCCCTTGAACTTTCTAGTAGAGTGTATGATCTGCATTGGATTTCATGTATCCTAGATCAGTAAAATACTTGTCAATTCTACTGTACCAACTTATGGGTGCTTGCTTTAAGCCATAGAGACTCTTCTTGAGATGCAAATCTTATTCTCCTGTCCTGGTTCAACATAACCTACTAGTTATTGCATGTATACTTCCTCGTCTAGGTAACCATTGAGAAATGCATTCTTGACATCGAGTGATACATTCCACTTGCTGAGTGTTGCTAGTGATATGAAGAACTATATGGAATCCATCTTTGCTACTGGAATCCATCTCATCATAGTCTTGACCATATTGCTATACTGCAAATCCTTTTACAACTAATCTGCCTTTGTATCTTTGAATACTGCCATTTGGATTGTACTTCACTTTGTATACCCCTTTGTTTGCTATGGCCTTCTTTCCTAATGGAAGGTTGCATAATTCCCAAGTATTATTCATATACAAAGCATCTATTTCTTCATTCATAGCAGTTTGCCATTCTGGCTTGTCTACTGTATCTTCAAAGTACACTGGCCCTTCTGTAGCCATGATGGTAGTCATAAGAGCATAGTTGGTTGTTTCGACCTGAATTGCTTTGCCTTTCTTAGCATATGTTAATCTGGCTAGTGGTCTACTTTCCCTAGTAGACCGTCTAAGCTACTGTGGCTCTGCTTAGGTTGTTTCTAGCAATTCTTGCTCTTCTTCATCAACCTATTTTGTAGATGACTGTGAAGTTGATGTTTCTATCTCCTGTGTAGGAGAGACTTTCCATTCTGATTCCTCAGCAAAGATTACATCTCTAGAGATAATGACTTTGTGGTTGATGGGATCATACAACTTTTGCTTTCTTCACTGTAGCCAACCATGATGCATTTGCATGACTTCGCATCCAATTTCTTGTGATGAACATCATGTATGTGGGCATATGCTATGCAACCAAATATGCGGAGATGCCCAATGTGTGGCTTGTGTCCAGTAAATGCTTCATAAGGAGTCATACCTTGTATCAATTCGGTCGAAAGCTGATTAAGCAAGTAGTTTGTAGTGGCTATTGCTTCTACCCAATACTAGTTTGGAAGATGCTTCTCACTAAGCATTGCTCTAGCACTGTGTTTGCTAAAGTCCCATTCTTCCTTTCAGCTCTTGCATTCTATTGAGGAGTATTTGCACATGTGAGTTACCTTTGAATGCCGTGATTTCTACAAAAGTTAATGAATATTGAAGACATATATTCACCTCCTCTATCTGATCTCATGACTTTGATCTTTCTGTGTGTCTAGTTTTCTACCATGGCTTTGAATTCTTGAAATTTGGAAACACTTTAGATTTCTCTTTCAGAAAGTAGACCCAACAATATCTGCTGTAGTCATCGATGAAAGTCAAGTAGTAAAGTGAACCATTGATGATGCGGGTTTGGGCATAACCCCATACATCTATATGTATTAAATCAAGAATACTGCATGCATGAGAGGTACTTCTAAAAAAGTTGGTTTGATTTTGTTTGCCGAAGCAGCATGCTTCACAAACTTTTCCAAGAAACTATAGCTTCGGAATCCCAATTGCCATATTCTGATTCCTGAGACCTAACAAGTACTTGAAGTTGACATGACCATATCTCTTGTGCCGTTTAGTGGCATCTGTTGTGGTTGAGCTGACATGGCATGCTTATCTAGTACTATAAAGCTACCATCCTGTATAAGCGTCCTTCCTTGACCCCTTTTGTTCTACTAGCTAACATCTTCTAGATTTATCTCTGATAGTGCATTCACCACCGTCGAAGATGACTCGATAGTTGTGTTCTGTCATTTGACCTACTAACAAGAGGTTCTTGTTGAGCTTCGAAACATAGAGCACATCTTTAACCAATCCTTTCATACCAATGAAATTATTCATAGGGATAACACCTGTCCCTTGAATTGGATTCGGTGTATTATCTGTTGTGTAGATGACATTTTTTTGACCTTCTAATGGTTTCATCTCTGTGAACCATTCCTGATGATTTGTCATGTGAGATGATGCACCATTGTCAATATACCAAGAATCCTTTTCCGCTTGGTCAACTAGATAGCTAAAATCCTCTTTGGGATTGAAATAGTGTCTAGGTACACTGTATCAGTCTGATGCATTTCCTCGCTTGCAAGAAACATATTTCCATGTTCATTAGCAAAATGATTGTGACTAGAATGTCCACCATGATGATTTCCTCTGCCACAGAAATTCCCTCGATTACTACTGGACTGATTGCCTTGGTCGTACTGCTTCTTGCAGTGGCAATCTCTTTCATAGTGTCCAAACTTGTGAAAATAGTTGCACTGAATGTTTGACATGTTGGTGGATGCATTCCCTCATCCTTGGAATCTTCCTCGATTGGAATGATTTCCTCTTTGATGATTCTGCTGTTGCTGATGCTAATTCTGACTTTGCTCATGACTCTGTTGCTGATGATGACCACTTTTTTGGAATGATCTACCTCTGCTTCTGCCTCTTCCTTTTCTTCTATCTGAAGCTGTGAATGCCTGATCATTAGAATGGCCTTTTTGTGCTTGAATGGCTTGTGTCTTAAGTTCTTCGCCAAGTAGGATTGAGTGAAGTTCTTCTAGTGTCGAAATTTGCCATTGGATGGCAATACTCTGGACTAGATTCTCGTATCCCTCTCCTAGTCCATTCAGGATCACTTGAACCATTTCTCCATGGTTCATAGTCTCTCCTGTTGCTGCAAGTTGATTGTTGTAGTCTTTTATCCAGAGTACATAAGCATGATCGGTTTTGCTACTGTTGCGAAAACTTTGGTTAATCTGGTTTCTCAGTGTGAGAATCTTGGATGTGTTCTTGGACTCGTAGAAAGCTGTGAACATATCCCATGATTCTTTTGATCTCTTGACTGTGTTGAGCTCTCCTAGCATGACATCTTGCACATTCTGCTTGATCAAATGATAGGCATGCTTTTCTTTCTTATCCCATTCTGCCTGAGCTCGGGCAATGGCAAAATCTACTACAAGTGTGAAAACTATCTGTGTAGCTATAGATCCCATTGTAGATCCCGCTGCTAGTGCTATGACAATAGGTGGAGTAGAGCTACCACTGGCTGGATCATCAAATGGTCTAAGTGTAGACCCATCAACATACTCCCATTTTTCCTGAAGTACAAGAATGGTCTCCATTCAGTATTTCCATGTACCATAATTGGAGTTGTCTTACTTAGCAGATGCCTCCAGATTGAGGTTACTAGTCATAGATGTGGTGCAAGAAATGTACTCAAACGTGTCGTGAAAATCTATGTATGAATCAACTGCAAATACACTAACTGTGCCAAGTGGAATCTGAACTGTCGATGAAGAACTGCAATATATAAAATCTAATCTATGTTACAAGGCTTGTGGCAAATGATTCTGGGAATAGACAAGAGGCTTTACAAGGCTGAAATGATGTGCACAATGCCATGAAATAGCCGTGTAGGCTTTGCAATGGTGGCATGTGTGTGTGAAATCAAATTTGGTGCTATCTGCCCATTGAAACATTCGGTAATGCCTCTGAACTCTCTGAAGTCTACTCACGAAACTAATGAATGTCAAGTTTCAGGTAATGTGTTGATGTGAAACTGTATGTGAGCATATGGACTGTGAGTAGGTACTAGTCGAGAATTTTGGGCATGGCTTAGATTGGCAACTTGGGGAAATTCAAAGCATCCCCTCTATGGTGATCTAGTCTACTCTGATCTAGATCTATACCAACCATCGATCGATGAAAGAACAACAAATAATTCCTTTTATTTTGTTCTTTTTAAGTGATGGGTCAGTGCATGTAGGAAGTGGATTTGTCATGGCAGCAAGGCTCAAAAGTGAGTGTAACTTGTGCTGAAATGTGTGTATCATGTGACGAGTGTGTAGAGCATGAAAAATTGAGCAGCTTTCCTTTTTGGAGCTCCCTCAAATTCTTCTTAGATCAAGAGATACAACTTGATCTAGGTGGAGGGGCAAAAGGAGTGCAAATGGTGCTCAATGATGATGTGTCATTGCGGGTCACATGGAGTGATGATGTGGCACTATGCCTAATAAGATGTGTGCATGTGGAGCCCTATGTTGAGGTGGCAGGTGTGGTCACATGCAATGACTGTGGAGCACTGTGTGTGCCTACAGAGGGTCAGTGTGCCACGTGGCATTGATGATGTGGCACTGATGATGTGTCATTGATGATGTGGTAGATGACATGGTAGATGATGTGGTAGGTGATGTGTCACTGATGATGTGGAAGGATAAGATGATGTGGCAACGTAGATAGGGGGCCACATGGCTTGATGATGTGGCACCTGCAAAGAGTCTACTGATGTGGCAGATAATGTGCCACGTGTCCAAAAAGGAACAACCACTTAACCCAGGGTAATCTTGACTTGACACAGTTAAGCTCTATCTGCCATGTGGTAAAGAGGGAGAAAGAGAGAAGCTTGCTATGCATGGAAGGAGGATGGAGGCCGATGGAGCAGTTGATGGTGGCGCGGCGGACGAAGGCCTATGAAGATTGTTGCAGGAGCCCATAGATGGTTGTGTGGAGATTGTTGGCATTGAGCAGGAGCTCTACTCCTCCTGATCGCATTGGCTGTTGAAGCCTTAGAAGGCTTGGTGGTTGGTCAAGTAGGCAAGGAGGTCTATCGATGAAGACGGATAGGCTTTGCTGGAGAGCTTTTGGTGAGCTCTTTGGAGCTTGGGTGCTATGGAGTATCCTGTGGCTGAGTAGACCTATAGGGCTTGGTGAGGATGGTGGAGCTGTTGAGTTGGGTGCCCTCAGCTGGTTGGTCGTAGGCGGCTTCTTAGAGGTCATTGTTTTAGAAGGAGGTCATCATTTTGGATGTGTTTGATAAAGTCATTGTAGGCGTTCTGCGTGATGGTCGGCCGGCGCTCGATATGGTTGGGTTAAAGAGTCGTTGCAGAGGCTAGGATTCAGTAGGAGCTTCCAAAGGGCATAGCTTTGGAGGCGTTGTGGGCTGGTCCATCATGAGGCATGAGTGTTGAGCGTTGATAGGGAACCATTAGTTTGGAGCCTTGGAGCTCCTTAGTTTCTTGGAGAGTTGCTAGATCTTGATGCTTGTAGGTGCACTACTGGTCCAAGGTTGTTGAAGTCGCTTGATGCTTGCTGCTGCAGTCCATCGAAGGAAAGGCTCCCCCTAAAGCAGCTCACCACCAAGGCAATGGTGTGGATGGAGGCTTTGAGTCTGTTGTTGTGAGTAGCTGTCACCTTGGTGGTGGACTATGCTTGGAAGTTGTAGTTGTAGAGGCGGATCTATAGAAAGTCTCGGGGGGGTCACTATGTATAAACCCTCTATATCACGTGCGTTCAAGGCCTATTTCTAAAATCCCTTATCTGTAAATTTTTAATTAATAAAATGTACCCCTTTTCTATACAAATCTGTAAATTTTTTTCAAAACTATTTTAAATAGTCCCTTATGTATATTTATTTCTGTAAATTTTGGAAATTAAAAAAATCCTTCTGTTGAACTCACGTGATAGGGTTACATATGATGAGTGACCCCCCCGAGTAGAAAGTGTTGTAGGTTGCCTTTGTTGGAGCTACCATGAGTGGTTCCTCTTTCATCCAAAATTCTCTCAAGATAAAAAAAAGAAGAACTCTCAAACAGATCTCTCTCAAAAATGACTGAAATCTCTTTCTCAACCTCTAAAGATCAAATGACGAAAATCTCAAGAACTCTCCCTCACAAAAGGATCTCTCAAACTTACAAAGAAACAATGAAGTGAATGGAAGGAGTTAATGAAAATCTCTCAATCTCGCTTGCCTTCGAGTTTCATAGTCTAAGTGTTGCACCTAAAACTCAGTCTACTAGGCTTTGTATGTATGAAACTCCTCATGCAAATTATTTAATTCTTCACCCATCTCGGTAACTTGAGCCTTGAGTCTGACTTCCCTTTGTCCTACCCTCATCTTTCTATGGTGGTCTATTTGCATAGGGACTCGAGGAATGTGGCTCACTATCTTTGCCACTCTATTCATTTCTTGAGAAAGCTAGTCTCAAATGTCCTTGGACGTGGCATTGATTTAATCCTTTTAAAGAGAATAGAACAACTTGACCACATCTAAATATTCTTGAATGTGTGTGCCCGATGGCATCTCAATGGATATTGGATAGTAGGCTTACTCAAAACTTTAGGGGTAGTTGGTTGGTGTGGGTTGTTCATCATCAACTTCCTCTACTCATTTAAAGATTATGAAAGAAAAGGTTGGTCATAAATTCAGAGAGTTTTCTCCTACACAAAAAGCTATGAGATCTGTCTCCCAATGATGGCTCAAACTTACCTATTCTTGGGCTATACTTTTGGAACTACTTGGTGAGTCTCTAACCAAAGCTTGGCTCGATTCTCTTCATGGGAATGACCATCTTTGCGATGAATCGAGCGTGTGACAAATCAAGAGCCTCTCTCATCCTCAATTACATGTGCCTTGTGATCCACTTCGTATGGCAATATGGGAGGCCCTAACACCATCGACACTACTCTCTTACCATAATGTCCTCCCTGATAATAATAAGGCTAATAGCCTTGCTAGAAAGTTGTATTGAAAACCTACTATAACTAGGGATATACTATAACTAGGGATATTGGCCCAACTAACATGCTAGGTCATGTCAAAGGCTGATTGAGAATAGGGGTATTGGCCCTATTAGCATATTTCACATGCATTGGGGAGACCACCTCCTTATACCTACAAGCACATTATGTACCTTCCCCTTGTCCTAATCCTCATGTCCCATGTATGATGATGTCATGGACCAGGCAACAATGTCTTAATAGTAGTCACTTATGTCCATGAGGAAGTCTAGAATGATTGGTAGAAGGGAATGTCATCCTTGTCTCCTTGAGTGCATTCCTAACTATAGAATGCTGAGTAGGCAACAACCGATTCATGAAAACAATAACCTACTCTCTACTCATCTTAGATGGATGTAAGAAGCTTATCAACGAGAACGACTAGACGATCTAGAAAACCTATGGCTAGTGGACACATCTAAACAAATAAGGCAAAGAAGGAAATTTGTAAACACAATGAATGACACATGGAGGAAAGAAAACACAAACACAATGAAACCTTGCTAAAGGAAAATAGAAACTAACAAAAAATTTCTTAGAAATTGATAGAAATTCATCCTAAGCCCTTCAAACATACAAATTTACAATTGAAAACTTGAAATTGTAATGAAAAAGAGGTAAGAGGTAGAGACGGACTAGTCATGATAAGGGGATCTAAAATATCAAAGCTAATCGGTCTCTATTTTCTTGAAGCTCTCTTTGGCTTCCTCTAGCTTAAGAAGTCGAGCTTGGAAGCCAGGATGGAGTAGGAGGATGGAGAGGATGTGGATGTGAGAAGTAGAGGGGCCTGGATAGGCAGGGACCTCATAGGAACATAGATTTGCAAGGGAGAGCACGACAAAGAAGGAAAAGTAAAAATAGGCAAAATGTGTTCGGCATTGTGGTTATGCCTACAATACTGAGGATATGCTCATTAGTATTTCCAAGGTTCCAAGTGATAATACTAATGCTATAGTCAGCATTAGGAGTAGGGTTTCTCTAGATTTGACCAGGGTTTTAGCTCTCTACTGATGCCCTGGCATTAGCAAACCAAGTACCAAAAAACATTGCAAAATAGCACTGAAAAAACACAAAGCCTCATAGTAAAATGGAGCGCATGTGGACAAATGTACACCGGCCATATAAAGTAGTCAAATAGGCACACTATTGGATTGGCCACATCCCTCTATGCATGGCCTTTCAATTACCACCAGAGTTTCCCATATTTCAAAACGAAATAAAGCCAACCAACACCCAACAAGTAATACATTCTTCCCAAGAACAAATACATCCATCAACATAAGGCCATCATCTATAGCTATATAGGTCTCCTTTATGCAAATATATTCAACCCACTTCTTCGTGGAGAAAAAGTAATGGAGTCCAATACATCTATTCCAACAACATGTAGGTCCAAACGAGCTAGGAGGCAATGCAATGAACAGGTGTACTCGTAAGAAACTAGGGGTGAAGTTCTTATGGAAAGAAGCAATGCGAACATAACATTAATTCATGTGAAGTTGCTTGCTTTAGACGTCGTGGGAATTGACGATAAGGAGCTTGATGTCAAAGGCCGAGTTTGTGAGCTCATAGCCGCCTCCTACCTTGAACTGCCCGTTTGAGTCGCTTGCACGGCAGGATAAGCTTACAAACTGTAAGAGATCAACGATTACATTGCATTTCCGGCACCACTGACAGTCGCCGCAAATGACTATCGCCGCCGAGCCCACTGTCTGCATGGTAGTGCATGAGCTGCCGAAACAGTTGTCCTGGCAGCAGTCGACGCCAGCAGAGCCATCGATCCCCAGGAGCGCAGCGTCCACATCCTGTGCTAGGGGGCTGTGCTCACTCGAATCGCACCTTTGTTGCGTCCATACCACTTCTGCGTTGATCAGAAGCACACTGAGCAGAAGCACAATCAGTAGAAGCATGGCCTTGTACCACATCAAATTCTCCATGTTCAACACAACTAATAACGAGTTACGCAGCAGTTTGTTTGGCACTGCTAATGTAATGCATATGAGGAGACAACTAACGTGGAAGCTGGTGAGGAACTCCCCTTATCGCTATATGTAATGCTTATGAGAACATTCTAACGTGGAAACCAAGAAGACAAACAGCTGGCTAAGCCAAACTCGAACATTCTAGAAGCGATAATTTAACCATGAAAACGTCGAAAGCCACGACGAGGCTCGAGAATCTCAGGGATCACTCTAGGCCTTCACTCTCCTCTAAATAAATCTAAATCTATCATCTAGTTTTTTGGAAGTGATAGGTGAAAGCTTGAACTACAGGTGTTTGCCTCTCTTTCTGAGGGTGCCTTCTCTTCTAGTACAGTCCACTTTACCTTTAATACATACTTTCATAATCGGGAAAAAAAATAAACACTAAATATATAATATATTAAGGACACTAAACGGTTAGGATCATTGAAAGCACGAGGGCCCTTGGATTTAATCTAACCAATTTGAGCCGTAAGATTGAAATCATTTAAGGTTTTTCTTGAACTACCCATACACACGTACCTCGGCCTTACCACTCGCCATTCCCTCCCTTCCTACCCCATGAAGAAGAAAATTCACCCATCCCCTTGCCACCATGATCGCCCCACCCTCGCTGCCTCTTGATTGTGCATTTATACACTCTGCATCATCGTCAGTGGCCACCCATGATCCATCATCATCAGTTGTTCGGTGTCAAGCTGAAGCCATAGAGCAATGGAGAAGCCACAAAGCAATGGAGAAGCCATGAAGCCCTATTTCTCTTGATCTTATCCATGATCCGGTCCTTGTGGCAACTCAAGATACTTACATCGTGTATCCATTGCGAAATGGCTCGAATTCGGGCTGTCCAAAGAGTGGACAGAAACTATTGTGTGTTAGCCTCATTCCAAATTGTGCACTACATAATCTGATCCATTAATGGCATGAGCTACACAATATCCAATACCTCAAGGGCAAAAGATTTACCAAAGAGATCGCACAAGATCACATTTCCTCTTGACAAGCTACCATGGAGGCCACCAAAGAGTCTGCATCTTACCTTGTGGGCAAGCTCACAACTAGTTCACCAAAGGTCCAAAGGCAGGTTGCTTACAAGTTGAGGCTGCTGTACAAATGTGGGAGGTGTGCATTATAGGAATTAATACTAAACAATTTCTATAATTCAATTATTGTAAATATATACAAATAGATGTGATCGAAAAGACACAGTGGTTCGTATGAACAACTATGTATTCACACATTCATGCAATACAACATAACAGAGATTAACACTCTTGGGATTTCTATATGGTATCTGATGCCTGACGCGGAACCAATTGATCACGCTCTAGAAGCTCGCACAACTGCGACCCCGTGAGATTTGAGCCGAACTCCAGACACACAAATGGCAAATGCCAATGCTAGAAGGTTCTAGTGACTCATCTATGCCTATGGTTCTCAGTCACCTACCTTGCAATTCCTATGAGCCAGGCTTACTCTATAACTAGAGCTACCCTCTAAAGAAATTTGGGATGATTTGTTCCAAAGATGAGGGAAAACTCAACAAAAAACTAGTCGACCTTTTGAGAAGACAGTTTCCTCAAGCAAAGGAGATGTTGTTGCCCCGAGAGTTATAATGCACCATTTTGGCTATGGTTTGTTCTGATCCTTTCTTGCATATGGATCTATGATTGTGCATCAAAAGCCCCTATCTTGGTGATGCTTGGAGTGAGGTATCAACCCTCCAAAGTTTCCATGTACTGTGCAAGCATTTCTAGTGTATTTTTTAGAGTTTTTAATGCTACATTAAATGCTTGAGGAGTAACATTTAGTTCAAAGATTGTTCTTCCAAATTTCAGTTCAAAGTGTGGCCTTTCAGTTCAAATAATGTTCTTCCAAGTTCATTTGGTGTTAATCTCTTGACAACATGCCAACCTCAAGTTCTCAAAGCTCTTCAAATGTCAAGAGGACTACAAAGACAAAAGGTGAAGAAGACTCCAGTTCAGAGGTTGTGGGAGAAGCCAATTGGTTATGATTATGCCAAACAATGATTAGACACTGCCATTAATTTGGTAAGACCTTCCAAAAATGTAAATAGATAAGTTTGAAGGAGAGGGGTTCCATGCTTGGCAAACAAAACTGAAGTTTATTCTCATGAAAAAGGGAATATGGAAGGTAGCAAATGGAAAAGAAACTAAACCTACAACTAGAGAAGGAAAAGATTCATGGCTTCCAAAAGATGTAAAAGCACTTGCTATAATTGCTCTTGGTTTGAGTGATTCCTTTATTCATCACATTGATGGATGTGAGACTGCTCATGCTACATGGACTCATCTTGAGCATGTGTTTGGAGCACAAGGAAGATGCTCTAATTTTAGCTTGCTTATCAAGTTCTTTGACTTAAAATTGGATAGAGGGGTGGGCAAGCCATGGAGCATCCCATGTACTACTACTGAGGGATGAGGTCATCAATTTGTGGGGGGGAATAAAGGAGCAAATTTATGTGTGTGTGTGTGCTTATGGCCAGCTTGGAGTTCTATGCAAGAAGTGTGTGAGTGTAGGTGTGCTAGAAGGTTCTAGTGACTCATCAGCTAGGTGTGTTAGGTTAGTGTGATGAGTGAGTGATCATAGGAGGTGATTGATTGAGATAATTAGGGAGAAGATTGTGGATATGAGATCTACCTACATGGAGGCAGTTGCCTATATATGTAACCACTCTTGGAATAAAGATTTACATTGTGTGCCTCATTGCTTCCTCATGAATTCACAATGAGACTCTCGATGACAGAGATGGACGAAGCTCCCAAATTCCTACGTACCTGGAGATGGGCCATGGATGACTTGGTCATCTCTAGTTTAGTCCTAGACCAAAAGGTTCGGGCTCTGTGTCTCCTCGCGGCACTTCCCCCTTCATGGCAAGCCTTTAATTCTACACACTCTGCCAAACCAAATGTGATGGTACCACTTCTAGTTCCTACAATCCTTCAGGAACACGCCCTATGTGAAAATGTGGCCAACGCATCTGATACTCCTTCGAATCTGGCCATGTATGTGAACCATAACAAACCTAGATGCCCCAACAAAAGTCACAGTAAGACTTCAAATTCACCTAATTCAAATAAAACTCCAAAGGGCAACCAAAGTCATCAAAATGATTCACGCCGATCATAAACCTTTTGGGTAGAACTCAAACCTCATTGCCAAATCTGCAATCAATCCCACAAAACAAGTGACTATTGGTTTAATGAAAACAACAAAGGGAAAAACACAATGCAAATGGCAAACTGTGACTCTGATTCAAGAAGCAAACCTTGTACCCCACTTGAAGACTCAAACTTTGAGACTTCCTCCACTGAAGATGCATACGTAGACTTCAGTGTTTCAGACGATTCCAAAATGAAGGTTCCACCTGGATACTCGACAACCTGTCACTTAACCCATCGTATAGATTGGTTAAATAAATACCATACCCTTCCCAAACAAATAGACATTCACTTCGGCAATAATGGTAGACAACAAGCAATAGGTGTTGGAAGTGTCAACATTGAGTTGTCTGATGGACACCTAGTGACAATCGAGCAGGTCTTCTACGTTCCTTTGATTGTTGCAAAGAACTTGATCTCGATCAACAAAGTCACTAGCCCTGATACATCGTTAGAATTTCACCACTCACACTGCACTATCCATCGCCATCTTCCAAATGGTCGTGATTATATTGTCATGTGTCCCAAGATTGGTCGGTTGTACTTCCTTGGACGAACACCAGTTCTGGTCCATGAGGTTAATAGTTCAAGTCATGAAACTAGTAAGAACTATAGGACACTTTTATGGCACTATAGACTCGCCCATCTAAATCATCCTACTATGCGCAAAATCATCTCACAAAAATTGGCATTGAACTTTCACTTACCTAGGTGCAGTCAACTCACGTTGTGTGAAGGGTGCATCTTAGGCAAGTTATCCAGTGCCAAATACCCCACTAATCCGATCAAGACAACACATCCCTTGGAACTAATTCACATTGATTTATGTGAATTGCCAACTCGATCACTTACAAATTGCCGCTACTTCATCACGTTCATCGATGACTTCACAAGGTTACTGTCTTAGCCTTCCTGAAAATCAAAACAATCGATACAATCTTAAACTCGTTTAAGGCCTATCATCTAGTAGTCAAAAACCAATTATCTTATAAAATCAAAGCCTTGCAATATGATAATGGTGGTGAATAAATTTTGCACCAATTTAAAGGCTACTGTTGAGCACATGGAATATTTCAATGCCTCATAGTTGCTAATCATCCTACACAGAAGCGCATAGCAGAACAACGAAATCGAACACTCATGAATTCCGCCAAGATTATGTTAAAGGTTGTAGGACTTCCTGACCTATACTGGGAGGAAGCTATGTCCACAGCCTGCTTCATACAGAATCGAGTGTTCAACCACAGCATAGAATCAATCCCGTTCACCCAATGGTTTGGAGTAGCCCCCAACTATGCCAAATTTTGAGTTTTTGGCTCCACTACCTACACTTATACACCACCTGCACACCGCAACAAGTTAGCCAATCATACAGTCAAAAAAATATTCATTGGCTATGGTGAGCCACACGGTATCAAAGGATATCACCTCTGTGATCCAGTTGGATGCAGATTTCTCTACAGCCGAAACCACTATCTTTGATGAGGACTCGCTTTTGTCTGTACCACCACATCAGGACTATCATAATCCTCCATCCATCCTTGCCCTTCCGTCCAATTCTCCCTTGCCAACTAATGAAGAATGGAAATCAGATGTTCCAAATGTCAAAGAGCGTATCATGGCAGGTTCCCTACCCATTGATCCCAATACTTCTTGTCCCACTTCTGGCTCCCCCGCTTCCACCCAATCCTCCACCTAATCCCCCATCTCCCCCTAGACATGGCACTCCAAAAACACCGGTGGCCACACAGCCACTCGTCTCACTCAGGCAAGATGACTCGGTGCCTCCGCATTTTCCATCTACATGCAACGTTTTTGCAAAAGCATTGAAACTCTCTTTTACCCCTTCTCATCTCTATTTTACCCCTTCTCATCTCAAAGATCCTCCTCTTCATGCGTGCTCCAGTTTGCATGAGCACCACGCTGTGTCCCCATCATGACCTGCATGGAGACCAACTGGTTCTACTAGTTCCATGCATCATCTCTTCTGGCCACGTAGTCCCTCCCCTCATACTTTGGCCTATGACTCATCTCTTAACACTTCACAAGATGACCCCATGTCCCCTACCAACACCAACCTTTCTAGAACCACTAGCCTCTCCTTCATCTGAGACCCCTCTTTTAGAGGTCACTCCTACGTCTTTGAGGACTCACTTGCTTGGAAATCTTTACAACTCGACTAAGTGAATTGATGCTCTCTTAGCAAACATACTCTTACTACCGAGTATGTATTTTTTGCCATGTTTGAATCATCGCCAAATTCCACAAGTGATGATCCCATTTCTGTCTCACAAGCACTTGATGGACCAGAGTCTTAACGTTGGTAGGCTGCTATGCAAGCCGAGTTTGATTCTCTTGTCACTAATACCACTTGGTCTATAGTCCCTCTTCCTCCAAATCATAAATCTATAAGTGTTGCAAATGGATTCTTAAGAAAAAACTTAAACCTGATGGATCCATTGCTCGATTAGTTGCTCGAGGCTTTAGTCAAGTGGAAGGACTTGACTATCATGAAACTTTTTCGCTTACTCTTCGTATGGTATCCTTTTGGCTTCTCCTCATTCTTGCCACCATGTTTGATCTAGAACTTCATCATCTTGACGTACCATTAGGAGAGAAGTGGGGTCTCCAAAGGGCCCCGAATTAGTCTTTCCTAATTTCAAGGGATTAGAGACAAATTTGAGGTGTACCAATGAGAGCGCTTGAAGGTGTGGGGAAATGCCATGTTGAAGTTGACAAAAACATTTATGGGAGAGGAGGCCTGTAACCCATAGCTTATACCCTACTCTTCACTCCTAGCCCTTGATCTAATCTCCAATCTAAGGGATACATTCAAATTTGTGGTAGAACACTCCCAACCATTAGATCAAGGTGTAGATCCAATGGACACCATCAAAGGATAGAGGGATCAAATTTGAGCCCTTGAAAATGGCAAGGATCTAATGGATGAGATCAAAAGAGAAGGGGGTTCATTTTAAGCCATCCATCTAGAAATATATCTAAGGGTGGAGATGCAAGAAAAAGGCATTGGAGTTCGAACCATTGTTTTCAAGGAGATACAAGGGTGGAGATGCAAGAAAAAGCCGCTCAAATTTGGGCCATCCATTATGCACCTAGATCTCAGCCATCGGTCTAAAGTGCTCCATCTACACCCTCCAAACTGCACCTAGATCTAGGCTCTTAATTGGATTCTTTGATCTCCACCATTAGATCTATCCTAGATCTAATGGTCCACATCAAATTACGACCTCTCCCTCTTTAGTACACCTCCATATTTTCAACCTTTGCTAGTTTGGGGTCCACTAAAGGCACCTCCCACCAATTTGAGCATTCTAGACCTTTGATCCATCCACCAAGCAGGGATGTTTCCATCTTCATTCTCATCTAATGGAGGAAAGTATGGTGTGGTCTCTTGGTAAAAACTTCTTTTTAATGGCCCTTTCCTAGTGATAAATATCTCTATCACTCAGTTCGAAAGCACTAGGAAGTGAAGAGGTACGTGAAGTTTATTACCCCCAATTTCATGTCACATCTTTTGGTGGAGACATTGGGTACGTTTGGTATCGGATTCATTACACTTTACTAAACGGTCTCGGGTGTACTTGATTGCATGTTATACCCAGTATAGGCATGTGTTTTTTAATGTGATAAAGAAGATGCTTGGAAGAACTTTGTTAGAAGAGATTGCATCTCGTTTAAGAGAACTAGAAGATTGTCAAGGTGATGCTCAAGCTATTTGCACAGTCATCATGATCATATCCTTTATGTTTGCACTCTTGAATATGTTGGTGAATTGACAACACCGTCAATAGGCACAATGGTAGATTGGGGATTGTTTCATGCACTGGCAGCTTGTGGTGTAACGAAGAGTTGAGTCTTTGGGTAGTTTCTAACTATAAGAGTGGAGTGGTGATTCTCAATGCTTTTAACTTCTTTTGCTATGCTGTTGAGCCACAAGATCTTCATTCAACAACGTATCACTCTTGTCTTTCGAACAGACTGGCTTGCTGAGATTATGGCCTCCGTCAATCCTTTCCTTCGCCCTATGCTTGAGTACAACATCACTTGGGATGTTACCATATTCATTCTCATCTGAGGGAGGAAAGTATGGTGTGGTCTCTTAGTATAAAAGCTTATTTTTAATGTCCCTATCCCAATGATAAATATCTCTATCACTCAGTTTGAAAGCAGTAGGAAGTGAAGAGGTGCATGAAGTTTATTACCCCCAATTTCATGTCACACTCTCTTTCAGATCAACATGTATGAGGCCTGGTGCTTGATGAGAAAATTCACTTATGATTCTTCATTGTAACTACAATAGTTTTGCCTATGAGGTTGAAAATTCGTTCTCCAACTTGATAGAAATCATAGAAATCAACTTCCAATGGTGGGGCCTTTTGGCTAAAATGAAAAATCCCTCTCCACCGATCACAAGAGGGCCAACATAATGATGAGAAAATTGAGAAAATACAAAATAGTTTCACATAATAAGAGAAAGAGACAAAACTTTATGGATATACAACTGTATAAACCTGACAAGGAGTCATTTTTAAAAAAGATCACAGACTCAAATATGATTTCCCTCCTAAACAAGTTTTCCCGCTTGTACGATTCAAAGATTCAAATGTGATTTCTTGATTCTAATATTGGGCCTATTTTTCCCCCCCAATTCTCCTGCTCACACTTTCCATCCATGGCAATAGGCACCCCAGGGCATCTTTCTTGCTTCAAGCATTCCTATTTTTTGTCCTAGTTCTCTTGCTTGCATTTTACCCATTTGAAAAGTTTGGTTCTCTTTCACGAATCATCCATGGCAATAGGAAACCCAAGGCATCCCAATGTGAAGTGATGTGTAACTCAAATTGTAGAAGACCAAGAGATAGACGTGAGCGTTGTTTCTCGGTGACCTACAACATGCATATCATCTATAGAGTTTCCTAATAGGGTGAATGCATATGGTCACTAGCAAAAGATGGTTGTGTCGAAAGGAAGTTGGGTTCTAATGCAACCAAGGAGGAGGAAAAAACCACGGTTGAATAATATATTTCTGGCCTCTTGGAAAGGCAAGGTCAAAGATTTCAGAACAATAGATGGTAAGAGAGGTATTAAGGAAATACTAGTCGAGCATGTATATATGGGTGGAAGCACATTAACCCGCTACGCTTTTTGTGCTTTTTAGCATTGAAAATCTAGCATGAGTCGAAAGCACACACATTTGAGAATGATTCATATTCATTTGATATTTTTATATTATAAAATAATGTTTAAGAGTATGTGCACAGTTTGTATCTACCCCCCCTCATCTCCGACATGCATTAAAGGGCCAAATCAATGTTGCGGGGTGGTGCATAGGTTGTGGGATGGCCCTTGAGCATGACAACGCCATGATATTGGTAAGCTTGCCATGCAAAAATAGCTACCATGTTCTGTGCTTTGCCACAACTTGCTCCATCGGCTCAAGGCTTTCGGTTGCACCTACATAATTGATGATGCTGTGAAGATGATGGTTGGGATATTTGTGGACAATGATACCGAAAAACCTCCTGTTGGTATGCAATCTGCAACAACAACGGTTGACAAGGATATATTTGGTAAGAAGAATGGTGTAAGGTTGAATGTCTCAAGTTTGCTAATAGAGGTCAAATTCAACATACCTATGTTTTGAGCACAGATGTGATATTGCTTCACTTGTGTGTTTGCATATCTGTCAACATATCTATCAAAATATATGTTAGCATGTTAGTTATTAGTGAAAGTGTGTTGTTAGCATGTGTGCTATTAGCACACCTACCATTATAGCATTTGGTGTCGTAATTAGCACATCTATCTGTTAGCATACATGGAACCATATCCATTAGCAAATATTGCTAGCATACATGGTACCATATACATTAGCACAACATCTGTTAGCATATCTATCTATTAGCATATGTGGAGCCACATTGCTATTAGCACATATGTCTGTTAGCATACATGGAACCATATCCATTAGCACATATTGTTAGCATACGTGGAACCATATCCATTAGCACATCTGTTAGCACATATATTATTAACATGTTTTTTATTAGCACTTATAGCATATCTATTATTAGCATATATGCTAAATATCATCTATTATTAACATATCTATCATTAGGATATGTGCTAATTAGCATATGTACTAATTAGCATATATATTATTATCATGTATGTTATTAGCAAATTTGTGCTATTAGCATATTGTTAACAACACATCTATTACTGGCATATGTACTAGTCAGCATATCAACTATTATGTTAGCATATCTACTAATTAGCATATTAGTTACTAGCATATATGTTATTAGCATATGTGCTAGTTAACATATCAATTACTAGCATGTTCATTATTATCATATGTGCTAAGTATCATATATCTTATTAGCATATATGGAGCATATGTACTAATTAGAATATCATTGAGCACGTGTTATTATTTAGCACATGTAAAATTGGCACATCTGTTATTAGCATATATGCTAATTACCATATATTTATGTTTGTATGGTTAAAGACACATATGTATTTCCACTATTTATTTAAACTATATTGTGTAGATATAGATGGTGAAGAGGACAGCTTTTTCCCTCGAAGGTCGTCCCCATTGAAGATGTGTCTGGTAATGCACCCATGCCTAAAGATTTTGATGCCATGATAGATGATATCACTGAGATATTGAATGACTTGAGAAAGCTTGAGAAGCAATTGGAGGCATTAGCTACTATCCAAATGGACATGGGTGATGACAGTCCCTTGGAAAACGTGGCTGCCAGGCTGGGCAAGAAGAAGAAGTCCACTTCTACTTCTCTACTTGAACCCTTAAAGAGACAAAAGATGCCATCCAGCACAACAGAGGATGCTATTGTTAAGAATGTTGTTAAACCAGGTGCATGCAAGAAGTTGTGATATACAATGTCTTGTTGTTGAGGTCCATGCCAAATTGGAACCAAGGGTCCAGCCCATGTGGCATTCTTTTGCTTTTGAAAACCTTATATGTTGTTTAGTAAATCCTATCGTTGTAACTTGGTCTCCTTCAGTTGTAAGGACTTCTTAGTCCATTTTATATATGATAAATAAAATATCCTATTTTTAGAAAAAACCTTATAAATTCGTTCTCTTACCATGAAAACCCCCATTTGGCATATATTTGAAGCTAACTAGCTTATGTTCTATGGTACTTTACTCGGAGTACTACATATTCTACTCAGCCCACAAGTTATGCTATTGGGTGTAAACTAGTATACGTATGGTCCCAACTACCCTATGTTAGTTAGTTAGAATTCATGCAGAGAGTACTAACTTGGCAAACTTCTACACATGTGCTAGTTAGATAGCAATTGTAAGCTAATGTTTTACTGATAGAAATATACTAGCTAGCTAAGGTACTCCACTTATTTTAGCTTTTGTTGTTGGATTTCCATTTTTTTTAAGATCCATCAATATGTAACAGAGCTGCACACTCTTCAACTCTAGAGATATAGCATGGAATTGCAAAAAAGGTTAATAACATCATGAAAGACCTTATAGATGTAGGATATGACCCAAAAGATATTGCAACTGTGGATATCCAAGACAACAGTCCCTCAAGTCACCTGTTGAAAATGATGATAAGGAAGAAGGGATAGGATCTCCTAGGTTCTAGGGTCATTCCCACAACATAATATACTAGGGTGTGTGGAGTGCAATGGAGAATTGATGTATCCAAGCCATTTGGGCTGTATATTGGGGTGTGCATAGAGATGTTGTATCGAAGCCATTTAGGCTAAGTAATTTTTGGGATATTTATATGTCTATATGTTGATTTTATATGGCTCATTTTGATTTTTTAAATGTATGAATTTATATATGTGATCTTATATGGCTGATTTTATATGTCTAGCTTTATATGATTCACTATGATTTTTTACAGTTCATTATGATTGTATGTTTATATGTTTATTATGGTTCATTATGCTCGTATATGTTTATTTCAAATATGGTTATGGTCTACTTAAATCTATTCATGTTTGTTTAAATCTATGTTTTCTTGAATTTAAATTTGTTCAAAACTGTTTAAATCTATTTAAACATGTATTTAAAATATGTCCAGATATAATTAAACCAAACAATATGTGGTCCCTGATTCAGTACATGTGAAAGAGATGAAAGCAGGATTGCAATTGTCCATCCACATCAATATCAAACTTAAAACTAAGGAATTGCCAAAATCAATCACTAGGTGGCGAAAGAGGCAAAAGAGGAGGGAAGCAGCAAAATGGGATTGAATTTATAGGTAGTTTTTGGACATATTAGAAAGACTGGAGGCAAAGCCATCCAATGCGGTAGCCATCCCTTTAATGGATCATCCTCAGCTCTTGTGCGTACCTCCACCCCCACCAAAAGTGGTACCGATGCCTCTCCATCAGGAATGAAGAGTTGTGATCTTAGACTTGAATGGCCTTCTAGTAAAAGTTGTTGAGTCGTATCATGGAGATATACCCCCACCTTAAGCAAACCTGATGGAAAAACAAAAAAGAGTCCAAGGGACAGACCATGTTTATTCTTAGAGATGTTGTTGCCTTTTTGGACTTTTGTGTGTCATGGTCTGAAGTGTTTATTTGGAGCACATCCAGAAGAACAAAAGTAAATAATATCCTATGTGCATGCTTTCCACAACATTTTGAAAAGATAACAAGTCTACCTCAAGAAGAGTGTTATAATGCTGGACTCATGGTGAATAGAAATGGAGAGTTGTTGACTGACAAGCCTGTTATCTTCAAGGACTTGCGAACCGTTTAGAACCAGTTCACGCACTTGTTGGCAACCAACAATATTATTTTTGATGACTCTTTATACAAGATTTGTACAAACCCACTTGGAACATCGAGATGTGCTCCTATTTGATGGACGATGTGACATTGTGGCTATTTGTCTAGCTTCAAATGGAGAATCGGTAGTCCTACACAGCACCATTTGAGCATGACCTATTCCATGATATGGAATCCATTGACATTTTGGAGTTTATGGTCAAATACAACTGCTAGAATGAGTTTTGAAGATGGAAGCAAAGACATATAGTGGATAGCAACTTCTTTTGTATATAAATATTCACTTTAATAGAATTCATTCTTTTTTTCTCCTATGTTGCCTATTTGGAAATCGTAGAATGATTAGATTCCTTTTCTTGTTGCAAAATAGACTCGATTGAAGTGTTCTTATTTCAACTCTTGCTTCGTGTCTTTGAAACTTTTTCCTTTTCACATTTGAGCTATGCTATTGGGTTGGTAAGTTAGTTTATGCAGGCTCCAAGGAAACCGCATTTGGATATGGCTAGACACATACTGAGGTATGTGAAGTCCACATTGCAGTATGAACTATTTTATGAGACTGGGGTTTAGATATAGTTGCATGGATACACTGATGCTGATTGGGCTGGTAGTATTTCTAATAAATGATCTACCAGTGGATATATGTTCTCTTTTGGGAGTGCTACAGTCACTTGGAGTAGCAAGAAGCAGCCTACAATTGCCTTGTCGAGCGCACAGCAGGGGTGCAGCAATCCCCATTTGGATGGTACTTCACTAGCAATCTTGATATGTTGTGCCCCATCACGATGCTAATTGGGACTTTACTAAGAAATTTTCCTATAATGTGGGAGAGTTTCAAGGGATGGATAGAATCTTCACAATACTTCCCCCACCTAAAGATGAAGAAAAGATTATCTCCGTAAAATTTGGTGCAAGGGATGACATAAAAAATGTAACCATCCTACTCGAGCATAAAGCGTTTGGCCAATTCACTGCAATAGTGGATGGCGGAGTTGAAGTAAAAATTTTGGCAACAGAACTACATGAACAATGGGGCCTACCTCTGATGCAGAAGGCCACATTCAACATGCGCCTAGACAACCATACTAAAACAAAGCCATTGGGTATCATTGACAATGTGTCAACAAAAATTACTGGAGTCAAGTTCACTCTCTAGTTTACTATTTTGGATCTTCTCGAGGGAGCCATAGCATACCAGATATTGTTGGGAAGACCATGGCTTTGGCAAGCTTTGGTACTCCATGATTGGGTCACTGATAAAATCACAATCCAAAAAAGAGAAACCCTCGTCAAGATAGATTTGGGAATAGGGGAAATCAAACCCACTATGCCTAGAAAAGTTGAAGACACTTCCTCCACTACAACCACCAGTCATGCATCCCCTGTACCTACAAATGTACTAAAACCCATAGAAGGGATACACAAAGTGACATCAATAATTGGATACAATCATTGTCTACAATAGATAACTATAAATCAACACATGCAATGTTGCCAGATGTGGATTCCCAAATGCTACAACTAGAAGCACCAATCTGGGATGACGAATCAGAAGAGGTGGAAATGCCAGTCTTCATGGCAAGCGTTGAGCGGGACAGTCCTAAAGATGCCATAATAGAAGGTTATGGTGCAAACTTTGATTGGGATCTAGAGATAGAAGCTGATAATGCCACCTTGGAAGACTAAGTATTTGACAATGACTTGGCAATCTTGAGGGCACTCATGGCACTAGAATGCCCCAAGATAGACCCTCCAGTAGTAGCCAATAGGAATTGGTCCAGGAAAAATAAGGAGGGTGTGCAAAATCAAAAAGCCAAGATAGAGCACTTCAATTAATTTGAAAGAATGCATACCAGAGTGGTGGAATTGTATTTGACTAAGCCCACAAAAGCACTTGAGTCCCTAAATTTTGAATGGGATCCTAAAGGACTGGAAGGTGCCTATATGGATAAAGAACTGCTCCTTGGAAGTGCGACTCCTATTGAAAATCCATCACTAGTCTCACAAAGCAAAAAACGTAGAAAGCTCAAACCCAATGTGAGAATGAATAGTGAAATGGTGAATAGTAACAAAAAAGAAGAGCAAGGTAACACTATTGAATTGGACCAAACATTTTCCACCACATCTAATGGATCTCGCACCCAAGCAAGGATCTCAAAGTGTCATGAAGGCCTAAGGGAAGTTCCCAATTACTTCAGAAGCTACACAAGGGGAGAAGCAATAATAGAAATGCCTAGGCTAGTCAAGGAATTAGAGCTCACAGAAACAAAGAATATTGAGGATACCCCAGTTTATGGACTACCCAAGACAAAGAAATGGAATCTTGCCTTGGACAAAGAAGAAGAAAAGCCTATATACATCGGCAAACAACTCACTCTAGAAGAAGAAGAAGAATTTAAAGCATTGCTGATGGAATATAGAGATTGCATGGCTTGATCCTACAAAGAAATGAAAGGGATTTCCCTTGAAGTTTTGGTACATACCATACCAATAAGGGAAAGATCCAAACCAAAGGTATGTGGACCCTATAGGACAAATCCCAAGTATGACACCCATGTTTATGAAGAACTAGAAAAAGTAATGGATGTTGGTTTCATTTATGAGATCGAGCATACCGATTTGGTGTCACCAATTGTGATTTTTCCTAAGAAAAACAAGAAGCTTAGAATATGTGTGAATCTTAAGAATGTCAATGCAGCAACAATCAGAGATCACTATCCCCTACCATTGATTGAAACAATTTTAGAAAGTGTAGCAAGGTCTGAAGTGTATAGCTTCTTGGATGGGTTCAACGGCGGGTACAACCAAGTACAAATTGCACCTCAAGATCAGAAAAAAATGGAGTTTTCCAAAAAATGGGGCATTTTTGCATAGAAAGTCATGCCATTTAGCTTATGCAATGCCGCATCTACTTTTTAAAGGGTCATGTACACCGGCTTCAAGGAATTTCTCAACATGTTCCTACAAGTCTTCCTCGACGACTTGTGCATACACTCAAAAAAAAATGATCACTTGAAATTCCTTGAAGAAGTACTTTAAAAATGCAAGGAACATGGAACCTCTTTGAATCCTCTAAAATGCCAATTCTTGGTCACACATGGAGTAGTCTTTCAAGACACATAGTCTCTCGACATGGGATTGCAACTGACATGGACAAAATAAAGATCATCATGGAACTTCCACCCCCACTAAATGCCAAGGGAGTCCAAGTCTTCATGGGTCATGTTGGATACTATAGAAGGTTCATACTGAGGTATGACATGATTGCAAGACCCCTATATAAGCTCCTAGTCAACTTCTTCTAGACAAACAAATGCAAACAAGAATTTGAAACCCTCAAGTGGAGATTGATCACAGCCCCTGTTCTAATGGCACCAAATTGGGACATAGAATCTCATGTACATATGTCAACTTGGCAAACATAACAAAGACTACCCAGTATACTCTGTAAGCAGACAACTAAATGATGTAGAGGTGAACTACACGACAACAGAAAGAGAAGCCTTGGCAATGATCTACAGCATGAAGAAATTTTGACAGTATCTATTGGCTATTGTCTTTATCTTCTACACAAATTATCAGGCCTTATTATATCTTGTAAATCAGCCATGTACCACAGTTTGGATCACTCGATGGCTTCTACTACTACAATAATTCAATTTCAAAATCATGGTAAGAAAAGGAGCTCAACATTTCATTGCCAATCACATTTCATGATTAAGGATAGGAGAAGAGCCAGAAGGAATAGAAGATGACCTACTAGATGCTGCATTATTTCACATAGATGTTGTGCCTGACTGGTGTGCAGACATCATTGGGTACTTAATGGCAAGAATACCACCTCCTAATATGAAAGCAATGGATGCTAGAAAACTAATTTTAAAAGCTGCACCCTATCAACTCATTGCATGGAAACTATACAAGATGGGCAAGGACCAAGTTTTAAGGAGATGTGTAATGCCACATGAGATCATGCCAATCCTCAGTGAAGCCCATGAAGGAATTGTGAGTGGACATTACCAAATTGAAGCAACAACAAGAAAAGTCCTGGTAGGATACTGGTGGCTAACACTTCGGATAGATGCCTTTGAATATGTCAAAAGTTGTTATGTATGCCAAGGGACTACTAAACCACAACACAAGGACTTCAATCCCCTAACAATAGTTGTTGCAGAAAAACCATTTGAAAAATGGGAGATTGATTTTGTGGGTCCCATCTATCTAGTAGCAAAGGGAACATAGGCACACTACATCATTGTTCTTTTATGAGAATGTGATCACCCAATTTGGATGTCCCATTAAAATTGTGTCAAATAGAGGCACAAATTTTGTCAATGACATCATCCAAGAACTCTTGTCTGGCTTTATGGTGACCCATAGAAAGGGCACACCTTACTAACCAAAGGGAATGGACAAGGTGAATCCACCGACAAAATATTATGCATTGTCCTCACCAAGGTAGGAGAACCAAAGCGAACTTCTAATTGGGTAGATAAACTAAATGCAGCCTTATGGGCATACCAAACCACACTCAAAGTTAGTACAGGAAATACACCTTTTCAACTGGTGTGCAGCCTTGAAGTTGTGGTCCCACTGGAATTTGTAATACTCATTCTATGCATAGCAATATAAGAATGTACAGGAGATCATGCATCCCTAAAAGAAAGACTCTACCAACTAGAGAAGTATACAAAGACGAGATTAGTTTCCTACCATGCCATGACAATAGAAAAACAAAGAAGGAAGGCATGGTTGGATAGAAACTTCAAAGACAAATACATCAAGGAAGGTGACCTAGTTTCACTGTACAATACCAAAGTCCACAAGGGTAAACTCAAATTTTTGGGTCAAGGAAGTTATAGAGTCAAAAACATGAACCTCATCAGAGCTGTGCTGCTAGAAACACTGGATAACACTATATTAGTAATTTTGGGAAAATCCTAGTTCCCATTTTTTTTAAAATCTCAAAAGTCAAAGGCATTTTGGTTGTTTTGGAAGCAAATTAATAGAAAAAATCATATATTTAAAGATGTATTTGAATTTAAATTTGGCTAAATATTATATCATTCCATTGAAATATTGACAACTCTATATAATTATATTCAAATAGAAAATGAGTTTTGTTTGATGGGGAGGAAACTGACAGAAAGAATCATGTATTCAAATATGATTTTGAGTTTTTATTTGGCTAAATATTATATCATTTCATTGAGATATTCCAAACATGTTCATATAATTGCCATGCATTGTGAATCCAAACAATGTGAATTTTCTCAAGAAAAAGATGGTATTAAACACCAACATATTAAATTAAATTGGAGTACACCAACATCATGGCAATGGTTTTACATCTAAAAAACCTTACTCACAAAATAACTCCTCTCCTGCATAGATATTTCTAAGAGAGTAGACAACAATGAACCCTAACATATTAGTAAGGTAAAACATCCCATTTGTCTTTGATTCAAGGTGGTACTCTAGGGTCATATACATACATAACATTTGTTCTATCCTTACAATGAATAGAGCTATTCATGTATCCAGCTATATTACCATACAACACATCTCCTACCATGTATTGTGTATCCTCATTTGGTGTAACAATTGGATCTTCGAGGAGGCCATAGGTCCTAAACCATGGAAGGTAAGAGCAAAGAGTAATCCAACTATAATAATCATACATTGTGCCATTGAATATCAAAAGATTTTTCTTTGCTTTTACATCCATATGCACAAACAAGCCATAACTTGCTCCTACAATCGATGATGTATTCACTTCAAATTCAACACCATTGAGCTTGAATATAGAAGCAATTGGTATTGGTAGATCTTGATCCCACAAGCCATTCAACTTAGAATCAAAGTGAAGAATTACTTTATTCTTCAATTCTTTCGGCATATCTTTGAACCCTGTGCGTAAAAGAAGAAGAATGATGAGTTATTGAATAGTTACACGTAAATATTGAGAAGTAAAGGAAATTACAAAAATGATGCATCACAAATAAGCAAATAATATGAGTAATATCATTCTCAAAGATTTATTGCATGTTTAATGCAAGTGAAGCTTGTAGTCTTGTTGTGTACACTTTGATAGAAGTTTTAGTGATATATGGTTGATTGTAACCCAATTTCAAGGCATACAAACAAGCTTGCATCTCATTCAAAGAATTTAGTCACTTTATCCTATTCAAGAAATCCAATTTAGAAGAATCCAAGGTAGCTGGGCATGTTTTGAGCTCTTGTTCTTGGGCTTTTGATGATTGTTCCTTATCTGGCTCACAAGCATCTCCCCTTTGATTTCTATGTTGGACGATCTCAAAATGACTTGAGCTAGTTGAACTAATCTTTTGGCTTGGAGCAGATTCCTCCAAGAAGTGTTTTATGTCCTTCGTAGTGAACTCCCCCACTCCAAAATCACTTCTTTGAAATACATATATGATGATAATTTGTATGTATTAGTTCATTTCCATAATGGTCAAGCTTGATAATCTTTATTATATCTGACGCATCTCTCAATCGGAGGAGATAAGGGAGAAGTTCAACTTTCAATATGTCATCAATCTCACCTATGTCAAAAGTATCTAGATATATACCATTTTATTCTGGGTTTACATAGCCCTTAAACGGACAATCATCAATAAGCAAGGTGTTACTAGGATTAAACTCTTTATCATTTGCCCGAATGGCAAGCAAGGGATTAAATATGTATTGAATGCCTGGCTTGTCCGGTCCTCGTCCGGTCTATACAATATCTATGTAAGTGATTTGTAGCATTGATCTTGCCCCATAATTTTGTAGAACAGAAATTGTTTTGCTGCAAGCTTCTCCATCAAATGAACCATGTAATTCATGACAAAATATGAAGAGGGAGAGGAGAAGAGTGGAGATGAGGAGAGAGGGCATAGCTAGAGAGCACACCACAAATGACTAACTGTACACTAGATTTAGTTGAAAAAATAGAATATATACAAACCGATTTAGGGTTAGGGTTAGGGAATCTAACCCTTTCCTTTATAGCACTCTATAAGGTCAGTGCTATGCACATATGATCACGTGATGATGCTATGCACCCATGATCACATGATGTTGAATGTGAACTCTCAACACCTTCCCTCAAGATCAACATCATGAAGTAGGCCTTCCCTCAAGATGATGATTCTGGGGAATTGAAGAAGGACTGAGCATTACATTCCATCACACCCCTTTAATGGGAATGTCCTTCCTCTGCGTCAAACCAAGAGCTAGTCGGTGTTTCTCGAATAGCTCTTTACCAAGTGGTTTAGTAAAGATGTCTGCAACATTTTCTTCGCTATCACAATGCCGCAGTGTGATGTCACCAAGTAACACTCTTTCTCTGATGAAGTGCTCTTCGACATCAATGTGCTTTGTCCCGGAGCGATATACTAGATTCTTGGTCAATGCTTGAGCCGATTGATTATCACAGTATATTATTGTTGGCTTTGATTCATCAAAGTATTCTGTTTCTGACAATAGTCTTCTGAGCCATATAGCTTCACATGCACCTATAGTGAGTGCCCTATATTTTGCTTCAGTCAAAGACAAAGAAACAGTTGGTTGTTTGTTTGATAACCATGATATAGCACCTTGACCAAGGAAAAATGCATATCCCTCTGTCGCGATCTCTTGGTCTCATGATCTCCGACATAGTCACTGTCATAGTATCCATGCAACTGTGGATGAATTCCTCTGTATTCTATCCCAAACTATCTTGTACCTCTGATGTATCTCAAGACTCTTTTGGATGCATTCCAATGAGAGTGTTTTGGATTTGCCATAAACTGTGCTAGTGAGCTTACTGCATAACAAATATCTGGCCGTGTGATTGTCAAATATATAAGAGATCCAATGAGCTGCCTATAGTATCTGTCATTGACTGTAGGCTTTTCTAAATCTTTAGTAAGTTTCAAACTCTGTTCCATGGGAGTGGCTGCAATCTTACAATCTGCCATATGAAACTTCTTCAGGAGAATGCCAACATACTTGAGTTGACTCATGAATGTGCTATCTGAATCTCTCCAGAACTCAATTCCAAGACAATAATGCATAAGTCCAAGATCTTTCATGTCAAACTCTACAGATAAGTCTTGTTTCAATTTTTCGATGAAGCTATCCTTGCTTCCTGTAACAATCAGATCATCTATGTACAAAAGTGCAATAGTAATGTCTTCCCCTAGAACTTTGTAGTAGAGAGTATGATCTGCATTGGACTTCATGTATCCCAGATCAGCAAAATACTTGTCGATTCTACTGCACCAACTTCTGGGTGCTTGTTTTAAGCCGTAGAGACTTTTCTTGAGATGGCAAACCTTATTCTCCTTTCATGGTTCAACATAACCTGCTGGTTGTTGCATGTAGACTTCCTCATCTAGATAACCATTGAGAAATGCATCCTTGACATCGAGCTGATACACATTCCATTTGTTGAGTGTTGCTAGTGATATCAAGAACCATATGGAATCCATCTTTGCTATTGGAGCATAAGCCTCATCATAGTCCTGACCATATTGCTGTGCAAATCCTTTTGCAAAGAGTCTGGCTTTGTATCTCTGAATACTTTCATCTGGATTGTACTTCACTTTGTATACCCATTTGTTTGTTATGGCCTTCTTTCCTGGTGGAAGGTCGTATAATTCCCAAGTATTATTCTTATACAAAGCATCCATTTCTTCATTCATAGCAGTTTGCCATTCTGGCTTGTCTACTACATCTTTGAAGTACACTGGCTCTTCTGTAGCCATGATGGTAGTCATAAGACCATAGTTGGTGGTTTCCGCCTAAATTGCTTTGCCTTTTTTAGCATATGTCAATCTATCTGGAGGTCTGCTTTCCCTAGTAGATCGTCTAAGTTGCTATGGCTCTGCTTGGGGTGTTGCTGGCAATTCTTGCTCTTCTTCATCAACCTGTTCTGTAAATGACTGTGAAGTCGATGCTTCTATTGCCTGTGTAGGTGAGGTTTTCCATTCTAATTCCTCATCAAAGATTACATCTCTAGAGATAATGACTTTGCGGTTGATGGGATCATACAATTTGTATCCTTTGCTTTCTTCACTGTAGCCAACCATGATGCATTTGCATGACTTTGCATCCAATTTCCTGCGATGATCATCATGTATGTGAGCATTGTTAGAATTATAGATATAATTCAGCAGTGACCAATGTAATATAATAAGCTAGTTAGGGGCACTTTTCCCTCTTTAAGAGGTTTTTTCCCCTAACCGCAGTTAGTTCACTAACTATGGTTAGTGACTACTAAGGTTTTGTCACTAGGACAAAACCTTATCTTTCTCACTTTGAGTTGTACTCTCTCACTCTATTCTATTGCAACTACGTCTTCAGCTTCCAAGCTTCCTGCTCTCTCAATCTCTCTTGCTCTCACTCACTCCCTTTCCTTCATTTGGTATCAGAGCGGGTCCAAGAGCCTCGGGCTCCCTGCTCCCTCAACGTACTCCCCCTGCTAAAACTCATCCGTACAGTTTGTACGACTGTACAGAATTCACCGTACTACCGACGTACAGCCCCGTGAAGACAGCCGTACAAAGTCGCCGTACCTGCGCTGTAACAGTCGTACAAGGTTACCGTACAGATCCGTACTTCACAGCCGTACATCGTTGCCAGACTATATGGTTAACCGTACAGTCCCGTACAGCTCCTGCTTCCATACAAATTTGCTTTTCGACCGTACCTACGCCATCAGTACCGTACGGTCTGTTCCGTACTTACCATACAATTCGTACAGTCTGTACTTACCGTACAATTCATACTTACCGTACAGTTCTTACTTCCGTACTGTATCTTCAGTAGATTTGCGTGGAGTCCTTCAGTACCACACGTGTGGCAATAGTCTATTCATCCGTATAATCTGTACTTGTAGATCTGTACTTGCAGATCTACACCGGTTGCCTTCAGCCACAGGTGTTCTTGGGCAGGCTCATCTTGCAGAAAACCATAGTTTGGTGCAGTTGTTTTGAAGTAAATTTGGGGCATTTTGTATATTGCAGACATTGCAATCATTGTGCAGTTTTGGAGCTACATCTGGAGCAAAATTGCAGATCTAGTCTGAAATTTGGGGCTTTTGTTTAAAAATTACAGATTTGGGGCTTTTAGTAATTTTGCCCCTTTCTGGCTGCAATTTCTAGCCACAAATTGGGGATTTTGTGTTGAGAGAGCATTTTTTGGACTATTCAGTACATACTGCCTTTCTTGGAGTGTTTGGAACACTTTTGGCAGATTTTGGAGAGTTTTTGATGCTTGGACAGATTTCTGACAGCTCAAGTACAGAAATCTAAGTTGCATATACAGCCCGTGCTTGGCTGTGTTTTTGGGAGTTGTGCATTTTATTCCCAGTAAGGGAATTCAGCTTTATATCTGCTTCAATCTCTTTCTCAGATATGGCCCATCAAAATCAGAATGAGTTCCAGTTCGGTGGTCTTTCACAGGAAGACAAGTTGGATGGTACCAACTACTCCCTCTGGAGTTTCATGGTATGTAATATTCTGATTTCTCGCAATTTACGGGATTATGTCAATGGGGATGAAATCCGACCAGCAGATATTGCACCTGCTACCCCTCCTCAGTAAGGAGGTGGAAGAGGTCGTGCACAGGGTGCAGCTGCAAGTGCAGCTGCAAGACAAGTTGTTGGTGCAGCTACAGTCAATACTCCAGAGCAGAAGAGATGGGATTCACGGGATGCCTTAGCCTTGTCATGCATCTCTCTTTCAGTGAAAAGATCAATCATTCCGCATATCCGGTCGTGTAAGACCTCTATGGCAGCGTGGGATATTTTGGAAAGCATGTATGCAGCACGGAATGATGCCAGGGTATCTTTCTTAAAAAGAGAGTTGAGCAATACACATATGGAGGAGGGTGACTCCATGTCAGTCCACCTCACAAAGCTACAGGATCTCAGAGAGCAATTGTTAAACATAGATGAAATTATTCCTGATTCAGAGATGATTACAACCACTTTGAATTCTCTTCTTGAGTCTTATCTCAGCTTTCACACTTCGCTGAATTTATCATTGAGGGGGGGTGCAAATCCTCTCACTTTTCATGAGTTGATAGGACTTCTGCTTCAGGAAGAGCAGACCAAGAAAAATTTGGCTTCACGTGCAGGTGAACAAGCCATGCTCTCAAAATTTAAATAAAAAACAAAGGGACAGGCAAAGACAGCAGCAAATCAGCCTTCCAGTGGGTTAGGACAGCCTTCACAAAAGGCTAAAAGTGATGCAAGTAAGCCCAAAAAGAAGGGTTTTTGTCACTACTGCAAAAAGCCAGGTCATCACATAGCAGAATGCAGAAAAAGGATTGCAAAAGAAAAGAAAAACAGCTCAGGAATGGCTGTTTCAGATTCAGCCCCTTGTGCATCTGACAGTGGGGATGCTACAGCCAACTTTGTTGGTCAAGATTATGCCTTTTTATCTTGCATTTCAGATTCTAGGTTGGCTGTTCCAGATGCTCGGGATAGTACAGCCTCTTGCAGTGATGATACATATGCATTTTTGACTTGCAGCTTTGACTCTTCTACAGATGCATCTGCTATCAGTGTTAATGAAACACTGAACACATGGTATTTTGACAGCGGTGCATCCAAGCACATCACTTCTAGGAAGTGTCTTTTTACTTCCTTGCATCCACCTCCTGTTGGTAAGAAAGTCACTTGTGCCAACAACTCCTCATATTCAGTACGTGGCATAGGAGAAGTTGAGCTCACTGCAATTGATGGCTCAATTTTCAGACTTTCAGATGTCTTATATGTGCCTGGCATAACCAAAAATCTCCTTTCAGTGTCCACTCTTAACAGAGGGGGATTTCAGGTCATCTTTGAGGATGACAAATGTGCTGTCCGAGACAGGGAAACTAACTATGCCTTAATGTAATCTGGTACTCTGCTGCGTGGGCTTTTTCAGCTTGATATTTTTGAGAAAAGAGCAGCCCATGCTTTGGTAGTTTCTACTCCTATAGCTGCCATGCAAAATGCAGAATTATGGCATGCCAGATATGGCCACATGCATTACAACAGCTTGATGACACTTCAGAAATTTTCAATGGTTGATGCATTGCCACCTCTTGAGTTACCTCCTCCACATGCCTGTGAAGGGTGCATTTTAGGTAAGATGCATAGATTCCCCTTCAAGAAGGATGGTTTAGTTAAAGCTGTTCGCAAATTGCAGCTTATACACAGTGATGTCTGTGGTCCCATGAGGACTCCGTCATTGGGTGGTCATCTCTACTTTGTCACATTTATTGATGACTACTCCAATTTTACTTGGGTTTATGGGCTGAAAAAGAAATCTAAAGTGTTCACGGTGTTTAAACACTTTTCAGCCATGGTTGAAAATGAAACCGGACTCAGGATACAGACATTACGCATGGATAGAGGTGGGGAATACCTATCTACAGAATTTGATGCTTTTCTCAAGCAAAAGGGTATTGTGCATCAGCTCACAGTCAGGCTGACCCCTCAGTAAAATGGCAAAGCTGAGAGGAAAAATAGAACCCTCATGGAGATGGACAGATGTATGCTGAAAAGCAAACACATGCCTCATAAATTTTAGCTAGAGGGTTTGATGTGTGCCAATTACATTTTGAACAGGGCTCCCACTAAGGCTTTAAAAACAAAAACTCCTTTTGAGGTCTGGAATGACAGGAAGCCTTCAGTGGATCACTTCCGAGTCTTTGGATGCCTTGCCTATGCACATGTGCCAGTTGAATTTAGGCACAAATTGTCAGATAAAGCCATCAAATGCATATTTGTTGGATACAGTGCAGAAAGCAAGGGGTATCATCTCTACAATCCTGCTACACGCAAAATCATTGTAAGTAGAGATGTGATATTTTCTGAAAATTCAGCTCACACTCAGGCTGAATTTCAAATGCCTTCATCTTTAGAGGATGTCTTTCAAGGGTTGCTACGCATTGCTTTGGGTTCCCCTGCTGATTTTTCTAATCCAAATCAGAATTCACAGCAACCTTCAAATGCTTCAGTTCTGCCACAGGATGTCTTGCCTCCTCCACAGGCAGTGGAACAGGTGGTGCAGCAAGAAATTGCAGACATACATGCAGCAAAAACAGTCCCAAACTGGCTGTTACAGACTCTTAGGGAGAGTAAACTTGATGCTCCGTTACCTGGCAGGACTCGCAGTGTAGCAAGGCACATGGAAGGTGCTAATTCAGTGGAATCAGCATATGCAGGTACTCTCCTTGATGAAGAGGAGCCTGCCACATTTGAAGAGGCAAAAGGTAATGTGCATTGGATGAATGCCATGCACGATGAGTTGCAGTCCATTGCTAAAAATCAGACTTGGGATGTTGTGGACTTGCCACAGGGTAAACATGCTATTGGCACACGATGGGTATTTAAAGTCAAACGGAAGCCAGATGGCTCCATTGACAGATATAAAGCCAGGCTGGTTGCTAAGGGCTATGCTCAGAAAAAGGGCATAGATTATGACGAGACATTCGCTCCTACATCCCGGATGACCACCATCTGATCAGTAATTGCAATGGCTGCACATTTTGAGTGGAATGTTCATCAGTTGGACATAAAAATAGCCTTCTTAGATGGGGACTTGCTGGAAGAGGTGTATGTCAAACCACCTCCGGGCTTTGAAATTACAGCAAATGCACTTCAAGTATGCAAGCTCAATAAAGCTTTATATGGGCTGAAACAGGCCCCTCGTGCATGGTATGCTAAGATACATGCCTTTTTGACCAGCAAGGGGCTGCACAATAGTCCTACTGAGAGCACCCTCTACATCAAGATGGATGGGGGGGAAATATTAGTCATCCTTCTTTATGTCGATGACTTACTGCTCACAGGGTCCAATGAAGAAAAAATTGTAGATTTCAAAGCTGATTTGCAGACCAACTTTGACATGTCAGATTTGGGGTGCTTCACTTTTATTTGGGGATCCAATTCTCTCATGAGAGACGTGGCACTGTTATGTCTCAGTCCAAGTATGTTCAGAAACTCTTGGACAGATTTAACATGCAAGAGTGTAAGCCCATAGCCACTCCTATGGAGTCGGGGCTGAAACTCACAATGCATGATGCAGGAGAATCAGTTGATGCCACACTTTACAGTCAAGCTGTTGGATGCCTCATATATCTCTGCAACACTAGACCTGATATTCAGTTTGCAGTATCTCAAGTGAGTAGGTACATGCACAGCCCCAAAACTATGCATTGGTAGGCAGTTAAGCGCATCTTGCGTTATTTGCAGGGCACCAAGTCTTTTGGCTTACTATTTCCTAAGGGGGGTGACTTGCAGATCCATGCCTACAGTGATTCAGATTGGGCTGGTGATTATGACACTAGGCAGTCCACTAGTGGCAATTGTTTCTTTTTGGGTAAATCTTGCATTTCATGGCTGAGCAAGAAACAATCTACAGTGGCTACCTCACCATGTGAAGCTGAGTACAGGGCAGCTTTCACAGCAATAGTTGAATGTGTCTGGCTGAGACGTTTATTTGCTGATCTTCATCTGTCTTTGGAGGGTCCTTCTCCAATTCTCACTGATAGTCAGAGTGCCATTGCAGTGGCAAAGAATCCAATGTTTCATGCTCGCACGAAGCACATTGAGGTTCACTATCACTACGTCAGAGAGAAGTTGCATGCAGGAGAGATCAGTATGATCTTTGTGTCCACACATGACAACGTTGCAGATATTTTCACCAAAGCGCTACCACGTGAGAAGTTTGAGGCATTTCACAGTGCCCTGAACTTATATCCGTTTGGTGATTGATCAACCTTGTACATGACATTGGCACTGCAGGGGGGTGTTAGAATTATAGATATAATTCAGCAGTGACAATGTAATATAATAAGCTAGTTAGGGGCACTTTTCCCTCTTTAAGAGGTTTTTCCCCCTAACCACAGTTAGTTCACTAACTATGGTTAGTGACTACTAAGGTTTTGTCACTAGGACAAAACCTTATCTTTCTCACTTTGAGTTGTACTCTCTCACTCTATTCTATTGCAACTACGTCTTCAGCTTCCAAGCTTCCTGCTCTCTCAATCTCTCTTGCTCTCACTCACTCCCTTTCCTTCAAGCATATGCTATGCAACCAAATATGTAGAGACGCCCAATGTGTGGCTTGTGTCCAGTAAATTCTTCATAAGGAGTCATACCTTGTATCGGTTCGATAGGAAGCTGATTAAGCAAATAGTTTGCAATGGCTATTTCTTTTGCCCAATATTGATTCGGAAGATGCTTTTCACTAAGCATTATTCTAGCACTGTCTGCTAAAGTCCCATTCTTCCTTTCAGCTCTTGCATTCTACTGAGGAGTATCTGCACATGTGAATTGTCTTCAAATGCCATGATTTTTGCAAAAGTTCATGAATGCTAAAGACATATATTCACCTCCTTTATTTGATCTCCTGACCTTGATCTTTCTGCGTGTCTGGTTTTCTACCATGGCTTTGAATTCTTGAAATCTGGAAAACACTTCAGATTTCTCTTTTAGAAAGTAGACCCAACAATATCTTGTATAGTCATCGATGAAAGTCAAGTAGTAAAGTGAACCATTGATGGTGCAGGTCTGGGCATAACCCCATACATCTGTATGTATCAAATCAAGCATACCTCGTGCACGAGAGGTACTTTTGACAAAGTTGGTTCGCTTTTGTTTGCCGAAGCAGCATGCTTCACAAACTTTTCCAAGAAACTGTAGCTTCAAAATCCCAATTGCCATAGTCTGACTCCTGAGATCTAACAAGTTCTTGAAATTGACATGACCATATCTCTTGTGCCATTTTGCAGATAGTGGCATCTATTGCGGTTGAGCTAACATGGCATGCTTATCTAGTAATGTAGCTAGCATTCTGTATAAGCGTCCTTCCTTGACACCTTTTGCTACTAGCTGACATCTTTTGGATTTGTCTCTGATAGTGCATTCATCACCATCGAAGATGACTTTGTAATTGTGTTCCGTCATTTGACCTATTGACAAAAGTTTCTTGCTCATCTTCGAAACATAGAGCGCATCTTTCACTAATCCTTTTGTACCAGTGAAATTGTTCATAGGGATAACACCTATCCCTTGAACTGGATTCGGTGTATTGTCTGCTGTGTAGATGACATTTTTATGACCTTCTAATGGTTTCATCTCTGTGAACGATTCCTGATGATTTGTCATATGAGATGATGTACCGCTATCGATATTCCAAGGACCCTATTCCACTTGGTTGACTTGATAGCTATAAACCTCTTTGGGATTGACTTGATAGCTCGGGCAATGGTAGGATCTACTACTGGTGCGAAAATTGTTTGTGTAGATATAAATCCCGACATAGATCTCGTTGCTGGTGCTATGACAACAGATGGAGTAGGGCTACTAGTAGCTGGATTGTCCAATGGTCTAGGTGTAGACCCATCAACATACTCCCATTTGTCCTAAAGTACAAGAATGGTCTCCATTCGGTATTTCCATGTACCGTAATTGGAGTTGTCTAACTTAGCAGATGCCTCCAGATTGAGGTTGCTAGTCGACATGATGCAAGAAATGTACTCAAAAGTGTCCGAAAAATCTTTGTATGAATTAACTACAAATACACTGTCTATGCCAAGTGAAATCTCTGAACAGTGGGTGAAGATACAACTGCAATATATAAAATCTGATCGGTATTACAAGGCTTGTGGCAATGATGCGAGCAATAGCCAAGAGGCTTTACAAGGCTGAAATGATGTGCACGATGCCGTGAGATAGCCGAATAGGCTTTACAATGGTGGCATGTGTGTGTGAAATCAAATGTTATCTGCCCACTAAAACAATCTGCAATGCCTCTAAACTCTAAAGTCTGCTCACTGAACTGATGAACGTAAGGTTTTAGGTAATGTAATGATGTGAAACCGTGTGTGAGCATATGGACTGAAGGTACTAGTCGAGAATTTCGGGCATGGCCTAGATTGGCAACTTGGGGGAATTCAAAGCGTCCCCTCTATGGCGATCTAGTCTACTCTGATCTAGATCTAAACCAACCATCGATTGATGAAAGAACAACAAATAATTCCTTTTCTTTTGTTCATTTTAAGTGCTGGGTCAGATGCGTTGATGTAGAGGCAAACGTGCGTGAAGGAAGTGGTTTTTCCGACGAGGATCAAATAAGAGTGTAACTTGCATTGAAATGTGCACATGATGTAATGAGTGCGTAGAGCATGAAAAAACGAGCGACATTCCTTTTTGGAGTACCCTCAAATTCTTCCTAGATCAAGAGATACGACTTGATCTAGGTGGAGGGGCAAAAGGAGTGCAAATGTGCTCAATGATGATGTGTCACTATGAGTCACATGCAGTGATGATGTAGTAGTATGCCTAGCAAGAGGTGTGCTAGTGAAGCCCTGTGCTGAGGTGGCAGGAGTGGTCACATGTAGTGACTGTGAAGCACTGTGTGTGCCTGCAGAGGTCAGTGCTGACTGGACAGTTGAGGTGGCACTACTGAGGTGGCACAAATGATGATGTCAGTAGATGATGTGGCACTGATGACATGGACTACAAACGTGGCACAGGTGATGTGGCTAATGACATGGCCAGATGATGTGGTAGATGATGTGGCACAAGTGATGTGGCAGCTGAGCTAGGCTGCTAATGTGGCCTGAGGATGAGGGCACCACATGCCACAATGTTGACCAAACCACCTTAACCAAGGGTTTACTTGACCTTGGTTAATGTAACCAATGCTATCCAACAGACTAACTCAGGGTCAACTTGATTGTACCACTAAACTGAGGTTAAATCCTATCTACCATGTGTCAACAAATTTGACCAACCCTTGGTGATAAGGTTGGGTGACCTTGGGTGTGAGGATAGATGCCATGTGTCAAAGGGAGGCTCATCGAAATCTATGGGAGAATCGATCAAAGATGCCGATGCCATCGCAGAGGAGCACGTTGGCTAAGGAAGCCGCTTCGTTTGAGTCATCGATGGGAGCCTTTGCTGAGCTACAGTGCTAGGCTGGAGACCTATGGATAAGCTTGTAGGAGGATCACTATCATCTGTAGGCTGGCTGTTGAGTCACATTTTGTTGCTACAGGTCTATGTAGCCGGTCGCCTGTGGAGCAGCTATGGAGAAGGAGGTGGGGTTGAGCAAGGAGCTCTGCTCTGGAGCTTGGGAGCCCATGAGCTCTGTGTGTGGAGATGATGCAGCTGCCCGTCGATGATTTCAGCATTGAGGTTGAAGCAAAGGACTCCATGTATCGCGATGCAGTTTGGCTAGATGCTCAACATCCCGTAGTCCAGTCATTCATGAAGCTTGAATGTGTTGATGGTAGTCGATGATGGAGATGTTGATCTAGGTCGACGGCCGCTGGGAGGTAGGAGTCGTAGGTATCTTGCCCGTGGAGATTGGCACTGTTGCAGAGCTATTGAAGGAGCTTGCGGGTCATTCACTAAGCACGTATTTGTTCATTCGCTTTAGAGCCCGTGAGCTGCAATCGGTCATTGTAGCAGTGTGGTTGCTGAAAGTGATTTTCCTTAAGCTAGGAGCTTGGCGCTGAAGGTGCAACATCCGTTGGAGGAGCCTCTTGTGAGCTTCATTGTTGGACTATCAAGGTCGATGATAGTCTTTGTTGCTGCTAGTACGTTGGGAAGCCGAAAGCCCTGAGACTAAGGTCTTTGTTGGAGTTTTGATGGCTCAGTGCTCACCTCTACATTTAGGTAGTGGCCGTGGAGGTCTTTTTTATTTGCTGCATTTGTTGGCTTGCTGTAGATAGGCCCTCGATCAAAGGACCTTTATTGGAGCCATGAGCTTGGAGATAGGATGTCGATAGCCTCTCAATCAACAGAAATCTCTCATTTCTCACTCTGAAGTCTTCAAAAAAGATCGCTCAACAGAATCTCTCAAGGAGAAGAAGAGGGTGCTCTTTCTCACACACACAATATCTCTCTCAAGAACAATGACGGAAATTTCTTTGAATGGACGGAATTCTTTCACAAAGGATAGATGAATATCTCTCACCAGAAGTGGACTCTCACGGAGAACACTCAAGAGAACACTCAATCTCACAATCGCTCTGTCTCTCTCACAAGAAGGATGCAGGCGCCTCAGCGGAAGGCAGAACCATGCTCTGATACCATGACAAAATATGAAGAGGGGAGAGGAGAAGAGTGGAGATGAGGAGAGAGGGCACATCTAGAGAGCACACCACAAATGACTAACTGTACACTAGATTTAGTTGAAAAAATAGAATATATACAAACCCATTTAGGGTTAGGGTTAGGGAATCTAATACTTTCCTTTATAGCACTCTATAAGGTTAGTGCTATCCACATATGATCACGTGATGGTGCTATGCACACATGATCACATGATGTTGAGCGTGAACTCTCAACAATTCACATTCTTGATTATCACACTTGACCATAGGCACACATGAAAGTGCTCAAACAATCTATCCAAGAATTGAACACATCCATTTTGAAGCACAATCCATGTTCTCTTATAAATTTGTATGCCTGTGTGTTTATCAGAAGGCTTAGTGGACTTGAGGAGCAAATTTTCATTCAAATGAAGTACAAGTAATTTTTATAACATTGAATGTGTTCCATTGACTCATTTGATTTTTCCTTGTGTGGTATTTCAATATGTAGGGGATTTCCATCTATATCATGGCATGCAAAAGTATCAAGGTGTGAAGTTAGGATTCAATGAATGTTTTCCATGCTTACATTCAAAAATGTGACCTTAAATCTACATTATATTCTCTCATTTACATTCACAGTGGGTAACCTAAGTATTTTCGTGTATTAGATTATATCTCCAATATTCACAAGGGTCTCATCATCAGAGGATACAATTTGTATTTATACTTAGTTAAAAAAGCATTGATCATAATCCAAATGCAATCTAACATTACATTTCCATACACAAATCAAAACGGAATTGTATGTTATATTTCGGAACAAAATATTGGCTTTACAACCGATAACATCTCATAGTCCACCAAGTGGAAGATGTTTATATCAATTATAAAATTGATATTAGTCTTTCATCTTACTCTCATGATCTTTGTGTGGGATTTCATAAGATGGGTTTTAAAACCATTCTTAGCCTCTCATGCTGAAAGCCAAGATTGGATTCAAAACCGATCATATCCTCTCATCGCTGGTAAAGGATTACAGACTAAGTTCAATAATCATTCTTATTTACCTAATAATATAGCAATTACAAAATCTACATGAACAGTTCAACTTTGGAAGCATTAATCAGTTTCAAATATGTGCTACAATCCAAAAGATATATTTACATAAATGCCTCCGAAATCACTAAAGATTTATGACTTTTGACCTGCTTTTTTGGATGTGAATATCTGCTGGGCCATTTTCTCAATATCCTCAAGGGTTTTTTGGTCATGCACACCCATCGGTCCTACCAATTGTTGCTGAGTTGAAGTCTGCATGTCTGGACTATGTGATTCCTCTTGGTTTTTTCTAGTTTCATCCTCAGAGTCTAGGTTTGCCCATACTCTCAACTCTTTAGATGCGGAGACTAGATCTGAGCACTTGCTAATCACTTCAATTGCAACTGTCTTTCTCTTTATCTTCAATGACTCTATGGCGACAATTCCCTCTATGAAGGCATCAACAACACATTGATTTGGCCAAGAGAAGTACTCAATGAAAGAAGAGGTAAAGTTTGCATTTTGCAAATGCTTGGGGGATTCCTCTGTAAGAAAACAATACAACGTCTGTGCTCAACAGATAATAGGATCTAGTATGCAAGAGAGAAAAGAAGATAGTATGGAGAATCAAAAATTTGATTACGATAAAACTGATACAATAGATGGTGTTGCCTCCTAGCCGTGCGCTCCTATGAGAGAAGCTTCGATGGCATGCTGGAAACAGTAGAGGACGGAGGCTAGATGCTAAGGAATCAGGGTTGCTGTAGCCAGTGATAATGATGGGCTTCACAGGCTTGCTCTTATATAGCCACTAGGCATAGTCAGTTAGACCCAATTGGGTTACTGACCCAATTCGCCCAAAATGGCCGATTGGAGGTCAGTCCCAAAATAGGCCACCGACCACACTATAGAACCGTGGTGCGAAATAGAGCAACTCACCTATGGTTACCGTTTGGCCCAGAGCCATCCTGGATCATCTTGGGCTCCAAACGGGCCCCACAACCCAAGAGTGGGTGCCCCGAGAAATGCTCCATCTACCCTCAGTGCAATCAATCATGGGATGTCTTCCCACACTTGCATGTAGCCTAGTTGGCAATGTGCCAACTCTATCTGAAGCCATCCAGCCATCAGGCCACACATGGCCCCCATCTGGTGTCCAAACCAGGACCTACTGAATAACTGAGCCACTCAAATGCCTTCTCCTCATATGGGGGGCTTACAAGTAGAGTTAGCTAGTTCCTGCGTAGTAACACAAGAGTGGAGCATTGATATCTAACACCCCCCATCAATGTCCACCCGCAAGTGAACTTACTTCTTTGGCCCAATGCCAAGTTGATGAAGATGCCTCTCCAACAAGTCTCTTCCAAGCCTTCGTGAAGATCTATCTGCAGCTTGTTTTGCACTGCACCCATGTCCCCTGAAATCCTCCTCAACCACACTGCCTCACAAGAAGCAAAACATCCTGATTTGTACTCAGCCTCGGTAGAAGAAAGAGCAACTGTAGGTTGCTTCTTGCTGACCCATGACACAGCTCCAAATCCAAGTGAGAAATAGTAACTTGTCACTGATCTCCTACTGTCCACATCTCCTGCCCAATCTGACTCACAGAATCCGGTCAAGATGTTGCCCTTGGTATAGGTGATGCCATAATCAAGTGTTGATGCATTTCAGCACCCACATCCTTGCCCTCCAATGGTTCTCCCGGGGCTTATTGGAAAACCAGCTTAGTATACTAGTCACAAAGCTAATGTCTGGCCGCATGTTGCACAAGTAAATAAAACTGCCCACAAGCCTTCTATACTTCACTTCGTCCACCAGTGGTGATGAATCCTCGTTTGAGAGCTTCATGTCAACCTCCATTGGGGTGCCAACTGTCTTGCACTCAACCATGCCAAATGCCTTTAGTATCTCTCCAGCATACTTCAGCTGTGAGATGAAGATCTATTTTGGCTCTTGCCAAGCTTCAATCCCCAAACAGAAATGCATCAGTCCGAGGTCTGTCATTTCAAACTCTCTTCCTAGCAAATGCTTTGTCTGCGAGATCTTTTCTTCATGTTTCCCTGTTATGACAAGGTCGTCCACATAAAGGACCACGATCGTACACTTGCATCCTTCTCTATAGATATACAAATTAGCATCAGATGGTGAACCCGTTTTGCAAAAAGTAGGCATCAATCCACTGGTACCATGCTCGTGGGGCCTGTTTTAGCCTATAAAGTGCCTTCTTCAGTTTATTGACTTTACCTTCTAAATCGGGGATCCCAGGGATCACAAAACCTGGTGGTTGTTCCACATATACCTCCTCCTTGAGATCTCCGTTCAGAAAGGCGGATTTTACATTCATCTGAAACACGGGCCAACTTCCCTGTGCTACTAAAGCCTAGTCGAGCTGTGGGAGCAAAAGTATCCTGATAATCAAAACCATGTACCTATGCGATTCCTTTTGCCATGAGCCAAGCCTTGTACTTATCCAACATGCCGTTGGACTTGTACTTGGTCTTGTACACCCACTTGGTGCCAATTACCTTGCATTTTGGTGGTCGATCCACAAGGTCCCAAGTGTGGTTCTTCATTATGGAGCCATACTCCGACTGCATAGCCTCCATCCACCTATCATCACCCTGTGCCTCTTCAAGACACTTGGGTTTTTTAGCATGGATCAACTCTATCATCAAAGCGTAGTTGACCAAGTGTTCCTGCGCCCTTCTTTGCTCCTCTAATCTCTTGGACCGGCGGTGTTCGGATGGTTCCTCCTCAATGGTTGGAGGTTCTTGCTGTCCAAAAGCTACTTTACCCACTTTGGGAATGGCCATTGCTGTTGTGGTTCTGCAGGCTCTTCTTCCTCTTCTTTATCTTGAATCCTCCCAAGCACCGTCGGGGGAGTTCAGTCTGCTGTTGGTGGTTGTACTGGATGGATATCCTGGTCCTGGTTGTTTGGGAAGGAAGCATCCTCCTCCAATTGATGCGGCTATTCTGAGAAGACCACATCACGACTTACTATTACCTTCTTGGTAACAGGATTATAGAGACGGTAACCCTTCGCCTCTTCACTATAGCCCAAGAAAATACACTTCCAGCTCTTAGGTTCCCATTTGGTCCTATTAGCATTAGGGACATGCACAAAACAATCACATCCAAAAACAATCACAAAACAATCTTACTAGAAAAGGCTTGCAGTGGAATCATCCCATTCACAGCCTTCGAGTAGCTACGATTTAGAATGTAAACTGCCGTGTTATATGCTTCAGCCCACAAATTCTTTGGCAAATCTTTCCCTTTCATCATACTCATGCCCATTTTATAGATGACATGTATCTTGCACTCTGCTACTCCATTTTGCTATGGTGTATGTGGCGGGGGTTTCTGCCTTTTGATCCCGTGACTTTTGCAGTAACTTTCGAATTCACTTGATGTGAACTCACCACCTCTGTCTGATCTCAACTTCTTCACCTTCCTCCCTGTTTCTTTCTCAACCATTACATGCCATTCTTTGAACTTAATAAAAGCCTCATCTTTAGTCTTGTGGAAGTATATCCATATCCTTCTACTGTAGTTGTCGATCAGCATCATGAAGTAGTAGGAACTACCCAAAGCTTTTGTCTCCATCCTTCTGCAGAGGTCCATGAATGAGCTCTAGAGGAGTCTTTGCCCTGCTAGCCTCGCCGATCCTACTTGCCCATCATGCAAGATTCACATACATCGGGTAGATCTATAATTTCTAGTAGGTTTGCAATCATTCCACTTTTATGTATCTCCTTTAAAGAACTAAGGTTTAGATGACCAAACCTCTCATGCCACAGCTTAGTTTTGCTCACATCGGCTCGAGCACTGAAGGCTGAGAGTTCATAGATGTTGTTGCATTGTGTACCTTTACCAATGACCTTCCCTTGAAGATCCAAAATCTGTGCACCATTCTTATCGAAGTGAACTTTGAGGTCCTAAGATCCATGATCACAAAAATGGACAACAAGTTCCTCTTGATATCTGACACATAAAGAACATTGGACAACTATTTTACAACTCCATCTGACTTGAGAGCAATCGTACCTTTTCCTTTTGCTAGACATTTTGCATCATTGCTGACTGTTACTAGGATGTCATTCCCTACCGTCTATAGAGAGGTATACCAATCCTTCCAACTGGTCATGTGGTGCAATGCACCAATGTCAAGAATCCAAGGTTCATTCGTACGTACATGAATTGCCTCCGTGCAAATCTCCTCAATTGCTATGAACAGCTCTACTCGTACTACCTATGTGCTGTTGTGGGACTCTTTCTTTACTCTATTCTTCTCATCTGCAATCTTCTTCTGGCACTCATTTTGCTTGTGCCCTGCCTTGTTGCAATAGAAGCACTTGATCTTCTTCTTTCTCTTTTTATCATCAGAAGAAGATGGGTTACCAGAGTCCTTACCCTTACCTTTCTTTGATCTAGCTGAGAAAGCCAAATCTTCTCCAGTCCTCATCTTTTGACGCATCTCCTCCTCCAGAAGCATTGCGCTGAAATCCTCAAAGTTGAGGGGTGGATTTCTACTTTGGGTATTCAGCGCTGTAACAAGACCATCGTACTTTGGTGGGAGCATCCGTATGCACCTTTGTGCTAGATTCTCACTGGTGATGGTTATGCCAATCGTAGTCATCTGATCACGCAGATTCTTCACCCTGGTGATGAATTTCTCTGCTGTTTCAAACTCAGATAGTTTCTCATTCGTGAGTTGAGTCTCCAGATTCTGAATCGGCATCTGATTCATGGTCTCGTATTGATTTTTCAAGACCATCCATGCCTCCTTTGTTATGGTGACATGTTGAATTAACGCCATGATAGAATAGCATAGCTGCTTATAACAATTATGGGCTAATGATACCTTTCTAGTACAACTTGGCATTTTGTCTGTGAACTTTCCATTCCATGTCTGTCCATTTTTGTAGCTCCTGAAATTTCTCTTTATCTAAGAGTCATCATATACATCTACATCATGTTGCAATACACACAACTTCGATGTTCATGCATGGCAATTGCCTTCATTGAGTGGCCATTCCTACAAGAAATAGTTTGTAATATTGACCATCCCTATGAGTAGTAGTTGTAGTTCTTGGTTGCATGCAAGGCTAGGCTCATTGAGAACCTTCAATGAAGGAAGTTGCACTTTTTCCCATCAACATTCAGTAAAGTGCTTTGGGGGTAGTAAAAGAGCTAGCAAAATAGAAGCTAATTGCTTTTTATAAGGATTCAAATTTGTGTACGATCCACAAAAGTTGATTCATTGTAATGGATCTAAACATAACACTAGCATGGTGCCATCAAATACGCCCCTCTCAGTGAATGTAGAAATCCTAGTTTTCGGTTCAAATTTCAAGCCTATATTTTGATATTCAAAATTTCATGGAGTACAACAAAATCTTTATGACCTCTCAATTTATATTAATGATTATCTATGTTGATCCAAACTCATGTTGCACTTTCAAATAAAACAATCCTGGAAAAGATGAAACAATCTCACTTCAACATACAAAGCAATACAAGAAAACGTCATCTCCCATTATAGCACGAACTTGGGCCTCCAGAGTTTGTCCGAAGGACCAAATTTTCTCCAAAGTCAAAAACGTGTTCTCTTGCATTAAATTCCACTAGGCAATCATCTTTCCTTTTAGGTCAAAGAGAGATTCCTCTAGATTGTTTAGAAATCAATTTGGGAGTATTGAAAACTAGTTAAAAGGTATGTTAGACAATATATTACATTGTGCAATGATTCCATTTTATCTAATAAATATATTCTTAGTTAGAGACATATTTGCAAGACTGCAATGTTGGATTTAATAAAATCTAGTGCACGTAGTAATTTATAACAATGATAGTCATTTTGCATGGTTAAGAACAGATGGAATTTAACTTTGGCACAAAAGGCAAGAACAAACCATCTCCCAGTATGACGTGAATCTAGACACCATCTAAATTCCCAAAGCTTTTTTGTGGTGGGTAATGTGTTTTCTTGCCTAATAAACTTTTACTTTTACATCAAATTGATATCTAGAAATCAATGATAGAGTAGTGGAAGTTGGTCGAGTGCTATGTTAGATCTAGTATATTATGTAATGATTTTATTTAAATCAAGAAGCATACAATCAATTAGATACATAACAAATCACAATGTACAATTGAAAATAGGAAAATAGTTTGTTAGAAGGTCCATCAAACATGGTAGAAATATTAAAACTTCACTAATGAACCAGAAATCAATGAAAAACATCAATTGCAACTTCACATTTTAAGAGAATGATCAAAACAAGATCCATGTATTAATTATAGTAAAGTACTTTATAAGGAGTCTTTGTAGATTATGATGGAGAGGAGGTCTTATCGGAGAGTAAGAAAGAAAGGGAGAACACCGAAAATGGTGGGTGCTAACTCACCCAGATCAAGGTAAGCACTTATTATGTATGTATGGTACAAAGGGGTATAGACTGGGGGCTATTGGCCTTTACCCCAATAACCTCCCACTTAAAGGCCAATGCGCCTTTAAGGGAGAAGATGGGCATCCTAATGTCATCTGACACCCATCAACACTCTGCAATGTGCAAACTGCTCTGAGGAAAGACTCTTTGTAAGAAGATCTGTAGGGTTCTCATCTGTGTGAACCTTGACAAGTTGGATGTGCTTGCCAATCACCTCTCTGATGAAGTGATACTTCACATCAATATGCTTTGTCTTCGCATGAAGGATAGGATTCTGTGCCAACTGGAGGCCACTTTGACTATCACAGTGCAAAATTGGAACCTCTCCTACAATGCTCAATTCTCCCACTAGATGAGCAAGCCATATAGCTTCCTTGCATGCCTCAATGGCTGCAACATACTCTGCATTAGTGGTAGACAAAGCAGTACATGGCTGCAAATGAGAGACCCATGAAAGTACACCTCTAGTGAATGAGAAAACATATCCTGTTATAGACCTCCTAGTGTCTACATTCCTTACAAAATTAGCATCTGCATATCCAACAATAGATGTGTCCTTCCTCCCAAAGAAAATGCACATGTTCTTTGTAACATTCAAGTATCTCATGATACCTTTCATTGCCTCCCAATGCTTTTTGCTAGGATTTTCCATATACCTGCTAACAGTTCCCATTGCAAAATCAATAACTGGACGTGCGTCGTGTAGCAACCATGGCATACATCAAGCTTCCTACTATGGATGCATAAGGTATCTTTGCCATTTCAGCCCACTCCTCATCTAACTGGCAGTCTGCTTGGCTGAGTTTCACATATGGAAGCAACGGGGTACTTATGGACTTCCCCCTCTCCATATTGAAACGCTTAAGTACCTTGCGAATTTACTCTTTCTGTGACAAATGAAGGAGTTTCTTATTCCTATCCCAAACAATCCTCATGCCAAGTATGTGACTGGCATCACCCAAATCCTTCATGTCAAAGGTCTCATGCAACCTTTTCTTCAAGGCATCCACATCCAAAGTAAATTTTCTAGCAATAAGCATGTCATCAACATATAAAATCAAAATAAGAAGGCTGCCATCTGATGCCTTCTTCGTGTAGAGGCAATGATTTGTCTCACTCTGTGTGTACCCTTGGGATCACATAAATGCATCAAACTTATGGTACCACTCCCTAGGAGCCTACTTTAGCCAATAAAGGCTTTTTTGATGCTTGCATACCATCTGTTCTTTGCCCTGTGTAACAAACCCCTCTGGCTACTACATATAGATGTCCTCATGAAGATCTCTATGTAGAAATGTTATTTTTACATCCATTTGGACAAGCTCCATGTCCTCTCTGGCAACCAATGCAAGCCTTGTATGAAGGATAGTCATCTTCACCACTGGGGAAAAGATCTCATCAAAATCAATACCCTTCTCCTGCTTAAAACCCTTGGCTACCAACCTTGCCTTATACTTGGGCAATGCATCTACTAGAGACATCTTTAGCTTGTAAACCCATTTGCATGGCAATGTATGCTTTCCTTTGGGCAAATAAACCAAATCCCAAGTAGCATTCTTTATCAAAGAATTCATGTTTGACTGCATAGCCTTCTCCCACTTATGCTTGTCATCCCTAGACATGCATCCTCAAAGCGTGAAGGCTCACCACAATCTATCAACATGACATAATCTAGAGATAGAGCATATCTCTGTAGAGGTCATGAGGCTCTAGTGGAATGTCTCAACACTTGCGCACCATGAGCATCTTGCTGTCCCAACAACTGATTTTCCTACATAACCTTAGGTTGTCCACCTAGATGTGGCTCTCCCACCTCACGATCTATGGGTTGTCCATGCCCTACATCATGTGAAAGAGGATTACCAAAAAGCAAGCGAGGAAAAGTGAGCAACCCAAAAAAAGCGAGCAAGAAAAAGTGAGCGAGCAAAAAAAAACAATCAAAACAAAACAATAATAGATTGACAAATCCTTATTTTAGCAACAACTGTCTAAGTTCTTTAAAAGTCCATGAGAGAGTTGGACCTATGTCATTGCCAAGGCATCATTAGTTAAGACGCACCCTATCTTCGCTCACCTTTACTCATTCAATTTTTTGTAATCCTCCATAATCAAGGTCTCTCTCTCCACCAACATAAGTGAGATCACCCATGAAATCTTTCACACAAGTCAAAAGTTTCATAGGACTTCTTGAATGGAATAGTCCACATTACATGCATATGCAAATGCTTGGTTTTTGAGACTCTATTCACTCTTGGAACAAAACCCATGTTTTTCTGTTTGCAAAAAACCCTCCCTAATGAATCACTCTTACATCCCACCAATCCAAAAAAATCTAAAGATTAAGTACATCCCTTTCTTTAAAATGAATCAAATTCCAAAACACATCAATCTTTGCTTATAGAAATCAATGGTAGAAGCCAAAATAGACAACATATTGACATGGTCCCTATTAGGTAAACTTTCCTCAAGAAATCGGCTAATTGTTTATTAAATTCACATTTTGACTCATGAAGTTTTACTAAATGGTGCAAAAGGTCATAATAATTATCTTAATTATGCCTTGCCATTACGCGCTGCCTGTTTTGGCCCAAAAGATGAGAATTTAGCATCCTGTATCTTTTGATTTACAAATCCAAATGGGGTCATGTTACATATCAAAACGAATGGCAAGGCATGATTAAGATGATTATCACGATCTTTTGCACCATTTAGTAAAACTTCATGCATGAAAATGTGAATTTAATGGAATTTTTGACGCGCTGCCTGTTTTGATCCAAAAGATGAGAATTTAGCATCTTGTATCTTTTGATTTACCAATCCAAATGGGTTCATGTTACATATCAAAACGAATGACAAGGCATGATTAAGATGATTATCATGACTTTTGGCACCATTTAGTAAAACTTCATGCATCAAAATGTGAATTTAATGGAATTTTTGCCAGTTTGTTGCACCAAATTTAGAGCAAGGCCCTGCTCGAGCATCTTAGAACACCATTTATATATTGGGACAAAAAAATCAAATGTTTTCTATGCAAATTCTTCTGATGAAAATATATAGAACACTTTTACCAAGGTATACTTTCAACCTACTTTCAATAACATGTTATGATCATGTTTGATGTTGAATTTTTTAGTGAATGGTGCACTACAACTATATACTACTTGTTGGTAGCCAAAGCATTTCTATGCAAGCTCATTTCATGAGAATAAATAACACTATCACTAATGTAGACTTACACTTAACTTATGTTATAATAATCATCTTCAAAATTATGGTGATACAATAAAGCTTTATTAATCAGTAACATACATATAGTTAGATTATGTTTTTCTCAAGTGATGCAGTTCAACTATATAGTGCCTATTGTTGATAGCCAAAGTATTTCTATTTAAGCTCATCTCATAGAATATAGAACACTATTACTAAATGTGCACTTGCAATATTATGTTATAATCATGTTCAATGTTGAGGAAGCACTATAAATCTTTATTAAATGATGAGTACATACATACAATGAGATTATGTGTTGGTAGCCCAACCATTTTTGCTTTGCTCACTTTTTCTCGCTCGCTTGTTTGGTCCTGCTCACTTGACATCACTCGCTTGATTGACTGCCTCCATGTGGAACAGGCTGTGCATGCCTCTCATATGGTGGTTGTCCATCCTTCTCAAATGCCACTCTGTATATCTCAACAATCTTCTCTAGCTTCTTGTGCATCTTGTCCTCATTAAAGATAATATCATGGCTATGTACTATCTTCCTGGCCTCTAGATCCCACAATCAGTATCCCATCTTGCCTGAATCACCATATCCAAGAAAAATGCACTTCCTTGACTTTGGATCAAGCTTGTTGCGTTTTTCCTTAGGGATATGAACATAAGCTTCATAGCCAAATACATGAAGATGCCCATAAGATGGTGGCTTGCCTAACCAAACCTCTTCTTGCACTTTCCCATCTAGTGCCTTGCTAGGTAATCTATTGATAAGATGTACTACTGTCTTGATAGACTCAGCCCAAAAACCATGAGGTAGACCGGCATTAGAAGGCATGCTTATAATTCCTTTCTTGAATAGTTCTGCTCATCTTCTCAACAACCCCATTATGTGAAGGATTCTCAGGAGAAGTCAACTCCTGCTTGCTACCACGTAGCTCACAAAAATTATTAAATGCATGAGAGGTATACTCTCCTCCATTATTAGTGCGCAAGCATTTGAGCTTCTTGTCCGATTGATTTTTAGCAAATGCTAAGAACTTTTGAAATGCATCAAAGACATTACTCTTCTTCCGAAGAGGATAGACCCACTCTTTTTGTGTAGCATCATCAATGAAAGTAGCAAAGTAAGAAGCACCATTTTGCTTTGAAGTGTGGGTGCATACAAAATTGCTATATTATAGAGAATGCCATTTGCCATTGCCTAGGTCATGGATAGATCAAATGTGCCTGCCTACTATAGCTATCTTACGAATGAGAGTAGATGTTGTAGCTCAATTTGCCATTTGGGCAAAAGATCTTAAAGAAAAGGAGCTCAAATTGAAGAGGCCAAGACTGAACCTGACTACGAGGAAAAGGAGCCTAAAGGGAGGAACCAACCCCCCTCCAAAAAGGAGCAAAAAGGGCTTAGCCTACAACCAGGAAGCTCAAATTAAGGAAAGAGCAAGCACCATGAAGGGAAGGAGTCTTTGAGATTGTAATATATGTAATATGTGTGTAATCTATTGAATTATAAATCTTCTCCAGAGTTTACTTGGGCAATGTTTTCTCAGCTAAGTGACTAGATAGTGTCCTTTGATCCACACTAGCGCGGTGATAATAATGAGCTGAAAGATTTCGATTTGACACCTAATGTGAGACAAAAGATTTCGATTAGATCACTAATGTGGGACTGAAAGATTTTGATTAGTGAACTATTGTACCACGAAAGATTTCAATTAGACAACTAATATGAGACAAAAGATTTAGATTAGACAACTAACATGAGACTGAAGAATGAGAAGGCCGAGCTCAATGAACTCTCTCCCTATTTAAGTGCGGTGCAGACACAACTGAGAGCCCATTACAAAATCTAGGCCCAAAACTCTGTACACCGATCCAAACTCTATATATTGCGAATCTATGGCATACCCAAAAGACTTTGGAATGATTTTTTTCTATCTAAAAATGATGTTGGATGGCATCCTCACAAAAATAGACCCGGAGAAGGAGGAAAATAGCTGCAAGGAGGACATGCTTTAGTGGTGGGTGTTACTTGGAGTTGGCACAGACGGTGATTATTAATTTCCCTGGCTATTGTTTTTTCTACTCCTTTAAGGTTCTTGTCAAGCTCATAATGTAGGTTTCTTTGGTTAGGACATGAGCTTGAAGATGTATAGAGCGCAAAGAGCAGGATGAAGAGAACCCCTAGCGAAAGGAGGAGTTATTATGGGCATATAAGTCAGCAAAGTCAAGCAAGCAGTGTGTGATTCGAGTGTGTGAATAGGTCTACCATATTGCATCAGACTGACCTCCAGAGCTAGGAGATGCTTGCTATAGGGAGGTTGATAAGATAGTTGGGAGTCTGGAATTTCCTTGAAATAATAAAAATCTTGCAGACGTTTCTTGAACTTGTGGATATTCTCATGGTGCTCGTAATACATGATTTTGTATCAACCTGCTTCCATGTTAGTACTTGAATGTTTTAAGTGGCCCAGTGGTTGAAATTTGACAGTTAATAATAACCAATCTAAATGGCACTATCACTGTGCAACAAATTTTAGGATAGCATGGCAGTAGTGTAGGGATAGCACGGTAGTAGTGTAGGATTAGTGCATGATAAGTTATCAACAATGCGGTGGTTGGTTGCACTAGAATATGAACAGCCACCAGCGTGGTGGTTTGCTTCTATTATTACAAGATGAATGGATTCGTTATGGGAAACGAGCGTGATGGTTGGTGGGATATACTAAAAGAAAGCATGGGATGAAATCTGGCAGTTAACAAAATGATAAATAGTTTAAAGGGCACTGTTTTAGTATAACACTGTGCAATAAATTTTAGGATAGCACGGTAGTAGTGTAGGGATACATGGTAGTAGTGCAAGATAAGTTATCGCCAGTGCGATGGTTGGTTTGCACTAGGATATGAACAGCCACCAACGCAGTGGTTTGCTTCTTTTATTACAAGTTGAATGGATTTGTAGGACATGTGGATTCGTTATGGGAAACCAACACGGTGGTTGTTGGGATATACTAAAAGCAAGCATGGGTTTTACCATTTGGGATTTACAAAAACAATTTAACAAAACTAGCATGGTGGTTGTTTGGGATATAAGAAGAAATATCAATACAAATTTGATTTTGTAGGACAAGTGGACATATTGTTTCCCTGCAATGAGACTACATACATTTTCTTAATACTATCTCAGTCATCCTCATCCATCGCTCTAAGACACCCCAAGATGTGCTCATGCATGTCTAAATGCAATTTGAAGACACTCTTGCTCTTCTTTCATTGTGGCACACATTAGAAAAAAAAGGGAGCTCCTTTTGGGGCCTTTTAGCCAAGAAAGAAAATAGGCCTCCACCAATCGAAGGAGGCCCAACGTAGCATTGAAAAAGTTAGAAAAAGGAAAACAAAAGAAATGCGGTCGAGTTTGCATTCAATGAGGATACTTGAGCTACTTTAATATATCTGATGTATGATCCAAAATTTGATATTTCTGACATCACTGATGTGTCTGCAGTGGGCCAAAATCCCCAGATGGCTTTTGAAACATTGAAAATAGTCCCCTAGAAGCCCAAAAAAGGCCAAAAAGGTCCAGCCTATCAAATCACTTTCATTTGTATGGGTTGCTTTCCAAGCCTTTTTGGGCTTCTTTAGGCTTCCGGGGGCTCATTTTTGACATTTCAAAAGCCTTTTTGAGGGTTTTTCTCCTGCTCCAGATGTGCCCGTGATGTCAAAAATATCAAATTGTGCACTGTACGTTAGTGGGGTTATGTCATATTTTATTGTTTTAGAGGAAAGAAAAATAAAAAAATCATGAATTTCTCTCAGGGCCCCAAAATGAGCTCCCTTTTTTCCTAATGGGTTGCATCTAGAACTTAATAGCTCTTACTAGATGAGAGTACACACATGTTTGTGGACTCTTATGTAGTATTTTATAATTGTGGCCTCTCTTGGATGTTTTTTGGTACCAAAAAGCTCCGACTACTATGTCCCACTTCTCATAGGTCCCAATTATCCTTAAATGTTTCCTCAACCTTGTACTTAGGTTTTGTGCACTACAATAGAAAGTATGGGTCATCTTCCTCGTTCTCCCAAGAATCTGCAACAATTGCAAAGTTATCCCCATCTTCCAGGACAGTCAATGAGGTCCTTGAAACTCTTCTGAAACTATGGCAAGTCATTTTTCTCTCCATTGTTTGTGACTCCATCTGAACGTAGAGGAAAAACTTGAACTCAATCCCATGTCTTCGCAGTTGCAATGTTCTCACAACCATCATGATCCCCTATGATGCACGCACTATAGAAACAAGAAATTTTTCTCGTTTTGATCAGTTGGTTGTTTGAAAACCCCATATGTTGTGTAGACCACGAACTCCTTTAATTTTCTCGCAAACGTGCCGGCTTCTCCTTTGCACTTCATCCACTTTCACTTCATGGAACACTCTGTGTACTATAGTATTCTTAAGGCTTTGTTTACCAATCTCCTTCTTGTTTTGTGCTGGGGCTGTGGACTTTTTGGCCTTAGCCTTGCCTTTGGATGTGAAAGGTTAGTTGTAAGCCATGTTATAGCATCATGGGCATCATTCAGTTTTTCTTGAGGGCATGCTAATTGGTGTTTAAATAGAGCTTGCTTAATAACATCACCACATCCATCATGTTCACCCTTGCCATGGTTAGACCCAAAGAAATTCCACATCATGTCTACACCAGTCAGGGATTTGAACCTTGAGACGAAGTAGAATCCACGTGCATATTTAAATTGAGAGGCAGCACCATCTGACCACACCCAATGTTGTTTTATATTTTGTACATGGCGATTTTCCTTTTTTAGCCATTCCCAATGTAGTAGAAAAGCATGCTGCACAAATAGGGTGTCATGTTTCCTATCATATGAAATGTAGAAATGGTAAGTGCATTGCACTGACCTTAACTCCTGTGAGTCATCAAGCAGATTGGCATCAGGCATGGAAGAATCAAGTAAATGACTATACATGATATGTACAAGAATTGTTATGTGCTTGTTGTACTAGTGAGCACTTTGTATCTCATCTTATTCTTGAAAATAATATTTTTTTTCAAAATGTATGATAGATACAATAGTGTGAAGGGGAAAATTGGTAAGGCACGTCCTAAACTGCTTATCCTTCCAACTGGCCATTATTAGCTAGAAAAGAAATCAAGACAAGAGGCTAGAGGATAGGTATGGCGATGCTCGAGGGCCATAGAGGAATAGGGAACGTGAGGGGAGGAGCATTAACATGAGTGGGTAAAAGGGATTAAGAGGGGAGGGAAAGAAGAGGGGGACTATGGCACAAGGGGAGAGGGAGAGGGGAAAGATGAGTATGTACATGGGTGGAGGAATGTAGAGATGGAGACATCACGGGAAGAGAGTCATGCTTTATTTGAAAGGAAGGATGGGCAGGAAATCAAAGTACTAGCTAGGTGGCTTTACAAGAATGGGCATGTCCCATCAATAAATAGCCCCCTCCTTTTATAGCCAAGAGAGAGGGTCTCTCCTAATAAATGCATCCTCCCACATGCATGGTGTGTGTGGAAGAGTCTCCCATGTGGGCTAGGCGGTTACGCACTCTCAATTGTGTGCGACAATGCTTGACCACATTTTTCCACATATATCAACTCCCATATCCCAAGTCTATGATACTCCCTTGGTCTCTTCCCAAATTTATAATACGTTCAAACATCTAGGAGGACAAGTGGAGGGTTGGCACAAGGAATCTTGCCACCTCATCCTACTTTCCCCATTATTTAACTTGCATCCTTGGACTATCTATACCCCCCCCACATGGGCCTATCCTACATGGAGGGAATAATCCAATATAATATCCATCTCCACCTATTTCATATTACTTCTCTCATGGACTTTAGGCCATACCTCACTAAATGCAAACATGGGACTGCCTAGGTGGAGGGGTGGCACATGAAGGAACCATGCCACCTTATATTTTATAATATTACTACCATGGATTATGTACATCACACCTTATGGGTCCTCTTATGTGGAAGGGTGGCACATGGTCATGCCCTACCACCTTGACCCTGGGCCCTATGCACAACATGTTTTATTATACTATTGCCACACATACAAACACACACACATAGTTATGCCTTTTTTCCTTAGACAAATTTATCATGCAGCTCCTGAACTTGTACAGACCCATTGCTACATTCCTTGATGACTTTGTATTGACCGGTCCACAATGGAAGGAACTTCTTATCCATTTGGTGGTCCAATCTGTTATCAAAGCATAGCACAGCATCCCCCTCAGCAAAGTGTCTTTCCCATCCCTTGTGAATCTTAGCATCCAAGCGGGCCTTTTGTTGATTCTTTTGAATCTCTATTTGATGTAGGGCAAGGCGTTGGGTTTTGTCTAGCTTCTCAAGTTGCACCAACCGGGCCTCTACATGTTCATCTTCTATCATCCTCTATTCTTGTGCCAATCTCAAAGCCGGAATCTCTACCTCTAGTGGTAAAATGGCCTCAGTACCGTACACCAACTCAAAAGGAGTGTGACCTGTAGACATTTTATGAGTGATGTTGTAAGCCCATACGGCTTCTGTGACCTTCTGATCCCATTGGCTCCTGTTCCCTATAGCCATTTTTCGGATGGTTTTACAAAGGAGGCCATTGGTCTGCTCTGTTTGACCCATGGATGCTTGATAATAGATGCTAAAAGTGTGATGATCAATACCCATGTGATCCATGAGTAACTCCACTGCTTCATTTAAGAATGGACTCCCATTGTTAGATACTATTTCCATGGGTGTCCCAAACCTTGTGCAGATACGTTTAAATATGAAATTTGAAACTGACTTACCACTTGCTGTGGGGAGGGCGATAGCTTCAGCCCACTTAGTGACATACTGAGTGGCTACCAAAAGATACTTCTTTTTATGGGCAGTCATGGGCAGGGGCCCGACAAAATCTATTCCCCATTTTTGAAACGGATGGATGGACATCACTGGGTGATGTTGCCTAGGACGCAAATCCTTCCTACCAAGTAATTGGCATGGTTCACAAGTTTTGCAATGCATAGTGACATCCTTCAACAAGGTGGGCCAATAGTACCCAGCATGTAAAATCTTCTTAAACTGTATAGTCATTGGCGTACTGGCCTCCACAAAATCCATCATGATAATCCTTCAATACCTTAGGTACTTCATCTACATCAATGGCCCGTCTTAGTACCCCATCCATGCCTTGACGGTACAACACCCCATCAAAGAGGGTGTAGCGCCTACTATCTCTGTGGATCTTCTTTCTCTCATAGCTAGTACTTTTTGGAGGAAAGGAGAAAGCAGTTAGAAACCTATTGATACTGCCATATCATGGATCCCCAACTTCTATGGCCACTACAAGGGTTACATCAAGGCACTCCTCTAAATCAATCAAAGCATTCTTCAAGTTGGAACAACCCCTTTTTACAAATTGGAAAGAAAAATCATATTCTTGTAAAGCTGCAAACCATTTACAAGTTTTTGCAAGTCTAAGCGCAAAGCATCAATCTATAGGGGCCCTAATCTCCAATACTTCTAAGCCACAGGCTTTGCATCAGGCTTCAGCTCTATCTTGTCTCTATGGCAGTCACATGGCAAAGCTGGTGGTAGCTAGTTGTGAAGAGGTCAGGGAAATCTTTGAACATTTCTAGGAACTCGTCTTTCTCACTTGGAGTGAGGTCTGGGGAAAGCATAGATTAAAGCTGCTGAGGACTAGCTATTACCTTTTCTACAGGTGGTAGGGTTGGAGACACCCCCATCATGTAAACTTCCTCGTTTGGGAACTCCTCCCCCCCATCTGATCCTTCCAATGATTCAGACACTGAGGATGAGAGAGTATCACTGTCTTGCTCTTCTTCTTCTAGTTCCATGGCACCTGGTTGCACCGAGATCTTCTCCTTAGAAGCACCAAAAGACAAGTGTCCTATCTTCCAATAGCTGATTGCATTACTCTCTCTCAACCATGGTCTCCCGAGTATGGTTGGGTAACTCCTGCCTGTATCTTCGATGTCCACTACATAGAAATTCACGGTGGTGGTCAACCCATTGACAGTGATGGGCAAATCCCCAATGACTCCTAGGGTGGCGAGTCATCGACCATCTGCTACCTTGATTCAAGTAGAGGAATGCCTTGTGCATTTCAAATTCAATTTCTTCATGATTCGGGGCACCATGATATTACATGCAGCTCCCCCATCAACACACACACTTTTGACATGGCAATTATCTATGATGACATCTACTGTATGTGGGTGCCAATCAATCTCTTCAGAGATAGAAGAGACCTCTCGTACCTTTCCCTTTTTCTTGCTCCTCCTTGTTGAGAGCCCTTGCTGTAGCTCACGTCTCATCTTAGGACTTAATGTTATTAGTTGAGGGAGCATGATGCTCAAATACCGATGAGCAAGGTTCTAAATGACCAAATAGTCCTCTTGCCCCAAGTCGATTGGAAAATCCAAGGGCGACCACTTACTCCTGCAAGATCTTTTATTCTTCTCTATTGGTGGGTTTGCCATCTCAGCATCTAAGGGCTCTGAGAAGGACACCTTCTTCCTGGGGCAGCCCGATCCATGGCTTGGAGAGGGGTTTGAGGTGGTACGACTTCTTTTCCCGAGGTTAAGGATCTCTACGTCAGAATCCTCAGTGCCTGATTCACTTAGAAGATTCACCCTTGGAATATTGGGACATTCCATGCGATAATGACCCTTTTGTTGGCACTCGTAGCACACAACATTGGCACGCTCTCTTGGAGGGTAATTTGATTGATTTCTAATGCCCACCATCTCGATTCAGGGCCTTGGCTAGGTCATTGACTCCAGGTTCTTTTGCAGGAGGGGCCTCTTTAGCTGTAGGGGCCGAGGGAGTAGAAAGGAGGGGGGCTCATGGGTGAGGCTGGGGAAATCTTCCAGGATGAGGTTGAGGATATACTCCTTGTTGAGGGTAAGCATCTAAGGGAGGACCATACATTTGAGGTGGAGGCAGTGGATACATCCCTGATGAGGGGTGGAGGTATGCCCCTGAGTTAGACCCCCTAGGTTGTTATTGCAAGAATTGAGGGGGTGGGACAATCGTCTTCTTTGAAGCGGGGTCAGACTGAACTTTATCAAACTTTTGAGCAATCTCATGTGCTAGCACCATAGTTTTTGGATTCTTCCATTTAAGCTTGAGGTGGAATTCATCACGATCCTACTACAAGGTAGCCCAACACATGTTGAGTCATTCTAGCTCGAAATATGGCATTGTCCTCCTACGTGGCAATTAAATGGTCCAAGAGAATGGCCGCTCGATCCACATATCGATGCACCGTCTCACCTTCTGACTGCTTCAAGTTTGCCACCTGCGGGTACACATTCTCTGGTTCCTCTTCTTTGCTAAAATACTCAATCATTGCTGTTGTTAACCTTGGCCAGCTTTGGTGAATGTCGTCGGCTTGCTTCTCATACCACACTTGAGCCCAACCCTCTAGAAATGTGGGAAGAACCAACAACCATCTATCTTTAGTAAGAAAGTTGAGAGAAACACAATAGCACTTGAAGGCCACAAGATACTCATTTGGATTTTCTTCAACCCGTCCAAAGAACACGGGAATTTCAGCCATGCTTGGAAAATGGAAAAGAGAGAGATGAAATGAGGCTTATCTATGGGCAAACAATGGAAAGATGTAGCTTGAACTGAAAATCAGGTGAAGATACATCCACAAAGCACACATACGCAGGGTAGGGTGTGACTGGTGTATTGTGAAATACTACACGGGAAAAATCTTCAACATAGAATAGCTCATAGACAATCTTAAAAGGACCAACCCTCATGATATCCCATCCATCTTTACAAGCCAGGGTTAGAGACATGGCACTGCATGAGGTTCTTCATGAAGGCAAACCAGAATGCCATGACAAATGTCAATAGTTGGAGATCTTGCACATCTCCTTCAGCTTCTTCCAGTTCTTGTAATCGCCATGCTATTTCTTCAAGGGGTGTGCGGTCTGGCATCCTTCTTTTGAGCAATGTCCTTGAGGACCTTTCTGATGATCTTCCAAAGTCGGTAAACTCGTATCAAATATGCCCAACACTTAGTTTCATGATGACCACAATCTTTGCATTCCTTACAAATGATCACCCTCCTTCATGGCTTGCGGCTTTGTTGGGGTGTTGCTTCCACTTGCGTCATGGAGCAGAGGACCAAAGCACCAAATCCTTGAACTCGTGGAGAAGTGACATAAATATCCACCCTTCTCATGCGGCGTGTGTCCAAGGAGTGAGCTTAAAAATTTTTTGAATCTGCGATCTAGTAGGAGATGTTAATAGAGCACATGAAATGAAATACTTTTGCTTTTTACAGCAAGAGGAAACTCCTCACAGTTAGAGAGTTATAGTTCTCGAGATTTCAATATATAAGCAAAATCATTACATTTTCATCACTTCCTATTTGTTGGCCCAATGATAAGTCACCCTTTTGTGAAGGGGGAGGTTTTGGGTTCAAATCCCACTCTTTAATAAAAAGAGAGGAGAGGAGAGGAGAAGGAGAAGAGAAAGAAAAAGAGAAGGACAAGAAGAAGGAGAGAAGGGCGGGGGGGCGCAGGATCTGTTATAGTTTTGCAGAAGCCTAGAAAAACTATCCATGACCAGAAGATATAGGAGCCCAAAAAACTGTCGTGATCTATCTGCGATGCGCGCGGGTATACACAATAGACACGTGAATGTGTGTGCAGGAAGTCAGAGGGAGCACGGATGTTACAGTTTTTGCAGATGCGGCCAGTACGAGCAGAAGATTCACTAGCTAGAATACATATAGGAACCGTGAGCAGAAAAAGCAAGCAGACTGGAAGCGCAGAAGCAAGGAGGTTTTGCAGCCATAGAGACAGGGAAGGCACACAATTTGGATGTGCAAAAGCAAACAACTGCGCATGGAAGAGGCCATAGAGCCGCACCTAGTTGTAGGAGTAACAGATTTTACACCACTAGACATGGAGATTTTGATCCCAGCAGCCACACCATTTCTATTAGCCGAAAAAGAAATCAAGACAAGAGGCTAGAGGGTAGGTATGGTGATGCTCGAGGGCCATAGAGGAATAGGGAACATGAGGGGAGGAGCGTTAACATGAGTGGGGAAAAGGGATGAGAGGGGGACTATGGCACAAGGGGAGAGGGAGAGGGGAAAGAGGAGTATGTACATGGGTGGAGGAATGTAGAGATGGAGACATCATGGGAAGAGATTCATGCTTTATTTGAAAGGAAGGATGGGGGGGAAATCAAAGTACTAGCTAGGTGGCTTTACAAGAATGGGTGTGTCCCATCAAGGAATAGCCCCCTCCTTTTATAGACAAGAGAGAGGGTCTCTCCTAATAAATGCATCCTCCCACATGCATGGTGTGTGTGGAAGAGTCTCCCAGGTGGGCTAGGCGGTTACGCACTCTCAATTGTGTGCGATAATGCTTGGCCACATTTTTCCACATATATCAACTCCCATATCCCAAGTCTATGATACTCCCTTGGTCTCTTCCCAATTTTATAATACATTCAAACATCTAGGAGGACAAGTGGAGGGTTGGCACAAGGAATCTTGCCACCTCATCCTACTTTCCCCATTATTTAACTTGCATCCTTGGACTATCTATACCCCCCCCACATGGGCCTCTCCTACTTGGAGGGAATACTTCTCTCATGGACTTTAGGCCATATCTCACTAAATGTAGGCATGGGACCACCTAGGTGGAGGGGTGGCACATGGAGGAACCATGCCACCTTACATTTTATAATATTACCACCATGGATTATGTACATCACACCTTATGGGTCCTCTTATGTGGAAGGGTGCACATGGTCGAGCCCTGCCACCTCAACCCTAAGCCCTATGCACACCATATTTTATTATACTATTGCCACACATACAAACACACACACATATTTATGCCTTTTTTCCTTAGACAAATTTATCCATAATGCCGTGAAATTGTGAAGCACGTATTTTGGGATGGATTAAACCACATGACGTACAAGCTCCCTTGACTGGCTGCTCTTATATGACAGTAGCCATATCTTTTTATCGGATCCTTCAACATTGACATTTTCAAATCTCCTCCATTTTAGAGCAACGTGGTTGTCTTCCCTCATTTCATTTTGACAGACATTGAATGGCTTTTTCTTTAGCTTCAAACTGCAATGCTTGCATGTTCTGTGAATGCATTCAATCATGTGCCACTCATGATCTCCCTTTGGACAAACCACTGGCTCCCACAAAGACCTCAGGCTACAAAATATGCCCTCCCTTGCAACACATGATGAGGATCTAGGTGGCCTATAGGCTACGCAAGAAGCATGGGCATCGATCCCCATGGAGCATTTCTCCAACACGACCAAATCTCAAGTCATTCATAGCTTTCCGGGCTAGGTCAAAGTCTATGTGTGTTTTGCAACAACAAACATTCTTGTCTTTGAGTTTCCTAATGTACCAGGGCTTACAATGCTCAAAGCTCCTCTACCCAATCGAAATGTCTAGATTCTAATCCACAAACTTGAGATACAACTCCATCTGCTTACCCAACATGCGGGAACAACAAAACAATGAGCCTCCTTTTTGCTACTACTAAAAGGATACAAAATGCAGTCTAATTAAAGTATATATAATGAAGTAAAACAATTTTCAACCACCGCATTAGATTAGGGTAGTCACAATTTCAATCACCGGGCTAGTTTAGGACACGTTTAGGACTATCACAATTTCAACCATTGGGATGGTTTAGGACACTGTCACAGTTTCAACCAACAGGATGGTTTAGCCTGACAGTCTCAACTTCACATATTAGAAAATAACAAGTATATTTCTTTTCATTTATGAATTTTGCCATCAGAAAATAACAATATATTGCTTCTCATTTCTGAATTCCACGATTTAATAGTGGTATATGACCTGAATAGCAGGAAATTAAATTTAACGAATTTAAGCACCAAGAAACACAATAATTCCAATCACCGGGCTATTCAATAACTAATGTCCATTCAACCATGCTGGTTTAGGATAATCACATAACTGGTGATTGAGCTGAAGCAGCCATGGTTGCAATATGTTCCAACCACCGGGCTGGTTTAGTAAAATAATAATATATCGCTAATTTTTGCTCAACCATGCCACCGGGTTAGACAACAACTAATGTCTATTCAACCATGTTGGTTCAAGACAATCACATATTAGACAATAACAAGTATCTCTCAACTTCACATATTAGACAATAACAAGTATATTTCTTTTCATTTCTGAATTTCACCATTAGAAAATAACAATATATTGCTTTTCATTTCTGAATTCCATAATTTAATAGTGGTATATGTCCCAAATAGCACGAAATAAAATTTAACAAATTTACGTACTAAGAAACACAATAATTTCAACCATCGAGCTGGTCAATAACTAATGTTTATTCAACTACATTGGTTCAAGACAAAATCACATAATTGGTGATTGAGCTGAAGCATCCACGGTTGGATGATGTTCCAACCACCGGGTTGGTTTATTAAAATAATAATATATTGCTGTTAATTTTTGCTCAACCATGCCACTGGGATGGATAACAACTAATGTCTGTTTAACCATGCTAGTTTAAGACAATAATATCACTAACGATTGAGCTAAACTAGTCTATGGTTGCATGATGCTCCAACCATCAAGCTGGTTTATGACAATCACATTTAGTCCAAGCCTAGTTTAAGAAAAGAAACAAGTAAACTTTCCCAAAGCTCAATACAAACAACCACCAGGCTGGTTTAGGCACCACTGACTTGCATTGTATCTAGCATTTATATGATGTGCTTCTCAAACACCTTTCATCCCATCCACTTCTTACAAATGTCCTTTCTATTTGGAGAAACTCTAGTATTTTTGTGCCAAAATGTCGTCTATGTAGCAATGACTTTCGCACTTAGGCTGTCTCTCCTTTTCTTGCATTCTGTTGAAGCCCACAGACTTCTCGGATTGGGATGATCGTGCATTTCTTCTACTCTATGTTCAACCACTGGAGCCATGTTGGTCCTTCTGATTGACAAAATCTTTGACATTGTGCACCCAAGCTATTTCTCCTTTGTTTCAGGGGACACCAACATAGCTAATGTTTCCCTCTTTGTAGCTAGTTGATCTAAACTGTGCACCCCTTTCACTTTTTATAGGCCATTTCTCAGGTTAGAGAGCATCAGCTCTTGGGCGTGCATCTCTTGAGTGTTGGTAGGGTTGTTTACAAACTTTAGGGTGCAGGCTAAAGCTTATGAATACTCAAGCCTAGTAATCACTTGCATGGCTTGATGTTGCTACCTCGAATGCTCCCACCAATCATGACACCACAACTCGTGTTCTTTGCTCTAATGGCAATGATCAAATGCGTGCATCTGCAACCGCTTCTTGTTGTTGCTCTGCGAGGAGTCTTATTTGTTCTCATTGTTTCTCCCTCCACAAATGTTGCAAAAGTATCTTTCGTTGCCGATTTGATACCATGCCTACGCTTTCCTCGACCCGCACTCTGTTCCTTGTGCCTTGACCTAGCTTTTTGGCTTTGTTGTCTCGTAGCCTCTATCTGCTGCATGTTTCCATTGATGCCATGGCTAGGATTAGATTCTAGAATACACCCAGAGAAGCTAGCTGGTGAGGCAAGCAAAGAATAGAAGACAACTTACTCGAAAGAAGACAATGTGCAAGGTCACATCAAGGCATGTCCGGGTTGTAGGGCATTTGCATGGCAGGGGCAGGTTGCAGGTACTTAAATCTTCCAAGATTTGATGGGCGAGAGGTGTGAAAATTTGAAATTTGCAGGGATAGTAAAATTTTAGCTGTTGGTTTTTCCCCCTCCGACGATACACATCAGCAGAACTGGATATCCCAAACAAGTGCAATGTGGCCTCAAATGCTTCAAAACACAAAAAGGACCAAGGGAATGCTATCAAGTTTGATGCTATGTATTATTAAATTCAATGACCTTTGTCATGCTTATGAGCCATATAGCAAGCAAGTGCATGGAAGAAGAAACAATTCAAAATTGTAAATAGTGTTGAATTTATTAAAATATCTTTGCACATGCACAAATTGCACTTTTTCAACTTCTTCCATTTTAGGGTGAGTCTAGATACCAATACCAACAACTATCAATGTTTTAAGACCACCATGCACTAGTACCAATAGTTTGGATTCCAAGTTTTCAATCCGTTTTGGTTTTCAACAAATCAAAAGAAAGTTTTGGAGCGTGCCCTCAAATGGGTATGCATCACTTTAGCACAACATTAGAGGCCCATTAATGTTAAGATAGTGGGAGAGAGGGAAGGAGTTTCACTTGTGGCTTTCTCACATGAACAATTGGGGGAATACACACAAAGGTGGAGGCTGAAAACAGTTTTCCTCTTCTTAGTTGTGAAAGCCAAAAGAACTCTGGTACAAAGAAAATAGAAGAACCCTATATGTGGGTCTCAAACCAAACTCAACTAACTAAGGTGGCATACTAACTGAGCCACAAACTAGAGTAGATAAGGATAGCTATCATCCAGCTATTATTCGTGGGCGGTGTACCAACCGCATCTCCAGCTAACAAGTCGGTGACATAAATGCACAACAGTCACCCTGGCATATCGCGAGTGGAGCTCGATATCTCAACAATTAACACATGCATAATGATCTTATTTAGGTGTGTCCTTGGGTTGAGGAGAAGCTCATGTAGTGTACTTTAGAATGATTACTTGATTGCATGTATGTATAGAATAAAATTTTAATGTTTTTGAATAAATTGCTATATCTTATAGTCTTCAAAATGCATGCTTCACATGCAACATAGCAATTATAATGCTTTAACGGTCTCATTCCAAATTCTTATTCCATAATATTTTGCTCTCATGTTCAATTTTGGAATGTGTTCTAGAACTTGAAGACAAAGTTTGTCGAATTCCACTGAGCAATGCATAAGTTATGGGTAATGCAAGATACCCATATACAGAAAAGTCCCTGAACCTCACCAAAAATGGCTACACCCAAGCAAACAATGACCCCCCCTTACACTTCAACAACTTCACTGCCTCACATGGTTAAATTTTGTGATGGAACAACACATGACACCTATGGGTATGACTAATGTAATGTGCTAGAAATTGATTCTAAACAAAGAACTTGTGAATGCAACCACTTAGAACTTGAGAAGAAAATTAATCAATGTCAAAGGGATCTTGCATAGTTTAAACAATAAATTACAAGACTACTTAAGATATAAACTAACAACTTAATGAAAGGATGTGTGGATCCTTACCACCACATCAACCTACCTTACCACCACATCAATATCCTATTCTACAATTTATCTTCTCAGTTGTATAGAAAGTCCTCTTGATTGCATCTGAGTTTGTGCAAGCGATTGAAGCTTCTTTCTTATGTGGTATATATGTATGTTTAGTGCTTGCATCCTTCAAAATTACTAGTATGGCAATAATAAATTGCTATGCATCTTGTTCTTGCAATCCCATCCCAAAGATCGAATATCTTTGGGATTGGGGTCAACATCAAAACCTAGGAATGGCCCCAAGCGTCTCATCCTCCCTTAGACAAAAAATAGTTTTGATGTCATGGCGGAATAGTTACTCTTGTCCATTGTGATAATGAGTGGTCCCAATGCCCAAATTTATTGTTTCTATATTGAAGGACATTTGCTAGTTGAGGGCCCTGTGCTAAATGGGAGATTGTTGGGACTACTTTAGAGTAGTTGCAAGGCTTCCATTTTTTGCCTCTCTTCATTACCTCTTGTTAAGTAACTCTTTCATGTAGAGGCTAGAGTCCATCTTGAGGGGTCACTAAAATGTTGGAATAATAGTTAGTAGGAATGTGTGGGGATGAGGGCTTTTCTTATTGTTAGACTTCTTGAAGAAGGAAAATGAAGGTCATTTTGTAGGAAAGCGACCTAGTGCTTATGTTTCCTACCTGATGCCAAAAGAGTCATTAAGTGAAATTAGGACCTTTGTCAATCACTTTATAATATTTATCTTTCTTATTGATATGCACTTAGGAACAAACATGGTGTAAACTAAGTCAAAATTAATGCATCTTTATAGGGTATGGAGAAGAATCAATAGCACATAAACTCTATGATCCAATTAAGTAGAGGCTGATCATATCCAATGACGTTATCATCATTGATGATACTTTGACAATAGTATCTATACCAACCCATCCATCAGTTCCAATGATGCAATACCCCTTAAGATAGAGTAGAGTCAATGACCACTTCTAGAGTAAAGTCAAAGTCAAGGTCTTTTTTTTGTGACAGAGAAAATGCTGTTAAGAATTTGGGTTGTTTGTCCTTAATGGAGTCCATGAAAGGGCCAACATGTATGTAAGCAATGTGATAATAGGTGGAAACAAAGCATGCATGAAAGTTCAAATTTTGAGATTGGAATATGAAATTAGGTAGATCACTTGCAGTTATGTGATTCGAACTTCTATGTCAGCCTATATTCATTGATCTTTGGCACGTTCTACTCACCATCTTCTCTTGATTGACTCAGGTCATTATATTTATGTGATCTCATGTGATGGATCATTGTAGATGTGCATATCAAGTGTCTTTTTGGTCATGTTACTACCTAGCTCTCAAAGAAGCTTTGCAGAGATGAGGAGGTATGGTCATGACCTTCCAATATCTCTAACTCTATTGATGTTGACAGCCTTTTTCTTACCCTTCGAATAGATTGATGTCCAAGTGCTCAACTTAACATAATTGTTCAATAGACTAGGAAGAGGCTCTCTCTTGCAATCTTAAGTTTGCTTTGCTCAACTTCCTAATCACTCAATATGAACAAATAGAGACCATATGAAGGTAGGTGAGTAAAACACTCGAGCATGATACAAGTAATGCATAGAATATAAGAATTAATAATTTAAATATGTGCCATACTAGTGTTAATTGATAGATCTATTGAATTATAATCAATCATGGCCATAGAACCAGTACTGAGACACTCACTATCACTCTCGCTCAACTTGGATTGAGACACGTGACTCTGAGAATCAACATCTTGACTCAATCCTTCTAGCCTATTCTCAACAAGACATGACTAGAGCTAGTAGCTATATATCACTCCAAATCCCTACCCCTCCATGCAAATCAACAAATACTATAATTCCATAAATATTTTTTATGATAAGTCATTTTGTTATCATGCCATCAATGGACTCTACACACACTCTTGCATTAATTATTTTCTACTCAAAGCATCTTTTGTGAAAAGAAATGCACATGAAAGAAGACTTACAAATAGGTTTTGAAAGGAGACTTAACATGAAAAACATTTCATATTGTTAGAGGCAATAGTTGCCACAAATGTAATGCCAAACCAACTTCCCACCAAAATTGCTCAAACAACCTTGTGGTTTCTACAAAATTTGAAAAAGTGCCATTGGAGAGAGTTGTGGTTCATGGTGGATGCACATGTTGTGGTTTATGCAAGACCTAAGACCACAATGTATACAAAGTACATATGCTTTCAAGCCATGAACTTCCCTTTCTCAAACGTTGGACAAATTCAACACATATGCATTGTGGAATCTCACTTGTAGTCACATTGTAAGTACTTCCTGAAGGAGTTGATTCATAACTTTCAATATCAAATACAACCTTTCTAATCTAGTTAATGCTTTTCTCTTGCACAACCACAACTTCCAAATCTATTGCCTTTTTTATCTTGTCATTTGTTGAAGCAAAAAAGGTTCTTCTTTATCTTCTTATTCCCCTTACTACAACCTCGCTAGGGTTGGGAATATTTTCTAACACCAGTTATTGGCTTGGACCTCCAATATATGCCCTCCTTTGTTCAATGCATCAACTTCCTCTTGGCTCATGTTGGTTCCATTGTAACCTGGCCATTGTTGTGTGACAGTGGGGTGGATGTATAATGCTTTTGTTTAGTTTCCATGTATGAGTCATATCATTTGGATAGAATCACATGAATTGTATTGTGTCACCCCCATTATAGGATCACTTCCCAAAAAATCTTGGGGCCAAATTGTTCTCTATTTCCCTACCCAAGGTGATTGCCTTCCTACTTTTTTCTTGCCACCGCTCATGCCCATGCATATGACTTTACTACCTCTAGGAATCGCCTAATCGCACATCGAATACTACATTCTAATTTGCCATGCCTCATCTTCCATGAAGCCATGGATTTGAACATCCATCAAGCCATGGTTTCTCATCACAAGATTTCATGTCTCCCAAAATTTTATTTGAGCCATTGCGTCTTTCACTTTCATTTCACAAATGGCTATTGTTTGTAGACTTTGGTTAATCACAACAGCAAAAAGGTCTTTTAACATCATCTAAAAAGTTAATTTTCACATCAACTTAAACGTGCTCAATGTGATACCTTGGTCCAGACACATGTGTCACCATTGTTGACCACCCATGCACCCTTTCCATATGATCAAAGAAAACCCTAAAATATTGCAAATCCCCTTTTCTTTTGAATCTTGATCCTCACTAAATCAACACAAGATGTTGGACTAGTCATGGGCATTTTAAAAATGCAACATCTTTCATTGACCAAGTATCCCATCAATTGCCTATAGGAAACAAGGAAGCATGGAAGTACATACTGACAATTTGTTTTTAGCTTTAGAATAGAATCAATTGAATCATCAATTGGATTTGAAGCAAATTTGAATGTCTCTATCCATCTTCAAAGTCCCTAGAAATAAATATTTATCAATCCTTTTATGAGAGTTTGACATTGAAAATGAACTGTAATTATAACATCAAGGACCCACATACTCATTATTGCTAAAACATCTGCAATAAAGAACACATAGGAAGTAGCCTGTGTAAAATCTGTGATACCAAGGTTGTGTAAAATGTTAATGAAGCAAGCATCTATGGAGTGCATTTCTTCCCTGAGCACAACTATCTATCATGCTACTGCTTGAAGAAAGTTTCTATTCCAAGGAACTTATGAAGTTTTATTCTCTAGGACTATGACGCATAACAAAAGGCACATTGTATACAAGTGATGCATCTCTCTTCAAAATTTTTAAAACCCCCTCGTATTGTGTGTGTGTGTGTGTGTGTGTGTGTGTGTGAGAGAGAGAGAGAGAGAGAGAGAATCTTACACCCCCTTCAGCATAGCTCGCCGGCAACGAGCTATGTTGGAGGGTGCCAAAAAATAAAAGGAGAATGACTTTTGGAGACCGTTTCAACATAGCTCACATCATACTCCTTTTATTTTTTGGCACCCTCCAACATAGCTTGCCGGTGAGCTATGCTGGAGGGGGTCTCCATAAATCATTCCCATTTTATTTTTTAGCACCCTCTGACAAAGCTCGCTCGGTGAGCTATGCTAGATAGGCTCTCTGAAAATCATTCCCATTTTATTTTTTGGCTCCTTTCAACATAGCTCACTGATGCATGCTCGTATTTTAGACTACATTCTAGATATATGTTTGTTGGGTCTCATGACTTACACTCATGAGAGAGAGAGAGAGAGAGAGAGAGAGAGAGGAACATAGAGGTGTGAAGCAAAAAAGTAATGCTACCCTCTGGTATAGCTCTCTAGAAAGATATGCAAGAGGGGGAAACACAGAGAAATTTGTTGACTTTTTTTTATCCCTCTCTGGCATGGCTCACCGGTGAGCTATGTTGAAAGGGGACCAAAGAGAGAAATGTGTTGTTTTGTCAGAAATATTGTGAAACTTGTGAAGCTCGTATATGCATTTTGGGAATGGGACATTTTTAAGTTTTGTATAGTGGAAGCATAGCCACTAGTTATATGTTTCAACTACTCATACATAGCTGGACGTTTTGCATTCTTTAGCTACATTGTCATGTCTTAGATGGTGCAACATACCCAAGGAAAACTCATGATGTTTCTATTAATTGGGGTATTTTTTACTTTTGTGTGATGAAAGCATAGTCATGGCTTGAACGTAAAGCTTGAGATTGTGTGTCTTGCATATCTAGATGTTTGGAGACATTGTTCAAGTGATGATGCAACGAATCTAAATGAGAGCTAAAGCTTAATCTCATACATGTCCTTTTGAAATGGAAATTTACCTCCCCCCAACCATCATAGTAGTTATATGATTTTCTATCCCCCTTTTCTTGTACAACATAGCTAGCCACTAGCTATACATTTTGAGGATTGAAAACTTGCTATAACTCACAAAACTCACAAAAATAAAACTCGTAAAATGGCAAAACCCTTTCTGGTATAGTAGACCTCAAACTCACACTCAAGCAGTTTGAGCTATACCACCTTCCTAATTCATTCCTTCAAACTCTCTGAACCACTAACTTTGGTCTTTTTATCAACTCTCTTGACAGTTTGCCCTTCTTTGAAACTTGGAGACACATTGCCTACCTATTGGTTCCTACCAAATCTTATTGCTACCTGGCATTGTGGTATCAGTCTAAGATGGCCTACTAGCCTGAGTCATTATGACATGACCCCAGTTGCCATGCTAACTAGTGGTTAACATTTGCACTAGATTTTCTTATGCTAACCCATCTCCTTGCCAATGATATGTTGATGCTTTCTTATGCACAATCATATGTACCTTGGTCAATTTCTTGATTGTCTTGTTCAGGAAGTGCCCTCCTTGATCCAACACTAACTTGATCGAACATATAAACCATGTTACGATGTTTTGTTAATGAAATTTTGCCATGTTTTTGCAAGATAATCCCAAAATGCTTGTGATTGTGCTTGTACCCATTTAGTGTAGTAGTCTATGGCTACCAAAATGTACTTATTTCCACTATGACTTCCAGCTAGTTTAAACTCCAAAGCCTTAGCCCCATTTTTGGAATGGCCTAGTGGAAAAATGGTAGTTTGCATACTATGGTTGTCCATCTCTTTATCAATACCATCATTTCATTGTTGCAAACTCATGGGAATCCTTGATCAATGGTCAGGCCACTAGACAATCCATCTTGAAAAAAATTTCTGGCTCACTATTTGGTCTATCCCCTCTTGTACAATGTTCCTAAATCACCATAAGTGGTCTGATTTTTAGGGCCAACCTACGCCTATGGTCTTTTGTTAAATATTTTGGGGGAAATCCATCCATTATGAATTGTAAGATTCTGTCATACCAATCCATTCCACATATGGTTTCCACCTAAAACAAAGGTGCATCATGAAAATCATCTAGAACACCTTGTCTTGGATGCTCTTTGAACTGCAATCAATTGAGATAGTCTACCACAATGTGTTTCCTTCCAGGTATGTGCACTATTTTGTAGTTGAATTCTTGCAATACAAGGATCCACCGTACTATCCTTCTTGATAGTCATGGCTTATTAACCAAATACAGTAACGACTGATGATCCACATGAAAGACCACTTCATTCCCTAAAAAATAGTCTCTACTTCTCCCATCCATATCCTCCCCCATCATCTCACTCCACCCTCGCTTCCCCTTTGAAACAAGATCAACTTCTAAAGCTGCAAAGAGAGCTTGCAAGAAATAGAGACCAATTAGCTTTGATTTTTGCATTTCTCTCCTATCACGATTGGTTCGGCTCTATCTCCCACGTCTTTTTTATCGCATTTCAACTTCCATACATCTTCAATTGTAAATTTGTATGTTTAAGGACTTAGGATGAATTTCTATCGATTTCTAGGCAAATTGTTATTTAGACCTCGCTCTGGCTTCTCACATCTGTCTAAGATGAGTCAAGAGTAGGTTATTTCTTTCATGAATTAGTTGTTGCCTACTTAGAATGCTATAGCTAGGGCTACATTCAAGGAGACAAGGAGAGCTCCAGGGGGTCACTATATATGAACCCTATATATCACATGCATTCAAGGTATATTTATAAAACCCGTTACCTAAGAAATTTTCATTAATTAAATGCACCCTTTTCCTATTAAATCTACAATTTCTTTTCCAAAATACCTTTTTTGGCACTCTTTTGTCCATGAAAATGTGAGAACAAATGAAATTAAATATTCCCTTATGTTGAACTCATGTGATAGTCATACGGATTATTGAGTCAAGCTTGTGAGGGCCACATTCCCTTCTACCAATCATTCTAGACCTCCTTCTAGACACAGGTGCCTACTTTGAGACATCCTTGCCCGATCCCTGATATCATCATACATGTGAGAGGAGGACTAGGACAAGTGGAAGGTACATGTTGTGGTTGTAGATATAAGGAGGTAGTCTCCCCAATGCATGTGCAATATGCTAGTAGGTCCAATACCCTTATCCTTAGTCAATCTTTGACATGACCTAACATGCTAGTTGGGACTATATCCCTTGTTATAGTAGGTTTGTGATATAGCTTTCTAGCAAGGCTATTAGCCTTATTAATAGAAAGTATGTACTGGTAAGAAGAGTAGTGTTTATGGGTGTCAAACTCCCACACTACCATTATTACAAAGTGGATAACAAGTCACATATAAGTGAGGATGAGAGAGGCTCTTGAGTCATGACACACATGCACTAGTAATTCGTACTTACATCCAAGAGTTTCCTCCTTATCCAAAGGTTATGTGATAGCTACCTTTTTGATGTGTTGGTAAGACCATTTCTCAAGTTCCTCACTAAGCACATTGAGCTAAATAATGACAATTGCCCCCACCATTAGATATCCTGGTGCTGAAATCTCTCTCAATGTGTAAGATTTTCCACTTATCCATCTTTGATATCACAAAAGGTGAAATATTTGTCATACAATTTCCTTTTACCCAACTTGCCTATAGCCACCCAAAAAAACGTCCTTCAAACAACCCACATTATCCCCTTTTCCTATATTCTTCCCACACTCAATCTTTATGACAAGATGCATAGGCTTATTTTGCTAAATAAAGGAATTGCCTATGTAGTCCTGGCTCTGATGCATGTGTTATGCAAAATTCACCAGTACACTAAGGGAGCTCCCTCCTTTACTCCCATGGTGAGGATCAATGCAAGGCATTTGTCCACTTGTGTCCACAAGTAGCTTCCAAATTGTTGCAATCATTAGGGGAGGAATGGGGTCCCAAAGGGGACTCCAATTACTAGTTCCTAATTTCAAGGGGTTAGAGAGGGATTTGAGGTATACCAGTGAGAGTGCTCCTTTGTGTGGGGCAATGGTATGTTGAAGTGGAGGGATGGTAGGCATGCAAAGAGCCCCTATTGGCTACTCCTCTTACATTGGGGACTAGCCAAATAGTCCCCCCCCATTAACCCATGCTTGACCCTCCTCCCATGTGCACCTATGCCAGATCAGCCCCAAATCTCACTCAAGGTTATGTGGGCCCATTTGGGTGAATTTCTCTTCTCCTTTGGTGTATTGTAGGTCTATACCCTCTTTCTCTACTCCTTTGCTCTGGTCCAACTATCCTCTCCCTCCATTATGGGCCCTTTTGGACAAATTTCTTTTGTCCTCTAGCCTACTATAGGTTTGTCCCCTCTTTCTCTTCTCCTCTCCTCTTGTCCAACTATTCTCTCCCTCAATTTTTCAAAATTTGGGCTGCAACACCTCCTACAATTGATCTACTCTCTCTTCTCTTCCCCCTCCCTTTGCTTTCTCTTTCCTCCCTTGATCTAGCCCCTCTTGCTCTGTTCCTTCTTGCTTTAACATCTCCCATGTGTGCTCTTTCCCCTCCAATAGCTGCTTTCTCCCATCTTACCTTTCCCTCTCGTACAATAACTATTTTCCCTACTTACAACCACTTTAACCCTCTTGCTTTTCCCTCCCATATAGGATACAACTACTCTTTCCCCTTCTATAGCTACTATTTCTCCAATAGGCATGGTCACAAACAAAGTGACACAAGTTGGAAATATTGTGAGCTCCCATGTGTTCTAGAGGCATGGTTAGGCACAAAGTGATGCAAGCTAGCAATATTGTGAGCTCCAGTGTGTTCTAAAGGCATGGTTAGGAAACAGTGACAAAAGCTGGCAATATTATGAGCTCTAGTGTGTTATAGAATATTAAAAGTGTATTGGATGGTTGGATGACTTGAGCTTACAGCTTGACTAGCTAGACAGTCATGGAAGGTTTTGGTAAGTGTCCACACAAGCTTGACTAGCTAGATAGTCATGGAAGGTTCTACTAAGGGTCCACACAAGCTTCCTAAGAGCAAAAGAGGTGATGTTTTGCATGAGTTAAAGGTCCACATCTTGAAGCTAAATTTTGGAGAGAAAGGATGTCTTGCCACATCTTGAACTTCAAGCTTGGAGAAAAATCCAAGTTGCAACATGTATACAAGGCAAAGGACACATACCTTGTGATTCATTCTTTTTGTGTACCTTCCTTGTCTATCTTCTTTACTTGTGAGTGGCAAGAGTCTATTTGAATGTGAGGGTTTAGATGTTACTGACAATGGACTCTATCTAAGTTATGTGAAGGAATATCTTTTAGTCATGGTAGGCAAGCATCTAGAGAATTGCATTATCAATGTTCGTTTCATCCCTCATGCAACATTAAACAATGTGTTTGGCTAGTGCAAGCTCTCCATAAATTCTAGGTTGGGAATTTTAGCATTTGCATAACATTTCCTCATGACTTGTAGGACATTAAAAACAGTGATGAAATGTATTTTGATGGTTTTACTGTGTGGTTTTCTATCTAAATATTTCAAGCAACATGTCGCATTTGTTTTACAGTTTATATTTATTTGTTTTGGGATTATAAAGGGGAATCTTACTTCATTTTCTTCTAGGAACTATCATTGTGCTTTGATTTCATCATACAAAGGTCAATGAACATTTGAAGAGAGTAAAATGTTTAAATATCAATCATGATTAGAAGAGAGGGATGCATAAAAGGAGACAATGCTATCATGGTAAGCAACCCATGTATTGATTTATTTTTTAGGGTCTTTTAATCTAATTGCTTTGCTAGGTCTGCTAATGTAATAGTTGTTGAATTGTTGCAGAAGGGATTTGAGATTGATGAGTCATCTCCTCAATAGGCCAACGTTCATAGCACATTTGGTTGAAATCACACATTAGTGCACTATATCAGTATAGTAGGAGGGCCTACTTAACTACTGAGGTGTATTAAAATATTGATAGTTTGATCATTGTGATCACATGGATTCCCCTAATGCATTTGTATCCAATTGGCAATGATGGAATAAACCTTTTATAGAGGATATCCTTAATGATATTTGTATTAGGAACTTACTTGGGGATTTCAAAAGCCTCTTTTTTATGTGTTAGAGGTAGCAAAGAGGAGGTACAAGCATGAAGAGTCTTTGTATTTAAATGAAGAGATTATAATACAAACATGTATCTTTTATTACATTATCATCCTTTTAATTATTTTATTGATCTATGGTTAAATTTTGAATGCATTGTTAAGGCAATGTTGCTTTGAATTGTAGAGTATTGAGTACACCACCTCCAAGTTTGTTGTGTAGATAGGTGATCCTTTTATATAAAAACTTGTCCCTTTTCCTTCATTACAAATTTATGAATTGTGACTAATTTTTAAGGGTCTTCGATATTGAATTTTAACATTCAAGCTGTCAAATATCATAGAGCTACTCGTGCTCTAGATTTGGAACTAAAAAGCCTTGCAATAGGAGTTATAGTGCAAAAGTTATAGCTATTTTACTATATCTCTTCATATTCCATGCAATTAAATTCTATCAATATTATATATTATTTTAAATTCAATTTAGGGAAATATTATGAATATTCAAAGGTAATAAAATCTCTAGACTAAGTTTGGTCATTTTGATGACCATTTCTAGCAAATCTAGAAGGAATTTGATCACAGTGTAGAAAGCAAAGTTAATCCAGAGGTCATGGGGTGTCCAAAATGCCAAAACCCTCCACAGAGTGGATTTGTCCATTTGGACATCCTCCAAATAGCCAAATTTTTGCCATAGAGGGTTTTGACATTTGTGGACACCCCATGACATCTCGATCAACTTTTCCTTCAGTGTCGTGGTCAAATTCCTTCTAGATTTGCCAGAAATGGTCATTAAAATGGACAAAGCTGTTAAATTCCTTCATCTACCCCTTCAAAATATATATTTTTTCATCAAAATCATGAAATGCATCAACCTTTATGAGGCGATAAATTTATTTTCCAAAAATGGACATTGAAATGGCCAAATTTGTCAAATTTCTTTATCGACCACTTCAAAATCTATATTTCTTTATAGAAAATCATGAAATGCATCAACCTTTATAAGGTGATGTAGCCAACCTAAAAATTAAATTAAAAAATGGCTACAAGGTTCCTCTGTGAGCAAGAAAACATAGGAAATGCCATTTTTGCAATGTGATGTAGTGGAAGACCGAATTTGTTGAACTCCCCTTCAAAATATATATTTTATCATGTAAAGCATGGCAAAAATGGTGTTTAATTCGTAATCGACCATAAAATGCATATAGCACACCTAGGAGCATGTTTTTTAACAAATGTGCATCACATTGAGGAAAAAACAGTGTTTAATGCTTGATCGACAATGCAAAGCCTATTTGATGGGCACACTACTTTGCACGTGCCTCAACCTACATGGTATTGTTAGAGCACCGAGCAAAAAGTTATGAGCAAAATACTGCAAGGGGGCCAAATAGTCCTGAAAGACACCTATTGTTTCTACTGATGCCGACTCGGGAGAATACTCCCTCCATCCTCATACTTCATCAGTGATCCAAGTCCCATAGAGGTTTCCTAGGAGGGAGGCAAGAGCTCCCTTTGTGGCTTGAGAAATGAGCGCACTCCTCAGATCCCTCATAATGACCCCTTGATCTATACTTATAGGCCAAGCCCCGGCTACCTTTAGCTATGAGCCTATTAGTTCATTTGACCCAATGGAAATACAAAAGCATAAAGTCAAGAAAACGTTTGTGTTAAACCTGAGGATGGCAATTATGACATTGTCATTTACCTCTTTCTTGGAGTTTAAGAGGATTGAAATGTCCTCTTCATCGAATAGAAAAGTAAGAGGTTGTTTTTGAACTTGAAACCAAAAAATGACCTACCTATGTCACAATTACTTCCATGAGATGCATCATATGCAATGCGCACATTGATTTATGTTATCTATTTTGATGTGTAGATCGGCTCAGAAGTTGGTAGGTGCTATAGATGCACTTATGCAACTGGAAGGTGACTTAGAAGATCAAACAAGTATGTAACATGCCCAGCAGTGAAGCAGAATGATGGCCGCAATTGTGGGTGGAGAGTCAGATATAACTGCTTATTGCTCCTTGCTCAAATTTTTAATTTGACCGACGGTGAAACTTCATTATCGACATATACAAACTTGCATCTACACACATTTATGTCATCTACCATTAAGGCATTTATTGATAATATGGTGGATTGTCTAGAGGAAACATTGGCTGCTACACCTATAAGTTGTCCTAATGTAACCATTGTATGGATGAATGGGGAGATCTTTTGATGTTAGGGTTATCATTAGCCCAGTGACCTCAGGTTGACAATCGGTAGCGAGGAAGTTACAATCCTCTCCGACCCTTTGAAAGAGGCTAATGACAAAGTGACTATGGCCATCCTCAGGTTTGATATGAACTTCTCTTGGCTTGATACTTCAATCTTTTGATTAAATTTACTAGTAACATCTGTTTATTTATTGCTACAGTATGGTTATATCTCACTTTCCTAGATCAGTATAGAATCATGTGTGTATGCTCGATTCTCTCCTTTCAATTGTACTTACTGATACCAAGAAGATGATAAATGATGTTTGTATAATGTTACAACCTTTAGACTTGGATGGCATGCTAGTTGTCTTTATGCCATATTATGAGAAGTAAGTATCATCTCAACCTTTCTTTTACTCTTTTATTTGTAATATTGTGTCAATAAATCTTTTTTCTTGACTGGTGATGTAGCTTACATTGGAACCTGATAGTATGGGATCTTGATGACAACCATTGTTGGTTTGTCAATTCATTTAGAGGCTTTCATGGGGTGTTCAAGTAAGTGTTCTTTTATCATATCATTATGAACATGCATCTTACTATTTACTACAAAAATTCACTTTTTCATATGTCATGATGGACAGGTCTGCAAACAAGTTAGTATCTACGATTAGAAAAATCAAGTAGCATTAAGACCTACCAAATTTCTGGACACATATTGTAGTGGAGCAGAAAGACGGGTTTAGCAGTGGGTGGAGAGTTGCCTACAACTTCATGGTGTTCCTCGATGAAATTTTTGAACATGTTTCAATAGAAGGATATACAAAGCTCTAGCTACAAGATTTTATGGATTGTTCATGACCTAACTGCTACCATTGGGAAACAACATGATGTCAATGAAGAACCCAAGGGAGCCACAGAAAAACAAGAGACAATTCAGTCTCCTTGTGCATCACAATCTCAAGCAGATTTGCAACTTGCAAAGGAAGAAGAGAATGAGTCTATAGCAAAAGAATTACAATCTCCACTTGAATTAGAGACTCAATGCATTCTTCCTACATAAGAAGTAGAGACTCAATGTGCATCTACAGCATCACATCTTGCAAAGGAGGAAGAGCTTGAGTCTCAACCCTATCGCTTGTTATAGATTGCACCAAAAGTAGAAAATGTACACCATCTACATGAGACGTAGAGACTCAATGTACTCTTAGAGCATCACAGCCTTAAGAGGATTCATTAGACTCTATTCCATTGTAAAGCATGTAGATGACCTAAGAAACACGAGTCCTTGAATATTTTTACCTTGTTTGTATTGACTAATGATGGTGTTTTTTATACTTATGTTAAATGTTACAATACACTGGGATATTTACTTATGATATTTATTTGATTTGTATTATTATTTGATTATATGTGCATACATAAGGGGTATTCTCTTATGGACAAACAGTTGGTGCATGATTGCCAAAAAAAATATGAGCAATGGCTCAAGACAGTAAGGGGACTGATATTATCCATTCAGACTATTAGACTCTTAACAGGGCCCCTAAAGCCTCTCCTATCCTTGAAAGAGTGGATGAGGAAGGATCATGTGGTTCATTAGGTTGAGGCTTGCTCCTAAGGTATAGCATGTTCAAGGGGGACCTTGCATGTCTCCAAGCTACATAAGAGGACCAAATGTCCTTTTATGGCTTTGAAGAGCAATAGTTAGTGGGCCACAAGCCAATTACACAACCTTAGCATGTGGCTAGACTAGCTGCATTATTATCTACTGAGTGCAAAATACCCATTGCAACATTGTATTGGGGAAGCCAACCCTTTAGCGGGATCTCTTTGATTGGATGAATGGGCAAATGGTCACCCCCGAAGATGTGACCCTTGAGGTTGCAGAGCCCCTCGTTGAGGATCTAAATCTCCTTAAAGTGCCTCAATACTTTTAAAGTGACAACACCAACATAGTACTTCCCATATCCAACCAAAATAAGAGTGAAATGACAATCTTGGATGGAGGAGCCTATGTGAGTTTAGTCACCAAACAGTGCTAGACCAAGTGGGGATGACCCAAGATGAAAAGTTCAAACCTTGTGGTCAAGCTAGCTGATGGAGCTACAGCTCAACCAATAGGAGTGCTAAGAGATATCAAAATCAAGACTTTCAGTATAACTTATCGAGTATAGTTTGTTGTTTGTGTCCATAACCAACCAGAAGGTTATGATATCATATTAGGAAGACCTTTCATGCGCACTGTAGGATTAGTCCATGACTAGAACTCGAACATAATATACTTGCATAAGGACAAGCAGATCATGAGGGTCGACCTCAACCTTAGAAATCCCATCATATGTCTGGTAATTTATTTGTGGATACCGCTTAGCTTACCACTTCAGTGAACGTGTTCTAGGCATACAAAAAAAAGGATGTAGGAGAGGATCCGGATGAACATTGGTATGCCTCATTTCCAGAGCTGGAGCTCTCACAAAATTAGATGTGTATCCTTGTGTCCATAGATGTGCCAAATAAGAGAGGAACACAAATGGCTACTTATGATGCCAAGGTGCCCAAGACTATATTCCCCTTGAACATGATCAATATAATGAAGGTACCTAAGGAAGGAATAGGAGTAAGGAAGGGCATGGTGCTATGTTGCAAGAAAGAATGGCGACCTTGATAAGTGGTGGCCATACTTCCTTGGTATCTCTTTGGTAAGAGGATAAGAGTAAGAGATCAGCTCTATCAATGGCGCCTGATGTAATTTCCTTGTCATTGGTCCCTACTATTCCAGTAAACTCTACAAATCCTTTCTCCTCGAAGTCTCCACCTCAACCAACATAGCCACACATCAAGAAAATTTAGAAGAGGAAAGACCAAGTACCAGACCAATAGGTACTGAATGAATCCCACCGCTCGTTAAACCCATGACAATATGCTTATGGGTTCTGAATGATTCCAAGGATACTACCAAAGGCAACCATCAACTTTGGTAGCATGTTCCGATTCAACTGCAACAACAAGAATGATGATCCAAGTATAGAGAACAACCAACTTCTCGGTGCCTGCCACAGACACCGGTAGTAGAAATACAAGAACCTACTGAGGGGGTTAAAGGCCACTGTGCCTTAACCCCGGTTATGAACAATACTCAAACACATATATATATATGGATGACATAGAAGATTACAAAACTTATGTGGCTCTCTCTTCTATCTCTCCCCTCTCTTAAGAACCGTCTTCCATTCCACTTCCATTGTTGAGATCTCTCAACTGGTATCAGAGTGTGGGTGTTCTAGTTGAGCCTGAGTGTGAGCCTGGAGCTCGAAGTCTGCTGTTGCAACTCTATGAGAGGAAGAAGAAGCTCCGTTGGGTGACTTTACCTACATATTGGTGTGTAGAGTCCTTGCAAAAACCTTTGGAAAGTTCTCTGAGCAATTTTGGAGCCAAAAAGATGTTTTTTGAAAATTCCCCTATTCCTTTTGATGCGTTGAGAGTTCGGAATGACTTACAGAGGCAACCATTGCTTGCTTTTGGTGTCCATTGCACTTCGAGAGCTCAAAAACTCCTTCATTCTTGAATTTGGGATCATTTCATTGGATTTCTGACTCTCTACTTCAACGTTTTTCTGCCAACGTGTTGGAACTCAAGTTTGAAGCAACCATTCGCAAATCTGTCAGTTCCGGTGGACTCAAAAGGTCCTAAATTTCTGTGTTGCTCATCATTCATAGTATGGTGGTGTTTACAAACAAGTATGTTTGCAAAACGTTTTTTGGTCCATGTGTTGGACCCGGTGATTGGGACCATGGTTTCCAAAATCATATGTGCCATGCATTCGAGAGGCCCAAAAACCCCTACTGTCAGCTCTTGCACGATTCTGTGGAGATTTAGAGAACTTCTGTCTCTCTAAGATGCTGAATTATTTGTTCTTTGTCAAAAATCCATTCAAAGATTCAAACCTTTGATTTCTTGATTACACGTCAATTGCAAGTGTTGACTCCCCATTTCCCATTCATCGGTTGGGATTTTGGAGTTCTACCAGAAGAGAGATAGTTACAGATTCTCTTGTTGATTCTGATTATGCAATGAAGCCCATTTTTCGAGGCATCCTTGGCTCTATTTTCACTAGCGAGATCATTGTCGTGCGGTCATGATATCTTGGATATACCCATGTGCACTCATTCGTGGTTTGTAGTGGGTTGCAGTGAATGCTTGACAAGTTATTTAGATGCATTATGATCTTTGTTGGATGCGTTGATAGGCCTATTTTGCCTTGTGGGATGCTTTATTGATGGATATTTAGTACACAGATGCTATTTTATGCTGAGAGATAGCTTTGACATATTGCATTTGATGCACAGGTTATGCTATGATCTCTTGGATGAGATTTTATTGATTCTTATGCCCATGGATGGTGTTTATGCTTGAGGCATTTGGACGGTTTGCCATTGTTTTATCATTGTAGGTTGACGTTGTCTTTTGGGCCAGATTTGCTCATATGGATGCATAGTATATGCATATGAGTTAGATGCATCTTGATGCTTTGAGCTGTTGAGGTTTGGTGTATGACCTTCCATTTTGGCATACACATTTGGATGCACTCGGTATTTGGTGTGATTTCTCTTTTGTAGGTACTAGCATTTGGGATTTTGCTTTATTTGTATCATGGCATCCTCTTCCATGTCTGAAAATGAGTTTTTCAACATTAAAAAGTTTAATGGGACAACTTTTCTTTGTGGAAAGAATAGATAAGGGATGTGCTTATTCAAAAGAATTAGTTAAAACCCTTGGCAGGGATTGAAGCTAAGCCTGTAGATATGTCTGAGGATGATTGAAACGAGTGGATGCATTAGCAAAGTCTACTATTAGACTTCATCTTGCAGAGTCAGTCTATTTCACAGTAGTAAATGAGTAGACCACAAAAGATTTATGGAAGAAATTATGTGCCACTTATGAGAAGAAAACTGCCTCTAATAAAGTTTACCTCATGAAGAGTTGTTTGAGCTGCAAATGAAGGAAGGGGTCTCCATTGATTCTCACTTGAATGAATTCAATATTATTTTCAACTAGCTTCAGGCTCAGAAGATGAATTTTGATGCGGAGACTAACGCAATATGCCAAGGAGATTAGACGAAAGTCTATGGATGGCAATAAGCAGGATGTAGCCTTAAATGTGCAAAGGGGTACATCACAGTTCAGGGCAAAGTCCCAACAAAGAGGCTAGTCCCGTAGCAAATCCAGGGCACAAAACATTGAGTGTTTACCATTGTGGCAAGAAGGGCCACATAAAAAAGGATTGCTACAAGCTAAAAAGAGAGCAAAAGGATAAGAAAAAGAATGCAAATTGAGGTGCAAATAAGAAGGAAAAGACTCCAAGAGAGGACAAAGGAAAAATGAAGATCGAGGAGATCAACGCGGTCACCGATAATAGTAATAATGACATTCTCTTCATGTCTAGTATACCTACGGACTTGCTTACCACTTCAAATGATGCATATTCCTAGGATTGGATTTTGGATTCTGGTGCTTCATTCCATGTTACTCCCCATAGGAAATGGTTCTCCACTTATGATGGTGGAAAGACAGGTTTTGTGCATCTTGGAAATAACTATGCATGTGATATAGTTGGAGCAGGTGACAAAGTTTTCTTTTGCAAATGGGTCTGCATTTGTTTTGAAAAATGTGAGACATGTACCTAAGCTGACCAAGAGTCTTATTCTAGCGGGTCAGCTAGATGATCTTAGTTTTCAGATCACCTTTGGTTTTCAGAGTTGGAAAATTCAAAAGGGCTCTATGGTTTTGGCAAGAGGTGCTAAGTGTGGTACATTATATCCCTTACATGTATGAGCGGTGTCTGATCATGTTGTTGCAATAACCGAGAAATCAACTACTTCTTTGTGGCATTGCTCGTTGGGCCACATGAGCTAGAATGGAATGAAAGTCTTATGCCGTTTCGGTTATGTACTGCATTTGAGTTTTTTTTATTTTGAATTTTGTGAGCGCTGTCTCTATGGGAATCTCTATGGGAAGTAGACTAAATCAGCCCATAAAAGAAGGGGAAAGAAAGAGCTTGAAAAGCTTGATTTGGTGCATTCAGATGTATGTGGTCTCATGCCCACATGATCATTAGGCAGGGCTAAATACTATGTGACATTCATTGATGATGCAACTAGGAAAGTGTGGGCTTATCCTATAGCTCGAAAGAGCGATGTGTTCTAGGTATTTCAAAAATGGCTAGCTTTGGTTGAAAATCAGTCAAGTAGAATGCTTAAATGTCTACACACACTAACAATGGTGGAGAGTATCTCTCTCATGACTTTTAGCATTTCTGTGATACATGTGGGATCAAGAGGGAGCTCACGTCCCCTCGTACTCCCAAAGAAAAATCCAGTTGTAGAACAGATGAACCGCACCATTAAGGAAAGGTTGCATTGTATGCTTTCTAATGCAAGCCTTTCTAATGGGTTTTGGCCTGAGGCAATGAAGACTGCAATGCATGCGATCAATAGATCACCTAGTAAGAGTTTAGATGGTGGTATTCCTGAAGAGGCATGGAGTGGCAAGGAGACCTCTTACTCTCATTTGCGTACATTTGGGTGTGAGGCATATGCACATGTGCCAAAAGGGCTTCGGAAGAAGCTAGATCTTAAGTCTAGGAAATGCATCTTTCTAGGTTATGGTGAAAGTGGAGAGATGGGCTATCGTCTCTGGGATTCAGAAGCAAAGAAGATCATATGAAGCCATGATGTGGTCTTCAATGAGAAGAAGATGCATAAGACACCCATGAAGGATGTGGAAATGAGGAGAATCACTTTCCAGGATGTGAATCCACCAGCATATGTTGATAGATAGCAAGTTGTCCAGGATGTGAATCCACCAGCATATGTTGATAGATAGCAAGTTGTCCATGCACCGAATGTGCAGGAAATGGTGCCACCAGGTACTCCCACAGGTACACAATCAAGGGCAGATGATGGATCGTCTATTGGTGGAAATGATGAGCCAAATGTGGCTGATATATAGACGGGATAGCAAGCTGAAATGCCCTTGAGAAGACCCCCATCTAGAGTGGCTAGACTGTCTAAGAGATTTGTTCCAGGGGCAGACTATGTGATGCTTATTGATTGCGGGGAGCCTTCTTGCTCTATAGAGAGGCTATGATGCGCAAGGATTAGCGCAAGAGGGAGTGTGCTATGCAATTAGAGATGAATTCACTTATGAAAAATAAGACTTGGGACTTGGCTCCTTTGCCACATGGAAAGAAAGCATTGCCATGTAAATGGGTCTACAAGATGAAGGTCATAGGTGATGATGTGCCTAAGTACAAGGCCCATTTGGTTGCTAAAGGATTCAAGCAAGAGAAGGGTGTGGACTTTGATGCGATCTTCTCTTTGGTTGTGAAGATGACTACACTTAGATGTGTACTTGAACTTGTGGCAACAGAGGATATAGAGCTTATGCAGATGGATGTCAAGATAGCTTTCTTGCTTTGTAGAAAAGGATAAAGAGCATTTGGTTTGCAAGCTGAAAAAGAGTCTCTACGGTCTTATGCAAGCACCTAGAGAATGGTATCAGAAGTTTGATGCTTTCATTCGGTCCTAAGGTTTCCGAAAGAAGTGAAATTGATCACTGCCTCTACACTAAAAGGGCTTAGGATAATAGCCTGATACTCATGGTACTTTATGTGGATGATATGCTATTGGTTAGTAAGAACACTTATGAGCTGGATACCTTGCAGGCCAAGTTGCATGAGGTCTTTGACATGAAGGATTTGAGACCTGTAGGTCATATTCTTGGTATTCGCATCACGCGTGACCGGAGTAGGAAACTCTTTGGCTTTCATAGAAGGAGTATGTTACAAAAGTGCTGCAATGTTTCAATATGAAGGGGGGGAAGGTAGTAAGTATTCCATTGCCTCCATATGCGAAACTGAGTTAGGCAAATATTCCTACATCAAGTGAGGAGACATAATTTATAGATCCGAGTGTGATAGTAATTGTGGCTAATATAAAACAATTGTTAGGGAATCCAAGTCTTCCAAAAAATGAGGAGGACAATATATGTTGCTCAGAGCATGCTGAGGACAAGGTTGTATCGGTCATAGAGAATGAGGAAGATGAAAATTGCTCTGAGATGGATGTTGGGTTGGTAAGCTATATTTATTGGAGTATTAGCTACAGAACCCATAGATGTGCTGATGAGAGTATTCATCGGGGTACTTGGCTTGTTTCAATAACAAGGACAAATTAATGGGTATGCAATTTTCTTGTATTTTACGTGATGATTATAGTAGGTTTGGCACTCTATGCTTGTTAGGTTGGAGGGTGAAACCTTTTAGGTAGGTATAGGAGAAGCATTCTTAACACAGGCACTTAGAGCTTTTTGTTGGTTCGTGGACCTAGTTGGTATGGGCAGTTCCTTATGCATCAACGGTTGGGAGTCTTATATGTATGCTATGATAGTTACTAGACCAGACATTGCATTTGCAGTGGGAGTTGTTAGCCGATATATGGCTAATCTAGGAAAGAGGCATTGGGAGGCAGTTAAGTGCATCATGAGGTACATGAAGGGTACCAAGGAGATGTGCATCTGCTTTGGCAGAGGAGAGATGCATGTACTTGGGTACACAGATTGAGACTATGTAGGGCATGTGGATAGTAGGAGATCCACTTCTGGTTATGTGTTTACCTTTGCAGGTAGTACAGTGTCGTGGATTTCTTGTGCACAGAAGTGCATTGCTTTGTCTATCAGAGAGGCCGAGTATGTTGCAACCGCAAAGGGTTGCAAGGAGTCTATATGGCTGGATCGACTAGTGGGAGATTTGGGGATCGATACAGGTGTACCAACATTGCATTGTGGTTCCATGAGTGCTATTCAGCTAGCACGGGATCCGGTCTTTCATGCAAAGACCAAACACATTGAGGTCAGGTAACATTTCATCAGGGAGGTACTTGAGGACAAGCGCATAGAGCTTGTCAAGGTTCATACAAATGATAACCCTGCAGATATGCTGACGAAGAGTCTACCTAGTCATCGGTTTGAGTATTGTCATGTATTGATGGGCATTGGATAGTATGCTCACTGGCTGTTCTCCCTTAAAGGCACATTGTCCTTTAAGTGGGAGGTTGTGAGTTAAAGGCCACTGTGCCTTAACCCCGGTTATGTATAATACTCAAACACATATATATATGGATGACATAGAAGATTTGGGTGTTTTGCACCCACCAAAACTTGTGTGGCTCTCTCTTCTAGCTCTCCCTCTCTCTCACCTTCTTCCATTGTTGAGATTTCTCAAATAGTCCTAAAGAGGGGAGAGTACCATAAGAACCTAGTGTAGGGGCAACCTCGTCTTTACAATCAGGCCCTCGACAGATCTCCACCCTTCCCATCTTGAACGAAAGTGTTGCACTAGGAACCTCGAGGAGGTGGCGACACCCATTGCCCACTCAGTAGAAACACAAGAACCTATTTCAAAAAACAGGGTAGCACTACAAGAAATTACAAGGTTGGACCAGTCGGTGCATTTGGATGCAACCTTGCTACTGCGGGAAGAACATGCTGCACCAACTAAAGTCCTCATGGACAATTTAATAGAATCTATACCAAGCAATGCCCCATGGTTGTTGGCGTCCCGGTTAACCAACCCTTTTGCATCATGGTTGGCAACAAGGTATGCAACATTCCAGCACTCTTGATAAGTAAGCACCTCCACCCTCACTCTCACTAAGCTGCAGCAATGTCAACTTATGCAGGACCTGCATGCTAAAAGGGCGCGAAAATAATTCTTTTCAAGCGATTGGTGATGAACTTAATCAAAGAGCCCAAGCTGATTGAGCCACCGCAATCGAACTCGGGGAACGACTGGCCAAGGTAGAGGCCATGGGCGAGCAGCTCACATACCTTGGCCGAAGGCCTTGGGTGGCTGCAAGAACACAATCGACAAAAAGCGACTTGGACAAAAAATTACCTCCACAATAAGGTGACCCTGTACCACCCGAATGGCATACTAATCTCGTACAATAAAGTTTTAGAGTCCATGCTCATAATGCTCAATACACGTTTTAGTCACTTCAAAACCGAGTACGTGGCATATCCTACTAACTTAAGCGAGGTGGAGTCAGACACTGCACTGGCTATTTTTGTATCCACAGAGCATTCCTCTCTTGAATAAATTTGAGTCTTTTCCTAATCCCTTCTGCCCGAGGCTTCCTTCCTCATTCCCCTCCAAGCATACAAGGAAGCATGCAGCTGATCAATGCACTTATTCTCTATGCTAATACAGGAAAGAATTTGTGCTGAATACATACAAGAAGCTACTAGCAACTCTCTTTCTTCCTCTCTGTGGTGCATATGCATACGCCTCGCAGTAAGGTTTAAAGGTCTTGCTGCGATTACACGATCATTAATAGTTGCATGTTACTCTAGTCTGTGTGTGTGCGCGCGCGCGTGCACGCGCCCGCTCTTCTTTTCCCAGTCCATACAAATGATCCCTTATCAGCAAGGACACGAGAAGCCTCTAGAGTTTTCCCAGTAGACATGGTCTATCATAAAATAACACAGTCAATCAGAAAATTCAAAACAAGTTTAGAAAAACTGAAAGTATGAGCCACATTTCAGGAGTTCCCCTATTTTAGGGTCCATTATATTGTTAACGTCATGTTGGAGATTCCTGTCAGTCTAACAACTTAGTTCTCATAAAATCATGCATTATATTCCAGCTGCTTCATGGTGGCACAAATTTGATCATGTGCAAAATTCCAAAAGGGTAACCATCATAATCAAGAGGGAACCGTAGTAGAGAAGATGCAAGAGGACCAAGAAGTCTCAATTATAATTTACAGAAATCATAAGACTCTGCGTCATAAAATTTGTAGTCTTGATTTCTAGAAACTGCAGATTCCGAAATCACACCAGCTAGCAAGAGGTTCACCGTGTTATGAAGGCAACTCAGTACAAATCATGACTCAACGCAAATTCATCCGCCTTGGAGTACATTAAAATGTATTTCCATGCTTCAAGCAGGAACACCCAAAATAAGAGGAACACTTGCTCCTCGATGTACACTGAAAATGTATTTCCATGCTTCAAGCAGAAACCCCAAATAAGAGGAACACTTGCTCCTATGGATGCACTGGCATCACCAAAAGTCCCCACAACTAGACTTCTCTTTTTAGGGAAGGATAGTTTACTGCTCTTTCTTTAATATGAGCCCATGACAATCATCGCAAACCCAAAGAGTTATGACCAACCTGGATATCTTCCTGGGAGTATCGATAAAGGCACAGCATCCACATAAACAGCCCATCTTTGCAGCATTGGATTTTCGACGATACAATGCACGTCAAGGGCATGGTGTTAAATCAACACTTCAAGTGAGATATCATCTAGCTTCAAACATAAATCTTTGCTTTGGGAATATCTTGTATCTTGCAGCACAAATGTAGTCCAAATATATCCTGGCTTCTTCCAAATCACTCTCAAATGTGGTCTGAATCTCGTCCTCATGCATCTGAGCACCTGCATAGATATTTGACATCAAGACATAAGCTGCAGTATCCTCTTCATCCAATTGCAGTGCATGTCCAAAGGCCTGTCTTCCAAGCTCTACATGAACCCACTTCTGGCAAGCACCCAATACAGTATGCCATACTACAAGATTGGGTTGGAAAGGCATTCCCTCCACCATCGCTACTGCCTCTTTTAATTGGCCTGCACGGCCAAGGAGATCAACCATGCAAGTGTAGTGCTCAATAGTTGGAGAGATGCCATAGTCTTTGGTCATAGCCTCAAAGTACCTCAGACCCTTGTGCACGAGACCGGCATGACTGCATAGAGTGAGAACACTAAGCAATGTCACCCCATTTGGCTTTATGTGTTCGACTTTCATTTTCTTGAGCATATGAAAAACAAATTTACTTTCGCCTAGCTGGGCATATCCTGCAATGAGTGCAGTCCATGACACTACATCACGAACTGGCAGCTTATCAAACCCTTCCTGTGCTTTTGTAAGTGAGCCACATTTGGCATACATGTCGACCAAGGTGTTGCCAACAAAAAGATCTGTTTCCAGTTCCTGTCTGACAATCCCAGCGTGTATTTCTCCGGCCTTGTATACGGCTCCTATGCTGCCACATGCTTTCAAGCTGCAAACAAATGTGACAGGATTCGGAGAGATGCCCTCCAGTTGCATCCGTTCAAAACAATACAGTGCTTCCTCACCATGCTCAGCATATCCTGCAATTAGCGCAATCCATGAGAGTACATCTCGGACTGGCAGCTTGTCAACCATTTCCCATGCTTTTGCAAGAGAGCCGCATTTTGCATACATGTCAACCAAAGTGTTGCCAACAAAGGGAGCTATTTCCAATTCCTGTCTGGCAGCCTCACGGTGTATATCTCGGCCCTTGTCTATAGCTCCTATGCTGCCACAAGCTTTCAAGCTGCAAACAAACATGGCAGCATTTGGTAATATGCCCTTCAGTTGCATCTGTTCAAAATAATTTAGTGTGTCCATATCAAGCCCATGTTCAGCATATCCTGCAATTAGTGCAGTCCAGCAGAGTACATCTCGAACTTGTAGCTTGTCAAACACTTCCTGTGCTTTTGCAAGAGAGCCACATTTTACATACATGTCCACCAAGCTGCTGCCAACAACAAGATCTGTTTCCAATTCCTGTCTGGCAATTTCGGCATGTATCCCCTAGCCCTTATCTATGGCCCCCATGCTGCTGCAGGATTTCAAACAGCAAGCAAACATGAGAGCATTTGGAGAAACGCCCTCCAGCTGCATCTGTTCAAAACAGTTTAGTGCTTCCTCCACAAGCCCATCTTCAGAATACCCTACAATTAGTATGCTCCACAACACCACATCTCGAATTGGCAGCTTGTTAAACAATTCCTGTGCTTTGCCAAGCGAGCCACATTTGGCATACATGTCCACCAAGGTGCTGCCAACAAAATGATCTCTTTCCAATTCTTGTCTGATAATCTCAGCATGTATTTCTCGGCCCTTGTCTATGGCTCCTATGCTGCCACAAGCTTTCAAGGTGCAAACAAACGTGGCAGGATCTGCAGGGACACCATCCAGCTGCATCTGTTCAAAACATTTCAGTGCTCCAAGCCCGTGTTCAGTATATCCTGTAATTAGTGCAATCCATGAGACTACATTTCAAGCCAGCAGCTTGTCAAACACTTCCTGTGCTTTTCTAAGAGAGCCACATTTGGCATACATGTCAACCAAGGTGTTGCCAACAAAAGGATCTCTTGCCAATTTATGCCTGGCAATTTCATTGTGTGCCACCTGCTCACTTTTTACTGCTTTCACGAGACTGCAAACTGCCAATCACCAACATTTCCTGAAGCATTTGAGGCATAAGCTCCAATGAAATAGCCCAACAATTCTGAAAAATTGTTGTCCTAAAAATTCCCTTAGTGGGAAGAGTAGCACTCAAATAATCCCTTCTTGGGATACAAGACAACTTCAGAAAAACAATGCCCACTTATGCTCACTTTCTCAGCCAACCAAAGGCTCAAAATGCATCAATTGTAAGCAATCACCTTTGTTTGATATGCATTAACTTGAAGGCATAAACCCAACTGAAATCTGAATGCACCAACCACCTTTGATCAACTGGAGTCCGCCACAAGCAAAAGACGTTTTTGCTTTCAGGCCCCAAAAAAAAAAACTTCCAGTGGTTGGAATTGTAGAGTAGCAGGTTATTTTTATTGTAGATGGATAATATTCCTTCTCCCCCGCTCAAATAAGATAATAGACTATCCGAAAAGATGGGGCTGTTGAGATTCAGCATCTCCAGGCGTGGCCAGCCGACCAGCCCCCATGCAGCAAGGGGGGCCAGAGGGGGTAGGCTGGCCGACCAGCTGGTCGGCCCAGTTGGCCTGACCGACCAGGCTGGTCGGTCCAGCCAAACTGGCCGACTCCCCCCCCTTGGCCTGCCCTATAAAAGGGCCTCCTTCCCTTCATTTCCTCCATCACTTCTTGCAGCTCCTCAAGGCTCCAGCATACAGCCTGCTGCTCCTGACCATCCCCTCAGAGCCCCCTCTCAGCTGCTCAGTTGGCTGCCCACACTCCCGCAGCAGATCTTGCCTCTTTAGGGCTCTTGCCTCCCCGCTCCAGGCCTCTACAGTTCCCTTGTTCCAAGGTTCCTGCCTCTTCACCCAGGCTCCTTCAGCCTCCTCTTCTCTAGGCTCTTGCCTCCTCAGTTCAGGCTCCTCTAGCTTCTTCACTCCAGGCCCCTGCCTCTTCGTTTCAGGCTTCTCCTGCCTCCGTGCTCTCAGGCTTCAGCTTTCTTGTGTTCCCCCCTTTTTCTCTGCTTCAGTTCAGCCTCTCCTGCAGCTCCTGTTTTCTATCTTATTCAAGATATCTTGTATCTCAGTTGCTGCCCTGGTTTAAGGGCTGATTTACAGCAGATCAGTGGTGGTACATTTTGTTATCTCTAGTGTTCTCTGTGTGGCTCTATAATTTCAGTTTGTTTGCATCTTCCGCTGCCATTTTAATATGGTATCAGAGCACCAGGTTACTCTCTGATCTGGGAACTTCTATATTGATGAAGTTGAAGAAGTTTGTCCTCGTCAGCAACTCTCCTTCCCACTGACTACAGAGCTCTCTTCTCCCCTCCCTATATATATATATTTTTTGTTTTTTTCCGCTAGCCCGGGCTATCAATAGCAGCCTACTGCTTCATCAAGAGCCTCTCCCCCCCTTCCTTCATCGCGCATCGGGTCGGCTCCCGTCTTCACCCGTACGACTTTATTCAGGGGTTTCTGGCAGAACTTATTGGCTCTTGATCTTTGGGTTCGATTGTTGAGATTGGCCTTGTTCTAGACCTTGATCTTTTCACCAGCCCCGTTCTCTTCAGCCCCTTGTTGCTGTCCATTCCCTGTTTTCAGTTATGGCTGATGAAACAAAGGATTCTACTCCGGATCTTCGCGTATCCCCTATGTCCAGTTTCTTTCAAGAGTCTGACAAGCCTGTACGTATTCCCACTCTTCCTACATTTCCAGATGCTCGGCAGTTAGATGGGACCAATTATTCTCTTTGGAAAATTCAGATGGCGTCTGTATTGGAATCTTATGATCTTGCTGAGTTTGTTGATCCCGGGATCCCTCGTCCGTCACCTGAGGAGGAGCCACATGCTTCTCTTATCTGGGATAAATTGAATGCTCGTGTACGTTCGTTCATCTTTCTCAATTGTCAACCAGGGGTTCTCAATCATATCAAGCATCTTACTTCTGCACGTGCTATTTGGGAATTTCTTGATGGCATGTATCTTCGCGTCACTCCCATGAAACGTATTTCCTTGGAAGTTCAGCTTCGTCGCCTCGATCCAACTACTTCTCCTTCCATACGGGACCACATCAACAAAATGCAGAGCATGCATCAGGACATCCTCCATGCAGGCAAGGCTATCTCCTCCGAAGATATGGCTATTACTCTCTTATCTCATGTTATTACTGACAGTCGATATGCAGCATTCTATTCTTCTCTTATTACCTCTGGCCGCCTCAGCACCATCACTTGGGAGGAACTTGTCCCCATGATGATGGATCAGGAGGAACAGTTCACTAAAACCTCTGATGGTTCTTCTGAGGCTCTTGTGGCCCATCGTCCCAAATCACGATCCAAGAATGCCCCATCCTCTGCCAATAACTCATCTCCTTCAGATCCCTCCAGTGACCGTCCTGCTCCCAAAGGTAATTGCAATCACTGTGGCACTCCTGGCCATTATTGGCGCAATTGTCCCTACCGCAAACACAAACGAGCTGACGCACCTCTGGCCGCTGCGGCTGATGCTTCCCTTACCCCTACTCCTGCATTTGTTCACCTTGAGCTCTTGAATTCGGTCCCCCTTCCTGCAGCAGAGTCATTGGCTCTCCATAGCTCCGATGCTCGTGAATGGATTGTTGATAGTGGGGCCTCTCGGCATATGATCCCCTCCTCCTCACTGCTCCAGGATCTCACTCCTCATTCTGGTCGTGTCTGCATCGGCGATAAGCACTCTATTCCTGTTCATTCAGAGGGCTCTCTTGATATTATTCCTGATGGCAAAGGGGGTAAACACTCTTCTCGTGTTCTTTATGTTCCGTCTCTCGGCTTTCATCTCCTTTCGGTTCATCAGATTTGTCAAAACAATATGAAAGTTGAGTTTGAGGCAGCCTCTGTCACCATCCGCGATCGTGCCACCGGACAGCCGGTTTGGACCGGCCATTCTACTAATGGTATCTACAAGCTTGTTGCCCTTCCCTCCCTTACAGGAACCTCTCTTGGCGACCTTTGGCATTATCGGTTTGGTCATTTACACATTGATGCTCTTCATCGTGCTTTCCGTGATCAGCTTGTCCTCGGCCTCCCTAACGTCGGCACTCGCCAAGGTCTCTGTCCCTCTTGCATATTGGGCAAACAACATCGCGAGCCGTTCGCTCATCATGCCTCTCGCCGTGCTACTGTTCCGCTTGGTCTTGTTCACCTCGACCTATGTGGCCCTATGCAGATTATGTCCCTTGGGGGAGCCTCGTACTACATGCTCCTTGTTGATGATTTCAGTCGCTACTCTTGGATCTATTTTCTTTCCCACAAGGATCTGGCTTTCAGTCGTTTCCAGACCTGGCTAGCCATGGTGGAAAAAGAATCCAATCACTCCCTCAAAATTCTTCGTGCTGATAAAGGTGGTGAATTCACCTCTCTCGAGTTTGATCGGTTCTTGAGTAGTCATGGTGTCAAACGGGAATTTGCCAACACAGGTACCCCTTCTGATAATGGTGTGGTTGAACGTAAACATCGTACCGGTGTTGAAATGGCTCGGACCATGCTCACTCACAGTCAACTCCCTCAGTCTCTTTGGGCCGAGGCCATGATGACCGCCATCCATACTCTTAACCGCTCTCCGACATCAGCAGTCCCAGGCATGACCCCTTATCAGGCTTACTATGGATCTAAGCCCGATGTTTCCCATTTTCGGGTATTTGGTTGTGATGCTTATGTTCATATTCCTAAATCTGATCGTGGAAAGCTTGATCCTAAGTCCCACAAGCTCTTGTTCGTAGGCTACAACTCCGTCTCCACTGGCTATCACCTCTATGATCCTCGCCGCCGCATTATCTCCGTGAGCAAGGATGTTCTTTTCGACAAGCAGGACCTTCCGACATCCTCCGACTCTCCTCCTGTTCTTGGAGATCCGTCCGATGCCCCGGAGCCCTCTCTCCCTCCACCTGCCTCGTCCCCCGGTACATCACCTCCTATTCTCTCTCCTCCGCCTCCTTCTCCGGCTCCACCCTCGTCTGCTCCTCCTTTGGAACCCCGCTCGGTACGTGTTCCGCGATGGCTCATTGATACTCTCCGCTCCTCCGGTCTTGAGGATCCCTACTCCGAACCACCCCCTGATGATGGACCTCGTCGCTCTCATCGCCATCTCCCACCGTCCTCTTCTGATCCCCTTCATGTCAATTATGCCCTTATGTCTCGCATCCTCGCCACTCGTGAGCCCACTACCGTTCCTCAGGCTTTGGCCCAGCCTCATTGGAAACAAGCTATGGAAGCGGAAATTCATGCTCTTCTTCGGAACCACACCTGGGACCTTGTCCCTCATCCCTCACATCGTTCCGTCATTGGTGTCCGGTGGATTTTCAAAACAAAATACGCCTCTGATGGTTCTGTCGACAAGTATAAAGCTCGGCTGGTGGCTAAAGGCTATGCCCAACGACCCGGCATCGACTATGGAGAGACCTTTGCACCTACTGCCCGGATGAGCACCATCCGCACGATCCTCGCTCTTGCCGCCCACCATCAGTGGCCCATCTTTCAAATGGACGTCAAATCTGCATTTTTGAATGGTGATCTTCATGAAGAGGTATATGTGGATCAGCCGCCCGGCTTCATTAATTCTCGTTCTCCTTTCATGGTCTGTCGCCTTCGCAAGGCTCTCTACGGTCTCAAGCAAGCTCTTCGGGCCTGGAATCAGCGTATTGATACCTTCTTCTGCCTTCAAGGACTTCTTCGCTCTCTGGCTGATCCCAATCTTTATCTTTTTCATGAAGGACAGCTTCATACCTTCATCATTCTTTATGTGGATGATTTAATCCTCACCGGGAGTCATACCAATCATATCCTTGCCATTAAAGTTGCTCTTCAAACTGAATTTGAGATGACGGATATGGGCCTTCTCCATTTTTTCTTGGGTCTTGAGATTTGGCAGACTAAGAGGGGGTATTTTGTCTCTCAGCAACGCTATGTTCAAGAGCTCCTCGAAACTTTCCACATGGCTGACTGTCGGCCCATCACCTCTCCCATGGATCCCAACGCTAAACTCTCTGCTTCTGGGTCCACTGCTTATCCTGATGCCTCCCTCTACCGCCAGCTTGTTGGATCTCTTCTTTGGCTACTTAACACTCGACTGGATCTCGGCTTCTCTGTCGGCACCCTCAGTACCTTCATGCAAACCCCTTCGCTTTCTCATTGGCAAGCTGCTCGACGTCTCCTCCGCTATCTTCAGGGGACCTCTACTTTCAGGCTCTTTTATGCTGCCGGTGGTTCCTCTCCTTCCCCGCTCACTCTCCGAGGTTGGAGTGACTCCGATTGGGCTGGCGACCCCGATTCTCGCCGCTCTACCACGGGCTATGTTTTCTCCTTTGGCTCGGCGGCTATCTCCTGGTCCAGTAAACGCCAACCCACGGTCGCCCTATCTTCCACCGAGGCTGAGTATCGGGCTATGTGTAGTGCCACCTGTGAGGCTGTGTGGCTTCGGCGCCTTCTTCTCGATTGTGGTTTTCAGCAATCCACTTCTACCACACTTTTTTGTGACAATCAAAGCTGTATTGCCCTTGCTCGCAATCCGGTCTTTCATGCTCGGACAAAACACATTGAAATTCAGTACCACTACACGCGAGAGAAGGTTCTTGACGGTACCATTGTGCTCCTCTTCAGCACCACTTCCGACAATGTCGCCGACATATTTACCAAATCTGTTTCTCCTCCCCTTCTCCAACGTCATACCAGCTCTCTGGGTCTTGTGCCACACCCTGGAGCTGAGAGGGGGTGTTGAGATTCAGCATCTCCAGGCGTGGCCAGCCGACCAGCCCCCATGCAGCAAGGGGGGCCAGAGGGGGTAGGCTGGCCGACCAGCTGGTCGGCCCAGTTGGCCTGCTGGTCGGCCCAGTTGGCCTGACCGACCAGGCTGGTCGGTCCAGCCAAACTGGCCGACTCCCCCCCCTTGGCCTGCCCTATAAAAGGGCCTCCTTCCCTTCATTTCCTCCATCACTTCTTGCAGCTCCTCAAGGCTCCAGCATACAGCCTGCTCCTGACCATCCCCTCAGAGCCCCCTCTCAGCTGCTCAGTTGGCTGCCCACACTCCCGCAGCAGATCTTGCCTCTTCAGGGCTCTTGCCTCCCCGCTCCAGGCCTCTACAGTTCCCTTGTTCCAAGGTTCCTGCCTCTTCACCCAGGCTCCTTCAGCCTCCTCTTCTCTAGGCTCTTGCCTCCTCAGTTCAGGCTCCTCTAGCCTCTTCACTCCAGGCCCCTGCCTCTTCGTTTTAGGCTTCTCCTGCCTCCGTGCTCTCAGGCTTCAGCTTTCTTGTGTTCCCCCCTTTTTCTCTGCTTCAGTTCAGCCTCTCCTGCAGCTCCTGTTTTCTATCTTATTCAAGATATCTTGTATCTCAGTTGCTGCCCTGGTTTAAGGGCTGATTTACAGCAGATCAGTGGTGGTACATTTTGTTATCTCTAGTGTTCTCTGTGTGGCTCTATAATTTCAGTTTGTTTGCATCTTCCGCTGCCATTTTAATAGGGGCAGGGTGAAATTGCAGAGCAACAGGTCGTTTTTGATCATAGATGGATAATATTCCTTCTCCCCCACTCAAACAAGGCAATAGACTACTGAAACAATCTAGGCAACCTGATATATAAGGCTGAAACAGTAAAAACAAGCTAGTATATGTCAAAATACTCATGCTCCTATTGTACCCTTTGCTTCAAGGCTTGATAACGAGCCTTCTCAGTTTTAGTGTTGGGGTATGCTTCCTTCAACTTGGAGGATCATGCTCATCTCCAGTGTGCAGGTACTCAATAGACTGTTTTTTTAAACTTTGTATAGGAGCCTCCATATCCTAAAAGCAAATGCCATACCTCCGCCATTCCTTCTACTGCCTATGTTTTCTTTATCATATCGTGGTCTTCAAAATGGAGGAGATGAAGTAGGCTTACGAGAGAACTCGCCCAGTAAGTTTACGTAGCTTCTCTGCTCCACGAAACTTGAGGAAGAAGCTACGTATCCACAACAGAATGCGTTCGAATCATATTCAGCAAGTTGTTGATATGCACTAGATCAAAGCCAAGCCACACCAAATCGTGAGCTACACACTATATGCAACAAGCTTCACGATTGTCGGTTTCATGAAGAGCAGCTAGTTTTCATGAGACAGCGTCTCCACTTCACGTCTACGAGGACGCTATGAAAAACAACGATCTGTTGATCTGGAGCTCGCTAACCACGCCCATATTATGTCGTAGAGGTTCGCACTAGAAAGTCTGTAACGACTCAGAGCGATTAGGCAGGGTGATTAGTCACCTAGTATATCCGTTAAGCCACCAAAGTAAAAGAGAGCCTCGAGCATCGCAGCATGTTATGCTCTCTCTCTTACGAGAGTTTCATAAACCAGAGCTTTTAAATTCTGCCGCGATGGCTCCCGCAGATACTACATTGGTTCCTCCTATAATAGCTTGATACTTCAACTCTTGCTTTGCAGCCTGCTAGTGGAAATATGTATTGTTCTTCCGATTTCTTAGATATACGCATCTCTAGCATGGCTATCAGAAAAGCACATCTCTAGCATTCTAGCTCGATTTTTTAAAGGGAGCTACGCTTGGAGGCTCTGACGTGAGAGATTTCGGTTCTCGTCTCGGTTGAGGATTTCTCTACTACCAACTACTTTATAGCTTGGATGAATGCCTGGTTTAGGCACAATGATGCTGAAAAATCTTATCGTTGGCACTACCAACAAGCTCACATCTGGTCTACCACTTCGCTCTGTGGTCTTTGATGCTTTGCCTATAAAATACTACGTAAAGGTTGCAATATGCCTATATTCTGCTTGGCCTCTTCAACTCAATTTAGGTCCATGGTTGACGCCTACGTGATCAACGCCATGTCCAATTTTTAGTTTTCATGAGCTACGTAGTCGAAGAGCTCTGGCTGGCCCTTGCTTCTGGTGTTGAAAGTAAGTTTGCTATATGCCAGTTTTAGAAGTAGCAAGAAAGTGATTGCTTATCTCCCTTGCAAACGGAGGAGCCAATTATGGTTGTAAAGAACCTTTGGTCATGCTGCCCTGCATTGCCATTCGCCCTTAAGACCCGGTATTGTTAAGGATAGGCTGTTTACACACTTACGATAGGCTGTTTACACAAAGCTCAAGCTTCATGTGGCAGTGGTAACCAATTGAAGTGAGATGAGAGAGATCCTCAAAGTAACCACGGAGGATATTTTTCATATGAAGTAAACTACGAGTTTAGAAATGACTATGTGCCTTTTCTCTTAACATTTATTAAGATCGGGTCCCTCTATGGCATTATGATATTCTTTTGGTGTACTTTAAAGGATGCAATTCTTTGCCCTCATATATAGGAATTGATGAGGTATAAAGGAGGAGGAGATGTGTATTCTTATGCCTTCTTAAAGTTTAAGCATTTATGAGCGATGAGTGAGCGATTTCCTAACCTTATTTCATTAAGAAGAAACGGGCAAAGGTAATTACTTTGGAAATAATCTTTTTAGGCACTTTGAATTTTCTTTACTATAAAATTACAAGTGGATTATGATCTGGGGTTACACTTCACACTTTGATTGACAACATTACACTTTATACTTCATATTACTTTAAGAGATCTCCCCTGGAGTTTTATTATGACTTCATGGATGTATGTCTTTTCCTTGGGGACTGATTAGTACTTAGATGTTTCAATGCAGGTCTCACTATCCTTATGGAGGGTTTCATTAATCTTTTAATAGCTTAAGTCCTTGGACTTGTAATAGAACTTAGCAAGGATTTTTTGTGCTCCTGGACTTACAGGGCTTATGTTAAACCTTTATGGCTAACCTTTATGACTTTTATTACTATAACCATGATGCCAACACTGGATATATGAAATGTAAGGGGATGCCAAGGTTATATTTGGAAATTTTCACCATGGGCTTTCCATTTGGCTTGGTTGGAGCACCATTAAAGTTCGGACTCTTATACATTAGGACTCCTTTATGGCCATGTAACTATGAAAAGGAAATGGCCACAAGAGTCTCATTATAGGCCTTATGTTATTTCATTTAATAAAGTTTAGAACTAATTTGCTAAGCATTATTATATTACTTTGGACATATATTGATAATTGGGATTTTATAACACCTCATTGTCATGGTACTTTCCATTGTTATAATTTTGATGTGGACATGAATTTAATTATGATACTGGTAATTGGAAAATGCCAATACGAAATCAAGAAAAGGTATAAGTATATTGAGATTATATCTGGATTTTTCGATCTTGGGAATTCCCTTGGACTTGGTTGGAACACCCATACTTATGGTTTATTTGAGATTCCCACTTATTACTTGGATTTCACTAACATTTCATATGCATTTTTTCATATCGTTAATTTCCCACCTCTTATTACTATTGAATAGTAAAATGCCAAGATTTGATTATGCTAATCTAGATCGAGTGACACGGATAACAACTGTGTGTCGGCATTGAAGCCTGCAGTCCCACAATTCATAGTGTGCATGTTCTAACGTGCTATGTTTGTGGATGGATGCAGGTGAGTCGGCATACCTCTCAATCAGATTTGCATTGAAAATTCTAAGGCAGAAAGACGGTGTTGGCATCTTCGAAGCATACTCTACAACGGATTATCTCCAAGTACTGGTAAATATGATTGAACATTCTATTGGAGACTAGCCATCAATATTGTTGTAATTTTTGCAATGTTCTGACATGAATGTGAGTATAAAATTTGACTTTCACTTTGTAACTTTGTCAGAAGGAATGATATGATATGAATTATTCTCACTTAGGCAGTATTAAGAGAGTGGTTAACAATGGATTACTCTCATTAAGTGTTTGAAAAGGGCAAGAGCGGATGTTTGCAATTGATTTATTTTGACATTGGAAACTGGTCTAGTAGTCTAGTAGGATAGTTGTTTGATAGGCAACACACACACACACATAGCATTTAAAGAAAGGGAAGGGGGGGGACTACAGGCATTGATACCATGCCCCCTCCTCCCCATTCTTTAAAGGAAGAGGAATGAGGCGATGGCAGTGGTATCATGCCCCCTACTCCCCCTTATTTTGTGTGGGTGGAGGTATATAAAGAGAGAGACAAGGTGGCATGTAGATCCCCCGAGCCATCCCCTTCTTTGTTTGTTCAAAGAATTACCCCAAAAGGGCTAGATTAGGGCTTAGATGTCCAATTTGTATAAATTGGTCATAATAGGTCTCACATTACGAGGTTTGGTAGTTGTACTAATTACTTTCATTACAAGTAAGAAATCATACCATGCACAGGATATAAGTCTCCCATCATCGGTGCTATACAAAGGATACAAGAATCATGGTTTTCCATGTATATGCTTAGTTTGTCTATTGACTAGAGATTAACATACTTAATATAATCAAACTAGAGATCATCCTTAGTTTGTCTATTGAGACTAGAGATCAACTTACTTAATATAATTCGACTAGAGATCATCTTACTTAATATAATCGGAATCCCATGGAATTTTTGATGAAATAGCTAGCAATATGTTTCACGAAAGTGTCATATACTCTAGTAACAAATGATGAGATTTAGACCATAAGTACTTGATGCAAAGATCTTTAGTAGTAGACGTTGTTGGTGGGGGAGCAAGAGAAAATACAATAGCACAAGCCACCACCTGGAACAGACCTACAACTGAAAGGGCTACAAAAATTCCCTTTTATTGGCAAAAGATTCAACTATTTGATGGGATGTTGAATGAGATATCAATAATTCTATGTGACGTTGAAGTTAAGGTCCTTTTCATTGTGCTCACTACTCAAAGCGGTAAAAAGTTGATCGTACCCTAGCTTACTAGCAAGGCCATGGTAATAATTGTAGGCATGATTTGTGAGACTCAAAAACAAAGACTAGTTAATTGGTTGCACGATATTAGTAAGGAAAAAAGTGTGCAAAAAATTAGCCTAAATTTAAGAGTTTTTTTCATTAAAATTTGAAATTGATTAAAATTTATGTAATTTGAAAAAATCAAATACATAGTCCTTAGGTTTGCGAATTTCATTAAAGTAATTGAAAAGTTGGGCAATTTTTTCAGTACAATGATATTCAAAAAAGGATGAATTGTTGGAGGTTGCTACATAACCAAAAAGTGTACATGCACCATCTCACTCTACAAGTGCTTTGTCTTTTGTATCAACACCTATAGTTTCAACATCATCAAGGTTATTGTCATGATTTGTTGGCAATTCAAAAGGGGATGATCCATCTTCCTTGACACTATTAGCTAGAGCATTCTCTTTGTCTTTGTGAAGACTTGATGCTCCTTTTATTTTGCAACTGTGTGAGTCTAGAGGAGGACAATCTAGCAAGATGGGTTGCATAGGATGGAAACCTTCTAAAAAATGATTATATTGTCTTCTTCATTAGGCATCCATCATTTGTCTTCTTCCTTAGGCATCCATCATTTGAAAGTTAAAAATAACAAACAAGTATGTCTACTTCTCTAAGATCAAGAACATCCAATAGTGGCTAGTTTTTTGAGCCCCTTGTGCCCTTTTCCTCTTTGGATATGCAACTAATTAGGAACATATTTCCCTTTCAATGGATTAGCATGCATAGTTGCACAACAATGGAAGTCACTTACCCTTGCATAGAATTTTGAATTCCTTCCACTTTTGCAATCTAGAATGGATGTCATAAAGGGTCCTCTTGAGAAAAAGTTGTAATCATGGATCCAACCTTCAAAACTTGTACGAAACTTGAACACACCCAAATTCAGTAGATCTAGGGAACCTTGACAATCTTGGTCACACCCTTCAACCTCTCAGAGTTGGTGCTGGTGATAGTGAGCTAGCCAACCTGCATTTCTGTGTCAAGTATTGGTCTCCTTTTTTGATGGTCGCCAGCCTTCTTCTTGTTTGGGTGTGAGGTCTCGTGGATAGTTTCTCTCATTTATCTTATTTCTCTTTCATTTGGTGGTTGCATCATCTATTGCACTTGAATCACACACACACTACTATATTCTCTAGCTATGGGATTTATGTTCCCCAGTAGGGTCACCAAATGTTACCATGTATAAAGTGTTCTAAAGCATACCAAAACATATTAGAATTGAATGCAGTTTTCACAAACACATTCAACCACTCAATGGCAACATTTCTAGTATGATTAGAAGGATTCTGAGGTGATCTTAAAAAATTACTACGCAAAGGGAAACATTCATCAACAATTGGTAACATTGACCAATACCATCTAGCAATTTAAGAAACTCGGCATCAAGGCAATGTAAGACTAAGGGGTCTTCATTAACAAGTACCATCAATTCAAAGTTTTCATGGAAAAGGACATTAGTTTCAAAAAAATATAGTCTATGCCATTCATCAACATGCAATCTAAGAAGTAATACCAACTCATGCAAATTCGAAACAAACATGAATTTTGTGAGTATCCGCCAAACACGTGGTTTAAACACTAATATCATGTGAATTTTCTTAATATTAGTGAAGCAACCATTCAACGTTAATATTTCTTGCAATGTGTGAGTCTCCATCAGTGATCACATGCACCTACATGGGTAAGCAATGAAAGAAGAGATTTTTTGTAAGACTCTATTAGAGAGACGACAACGTGGGATAAGCCTCTAGTTGTGTGAGAATCATCTTTAGTCAGTGTAAGAATGAGAAAGTGAGCGCCTCTATAGTAACAAAATGGGTATAGTTTTAGATGTAAGAACCATAATCACCAACAGTTTCAATAAGCCTTCAACAAATTATATCCTGTACAAGGTATGGAACAAGAATCACTTCCAGTTTCAATCAATAATTACACTTTAACAACATATGGGAATGTTGTTTAGGATCTAGCACAACAGTTAAATACTTATGCCAACAACCATATTTGAAAATCCACATCCACATTAACTATCAAAATAGTTTCCAATACCTTTTAAAGCATTACCATGATTTTAATAGCAACTCATGATTATTTAGAAGAAGAAATTAATCTTTTAATCACAAAAATGGGATTCACATCAAAAAGTGGTTCCAATTCAAATGATGATAAGTCAAAAGTGGTCACCAATATGCAATATTCAAATCGAGTTGTTCTTCAAATCTTGAAGAGCTATTTCAGCAAATGATACATTGCCAGAAGTGATCATTCTTAATGAAATTATGTTAGTTTTGATAATTTTGATAATTCGACCTTTTCTCGATATTGTAATCATTATAAATTTGACGATGCATCAAGATTCAATGCAAAAAGACATCCAAAGTTACGTTTCAACACCAATAACAATGCAATTATTTTCTAAATATGAAAATCCATAAGGGTTTTGATACAAATTTGGGAATATCAATAATGACATTTATGTAGATATTCACCAAATCTATTTAGAAGCACATCCTTCACAATCAATCAACAAAGAAAATCTTAAGGATAACATTTATCAATAAGAACATTAATAGGTCAACAAAGGAAACATGGTTCTTAGTACACAAATATTCATATATTCCTTACAACTCAATGAACTTTTGAAACAAAAGTATTAAACAATCCAATTGATCACATAGTTGATCTAGATGCATATATATGCAAAACCGCATATGCATCGATCAATTTCTTTGATGAAAATGCAATTATTTTTGAAAATCATTCAATATCCAACCTCTGCTCAAGTCATCTATTAGTAATTGACAAGATCAATTAAATAAGAACATTAATATAGGTTAGCAAAGGAAACCTAGGTTTTATTACACAAGTATTCAAATATGCCTTAGACACTCAATCAAGTTTTGAAACAAAGAATGCCATAACACTTTCTCAAAAATCAATCAAGTGATTTAATGCATGTATGCAAATATAATCAACGTCAAAGTTTTTTCTTAAACATGTCTAATTAATCACAATCACATGAGTGATACAAGTACATCCATCACCATGTAGTCAACTAAACTTTTATAACTTATGACAATCCACCTTTTTAGCATGATCCAGGTTTGCTACACAATCTTGGTATATCGTTATTTAGTTACTTTTCCGTCAGCCGATGCTCGTCCTATATCAATGTATGATAATGAACCTAAAGAAAAGATGAGAGCGATTTTGACAACTTGCAAGAGATGCACACCAATGTGCATCATCAAGATACAAGTCAATCGATGGACTTATTAGAAAACAATCGTCATCAACTTTCAACCATATCTTTGAAGACATGAACAAGGGGGCACACTTTGTGTGTCCGACAACACTGCCCCCTTTTTCTATGATCCTTACCATCCATATTCTACTGCGCATTAAGCTGCATTCCTTTTGTGACATCTCGTTTAATTTCATGAATATTTCTGAAAGAAACCATTTGCTGATGAAAATAGCTTTTTGATATAATTGGAGCATATTGTTTACAAGACGAGATAATTTAAAACTTATATTTGGGCAATTCATAGGAATTTGTAAATAACGTCATAAAAACAAGGAATTGCAGCAATTTCATACAAATTACAAGGTCGAATTTTAAATCAGGGCAACCACAAAAAGAACCCTCATACAAATTTCTATGTGCCTTGATGAATAATGAAAATTCAAAGCATGTAACAACTGTAGCCTGTCCTCATATCAACCTCACCTTCATGTGACTATAGCCTGGACACATCAGGGTCGAGGCATAATTCTAATGGATTCCTGCTGCAAGCTTGGCATAACATGAAATGATCTTCACCCCGCAGTAAGGTGATTAGCATAAGATTGAGTACAATTAAGACATCCTAGCATAAGCCTAAATTCTAAAATAATGTGGCTCATTAGATACTACTGAATTCTAAACATCTTTATATATTGCTAAATCCTAAAAATACAATTGTGAGATCCAAAGGAGCATGCTTTATAAAACTCACAATGGGTTCAGGAGCATCAAACTATTTGCACATCATCCATGGAACTCCTATATTCTGGCCCACTGCCATTTCAGTCGCCCACTCCATGTAAATTTTCCCGGGTTCTCCATAATAGTAATCCACAACACCATATTCATTCTCAATCTGTTTGGGAACACAGAGAATACTTATCAACAGCCTACCTCGAAAACCATTTTTCTATGTGCTTTTCTGAGCTAACTAGCACCTGGAAATAGCATTCACTATTTGCATCTACATGGGAATTCTGGAAGTGAGTATCTTTTGAGAATGTGTATTGGATTTCAGATAAGCAGCCCCGTAATGCCTTAGCTGGGCTAAGATAATGGGACCACCCTCGGAATAGAAAAGTTGTTCTTCCTTCATCATGTCCACAATTTTGGTCGTAAACTTTTGCATTTCTTCCTGATGCATATCCCAAATAGAAGTGTGATACCCGATAATTATTTTAGAAGCTAATTAAGGTTGGATAAACTTTCAAATGAAAGATTGATGCAAACCTTAAAAAGGCTCGTTATCAGTACGAAATTCGATTCTAGGAAGGTGGTGTAGCCATACCGAGAACCCTCTACATTTTGCATTCACGTTATAATACAGAAAGTGTGTCCGGATAACATGTAGTCCACCCTCCTTAGCTTTGGCTATGAGGTCCGGCCACATTTGTTTGCACGACCCAAGACATTGATTTCGATAATGAGGCAACCAGTTGTGCAGGAATCTCACCACTCCGCTCGCTGTGCGCAAAGTCCAGCTCCTGTAGCCCCGCTATTTGTGCCAGATTTGCAGGTATGGAACCTGTGAAGTTATTGTATCACAAGTCCAGAGTGTTGAGTTCCTGCATCCTGTCGCCCAGGAAACTGGGAATACCGCCCACGAAATTGTTATGAGCAAGCAACAGATAGTTTATACTGACGCAGCTATTTGCACCCAAGAATTGATACAGAGTGTCCGGCAACGATCCTAAGAAAAAATTCTCCGACACGTCCAAATAGCTCAGGAAAGGGGGAACGTCATTGATGTTTCAGTAGTTGAAGGAGAAGACTCCTTCGAAATTATTCGCGTGCAAATCAATGGTGTTGCAGTGCGGGACGAAAGGAACGCTGGAGGATAGTAGGTTGTGGGAAACATTGAGAGTACCTTGTATAGATAGGGGATTGGTGTAAAGCCAGTAAGGTAGACTGTCATATAATTTGTTGTTGGAAAGGTCTAATGTCGACAAGCTGCTCTGCTGCGAAAGCCAATCTGGAATGGGACCCGAGAGGTTATTTGAGGACAGATTGAGCATAGAGAGCTTCCCGGTTACGTTCGGCACCACACCATGGGCGTCTAGATCGGTGAGGAAATTGTTGGATATGGTGACTATATCTATATTGCAAAGTGAGACAGGAAACTTCCCGTCAGCTGATTGTTGGAAAGATGACACTGGGGAGGAGGCCGATGGGGAAGCCAGATTGGGAGAGCTTGGTGTGAGCAGTGGAGTTGTCCCCGGGCAAGGATGAGGTAGAGGAGAGAGATGCCAAGATGGGAAGAAAAAGAATGGGGAGAAGGAAGAGGGCAAGGGGAGCCATAGCCATAGCCAGGAGCTTTGTCAAAGTAGAGATCTGAGGAGAGAGGGCGCAGAGAGCAGAAATGAAATGAAAGAAATGAGAGAAGGTCATTCAAAGTCATTGAATTTAGGTCAGCAAAAGCACGTCTATCGCATGCACAAGTCGACAACATGCATGCCAAGTAACGTTGAGATCACTCAAGTGACAACAAAACCACGTGTCAACAAAACCAAATTCAAAGGGCCATTGAAATTGATGCTATAGCCTGCCCCTTTTAGGGGCAGTGCTTACAAATCATTCAACACTATCTCAAGATGTGTATATCAATCAAGACAATGGAAAATTTCAACAAGATACAAGTAGTAATAATGAAAGTAGATGTGAAAGGAGATCAGTATGTCATCAACTTCTCAAGAAGCCAACATAAATGCCAATGTCAAAGAAAATCAGCATTCAATACACTTCAAATGTTTCATCAAGCCAATCTAAAGATACGATGCATCGACATTTCATGGAAACAACTATGAAAGAAATCAATGTACATCATCAGCACCAAAGTGGAGTTATTCACATGCAATTGACTGCAATAGACAGTATGACAAGAAATGCAATCAGATAAACTTTGTTAAAGAATATCATTCAAAGAAAGTCATCAACAATCCCCTTGCATACTCTATTTCTATGGTGATACACTCATATGATCACATAGCAACTTTCTATAATGAAATCACCTTAGTAACCCTTAATGGACAGCATCCCATCTTTACAACATTAGTTCAAAATACGTCAACCAAGGCTTCTTAATCAAATGCATATATTTGATCCACGAAGAAGACAAACAAAACCAACAAACGGTTGAAATTCCATATACAAAAGGTTTAGCCTAAACATTTCTTAGTCTCACAAATTTTATTCCACAAAGCGTATTATGCTATTTCATTAAAGCACCATCTATAAAGGAGAAGGCAAAAGACTACATTTTACTATTTTCAACAACAAGGCACAACTTAAGAGGGAGAAACATGTTGTAGTTCATGTAGGCACTATGTACTCACTCTCCTTAGTCACATACTGCTTTGATAATTTCATTTTCAATTTCATTTTTTCCTTTTAGAATCCAAAAACATTTTGCTTACTTCTGCAGTGTAATTTAAGAGGGGTATTAAGAATGGTGTAAATTGCACCAATTATTAAGGTCTAGAGAGGATCGTAAAAGAAAACCCTAACCCTAAGGGGTAAGTCGTCAATTTTTCAATAGAGTTGTACATTGTAGTTTTGGATGGTGTGCTCTCTCACTCACTCTTGCCCTATTTTCTCTTCCCTTTAACAAGGGAGAGACTGAATGATGAGAAAATGATGGAGTATGACATGATCGCTTGACATGATGGTATTAGCATAAGGAATGGAGATCCTAAATGACATAATAGGGAAGCGCATGATCTATGTCATATCGCTGAGAGATCAAAATCCAACACAACAAAAGTCACCTACACTTGCTTCTTTGTTGTGTGTGGATGGAAAAGCTCGCTTGCTTGCCAGACAAAATGGTGTTGAGCTGAAAGATCCCTTGATAACAACGACAAACTGTACCAAATGTCAATGGACTCCCATTGATGGAAATTAGAGGAGGAGAAACTAGCTCATAGCCAAAGAGGACAGATCACCTTATTGTTAGAAAGATCAAAAGGAATGAAATAATTGTCATTGTGATAGAATGCTACAACTGTACCAGAGCCCAACGGCCTCCCATCAATGGAAAGTAGAATAAGTAGCTCATAGCTTCAAATAGAAAGAGGATAGATCGCCATCGCTGAAAAGCTCAAAAGAATGAAATAATTGTCATTGTGATAGGATGTTATGCCCGAACAAGAAGTGCAAAAGCGATGAAAATTAAGGTATGTGCACATGAGACGCTCTACCTTGGCCATATGCTATAAGCATTGTAGTAATTTGTGTCCCTGTGTCAATGAGTAGGGATCAAGACTCCATTTCTCATGTAATGAGTATTGAAAGTAGGGAACATCAAGTGTTGCAGTCTCAATTACTAGAGTAGAAAGTTGCTTGCTTGGATCCTCATGTTTGAAGACTGAGGCTCCTTTTGATACTCCACTCTAGTGAATCATTGTCCATATAAGTGGGTGTGTGATTCATCAAGGTTTGAACCATCGAAGCAAGATGGACTTAAGGCCCTATGTTGGTCCATCATGTGCATGTATGAGCCATGGATGTAGACTTAGTATCTATAGCCATGAAAAACAGGAGCTAGATGCAGTGTTACGCTGAAACGCGTTTCAGAGCCCAGCCAGGCCTGAAACGCTGTTTCAGGGACGAGGCGTTTCCTGAAACGCGTTTCAGGGCCCGAAACGTTTCGGGACCCTGAAACGGCTGGCTGAAACGTTTCAGCCAGCCTGAAACGCGTTTCAGGTTGCTGAAACGCCGCGTTTCAGACAACAAATGTTGCCAGGTCTCCAATGTCTTGCGAGATGCGCCGCCAGCCCCGTTTTCTTCCTTTCTGCCTCCGATTTTTGCCTCCTTCCACTCCTTCAGCCTCATAGTTCATAGTCCATCCATCCTCAAGGTTTAGGGGCCCTCCTTCAGCCCCATTCACTCCTTTCCTCTCTTTTCTCTCTTGCAGCCTGCTTCAGCCCTCCATCATCATCTTCTCCCCTCCAGCCCTCCTTCAGCCCCCTCTCTTAGCCCTCTCTTTCAGCCTTCTGTTCCCTCCTCTTTCAGGCCCCACTTTCAAGTTTCAGGCTTCAGCCCTCTCTTTCAAGTTTCAACCCTTGGCTCTCTTTGCAGTTTCAGCCCCCCTTTCAAGCAACAAGCTTCCAAAGTTCCATGGCTTCAAGACACCCTACCCCTGAGTCTCATTTGGAGGTAGAATTCACCCAATCAGATTTTTGGTGGAGTCAAGTCGATCTCCTGGGTGGCTACGACTCCAAGAAAGGAGGCACTCGCAAGTTCATGTGCAGGCGTTGTGGATTGAAAAGAGGTGGGATTCCTGATAGGGTGAAGGCCCATCTTCTTGGCATCAAGGGAGAGGGGATTACAATATGCACTGAAATATCCGAGGAAGAGAAAGCAAGGTTGGCACGAGAGGTCGAGGCATTTCCTTCCGCGAAGAAAGCTAGGACTATTGCATCCACTGGTGGAGGAGCTACTTCAGGTGCTCATATGGCTACTGCAAAAAGGATTCCTCTTCCTTTGCTGCTGCTACTACAATTTCATATTCTGGGAGTGCACATGTTCTTGGAGCTACAGGTTCTACTCCTATTGCATCTCCTTCACCTCTCCCACCTACACGAAGGCAAAGCACTCTTTATACTGCATGGCATCCACAAAGGAAGGCACAGGTAGATGCAGCCGTGGCCCGTTTCTTTTACTCAATGTGGCACGGTCTGCTTATTTCAAGGAGATGGTGACTGAAATTACAGCCTTTGGGCCCACATACACCCCTCCCACTTTTGATGCAATGAGGGGAAAGCTTCTAGAGGATGAGGTGAAGGCAGTTAATGAGGCCATTCAGCCTGTTAAGGAGAAATGGCATAAGTATGGGGTCACTTTGGTAGCAGATGGCTGGAGTGATGTACGTAGTCGATCACTAGAGGGTATTTTGGCATATTGCAGAGGATCTTCTTTGTACATACACTCCATAGAGTGCGGAGTACAACAAAAAACAGCAAATGTTTTGATGCAGATGTGGGCAGATGCAGTGGAGTATGTGGGCCCGTCTAATGTTGTGCAGTTGGTTTCAGATGGTGAAAATACCAATAGGGCTGCAAGTGCATTATTGGAACAAAGGTACCCCCATATTCAATGGAGTTCTTGTGTTGCCCATTGTTTGAATAATTTGTTGAAAGACATTGGCAAATTACCTTGGGTAAAAATTGTAATTGATAATGCAAGAGAGATAGTTGGGTTCATTACACGCCATCATTTTTCTCTCTCTTTGTATCGCACCTATGCAAGGAAGGAGCTTTTGAAGTATGCAGAGACAAGGTTTGCATACAATTATGTGATGCTTCGCAGACTCATTGAAATGAGACCTGCTCTTAATTAGGTTGTGGCAAGCCCACAGTGGGATGCATGGCCCACTTCAAAGCAGGCTCTTGGGATATTGGTGTACGATTTGTGCATAGGCAGCGATGACTTTTGGGCTGATGCATCACACTTGTATGACTTGTGTAAGCCGATTGTCTTGTTGCTAAAAAAGGTTGATGGAGACATGCCTTTTATTGGCAAGGTATATGAGGGATGGATCGCATGATAGAAAATATCAGAGTGTTAGAGAAAGATCCCCACAGGTTGAAAGAGCTGGAGGAGTTGGCTGTGACTACGTGGAATCAGTACTACTCTCCCATTCATGCGGCTGCATTTGTGTTGGACCCAGAGTTTCAACACAAGGCAACTGCACAACAAAGTGATGCAGAGGTGGTCCATGGTTGGAACCTCACTCTTCAGAAGATGGTGCAAATGCCAGAGGCTCGCCGGACACTGAAGGACCAGCTCGCCAATTACCGCAATAAGGAGGGCATATTTGGATGGCCAGATGCCCAGCATGACAGGTAATCCTAACTCATTTAAATTCTTAAATTTTACTATTTAATGATTCATAATTTTCAGATTTCATGAGCTTTGCCATATATCTGAATTTTATGATCTTTCAAATTTCAGATTTCGAGTTGGGTCTGTTACATGGTGGGAGGATTATGGAGCTGATTCCCCACAGCTGCAAGCGCTTGCCATTCGGATTCTCAGCCAGGGTTGTAGCTCCTCCTCTTGTGAGCGCATGTGGAGCAGCTTTGCCCACATCCATACAAAGAAGAGGAACCGTCTCAAAGCACACAAGGCGAACGATCTTGTCTTTGTTAATGCAAACTTGCGTTTGCTTAACAGGATGAGACAAGAGTACACTCATGACAAGTTCATTGGTTTTCATAAGCCTGATGACACCCTCACTGATGATGATGAGGAGGGGGAGGATGATGACGACGACGATGAGGAGATGGCAGTGGAGGAGGAGGAGGAGGAGGAGGAGGAGGAGGAGGACTCTTGAGCAGCTGAGCTATCTAGATTCGAGAATCTACATTATGGATTTTGATCATATCATCAGTGATGTAGCGGTTGGCCTTAAGGCTTAGAGCCTAGGCTTTTGGGAATCTGAATTTTGTACTTTTGACTCTTGAGTCTCGAGTCTTGACTCTTGACAATGAGACATAATAATATATGAATCATATATTATAATTTATATTGCCTTTGGCATTTTGTAACTTGTCAATCTTCAGCTTTTCTCATTGATTTCAGATTTGTCATTTATATTTGTAATATGTATTATGTATTGCTCACTGCTAACTTCTAAGTTAACTTCTAAGCTCCAAGTTCTAAGTTATAATTTGTTACAGGTAGGCTGTAGGCTGTAGCATTCTAAATGTGTGTGTTCTCATCTCCAAACTCCCTTTTCTAAACCTCCCTTGCTGACGTGGCGTTTCCCCGTTTCAGCCCTCCCAGAAATCCCGAAACGTTTCCGTTTCCGTTTCCGTTCCCCGTTTCCCCGTTTCCGTTTCCCCTAACTATGGCTAGATGTAGATATCATAAGAAAGCAAGGTCTAGAATCTCGATGAAGAGAGAGTCTCCAAGATGTGATCTTGCTTGGATGAGAACCTTGGTGGTGTTCATTTGTGTATGTGTGTAGAGAGTGGTGTGAGGGAGAGATTGTGTGCGTGCGGTGTGAGTTAACTTAGGTTTGAGTGATTGTGAGTGATTGTGATTGTGATTACTTAAGAAAGATGAAATAGGTGATGTAATGGATGACGTGTGAGTGCATGACCTAAGGAATGATGTCAAAGCAAGGAAGCCCATGGGGCTATACAAGTATGTACTTGGCTCCTCTCGAATGAGCAGAGAAGATTTGAGTAAGAGACATGTTGTTCATTCTCTCTCCTCAAACTATGTTATCATTTCAACCTCCTTGAGTCTCCCTTTTTTTTCTCCGAGGCTTGTCGTTCCATACCTTACATTGCTTCATACCATATTTGAACCACTGCTTCTTTTCCTGTTGTTTGACTCAACCATCTGGACAAATGTGCCTTGCATTGGCAAGCTCTAGGAATTCTCGTAGAAAGAACGGCAAAACTGTGGATCAAATTACTTCGTGGCAACAACACTAAGCCCATCCACAATAAAGAATACCACATACTCACATAGTCCTTTTCAGTTAAGTGCCCTTGCTTTTCGGTACTCGGTTCTCCTCCACCAGCTTTGCCCACAATGGAAAGGACCAAACAGTGGAGTAAACTTTACCCTCTTCATGAAACAAGAAAAGTTGGGTGCATTGAAAGAGATAGCCAGGAAGGGTGTGCGTTTGCAATACCAACCGTAACTTGCTGCAGAAAGACTTTCAAAGGTGCCTTTCATCAATCGCCATCCATCACCATATGCTTTATAAAACAGAATTCAATCCAGGTCTTTGCCACAAGTGAAGTTGCACTTGACGCAGATAAAGGCACAAGTGAATGGCGATGACATGCTTCAACAATGGAAGGTATTAAAGACTTCTCAACTGTGATCCAAACCTATCATTGTAGTTGCATTTTCGGATCCAGAGTCTTGCTGCAGCAACTTATCCAATACCCGAGTTTCCCAAGCACGTGTGCCCAGTGCTCACTCCATGTCAAGACACAGTATGCTATACTTGAGATAGCAATGTGGATGTAACACCTTTTTGATTGCTGTTCCACCATAGTGAAAATGCAACTTAGATAGTGCAAATCTCGAAATCCATGGATAGTTGCATCCTAGGAGGCAGCAGTAAGGCCGAGTCTATGACTTCTTTCTCAGAATTTCTGTAGTGTGCAAACTCCTCGTCATCATATCACGTTGACCCAGCACCAAATCTAGATCTGGAACATGCTCTTCCACCTTCATCTTCCAGCCGAGTCACTTCAGCTTCCAATATATATCATCAACTTGCAGGTGATTCCTGTCTCCCACAGTGAAGTGTATGCCTTTCTTTTGACCTCAATACATGTTTTCCCTGGTCTCTTCTGTATATACGAGCAATTTCTAAGCTCTTCTATACCATTTGCATCCTGCCACATATCAGCACCAGCATAGATGTTTGACATTAGGACATGTCCAGCAGCTTCTCTACCATTCATGGTCAAAAGACGATCAAAGCACCATCTGCCAAGCTCTACATTGCCATGTGTCCTGCAGTGAGTGAGCAGAGACGTCCAGCCCTGATAATTAGATTGAAATGAAACGCTTTGAAGTACTTTTTCAGCCTCGTTTAAGAAGCCTGCTCGTCCAAAAAGATCAACAATGCAATTATAATGGTCTAGCATTGGTAAAATTCCATGCTTTTCTGTCATTAAGTTGAATAGATGACAGCCTTGGTCAACGAGGCCTCCACGACTGCATGCAGCGAGAAGACACACAGAAGTCACTTCGTTTGGCTTCCAACCCTCTAGTTGCATATCCTTGAAAATTTGCATGGCCCACTCATAACCATTATGAAGGGCATACCCCCCTAGCAGAGCATTCCATGTCACCAAATCTCGTTCAGGCAAGTTGTAAAATATTTTGCATGCATCCTCAAGGCTCCCACATCTCGCATACATGTCAATGAGGGCATTTCCAATTATAATGTTTAACTGAAATCCATTTTCAGCCATATAACCATGAATCAGCTTGCCCTGATCTAGCGCTGCTATGGTGGAACATGCCTTCAGGGTACTCACAAAGGTAATCGCATCTGGCACTAAGTTCTTTTCCAGCATTAGATAGAAAAGTTCTATGGCCTTTTGTCCATCCCAATGCTGGGCATATCCAGTAACCATTACGTTCCATGTCACAGCATCTCGTATTGGCAATTTGTCAAAAACAATGCATGCATCCTGAGTGCTTCCACATTTAGTATACATATCTATAATGGAGTTACCAACAAACAGTTCTGACTCAAGCCCACTTTCAACACTAAGGGCATGAATACATTTTCCCTGATCTAAATCCATTATGCTAGAACATGCACTCAGAATGTTAACAAATGTGACATCATTTGGCCACACGCCCTCACCTCTCATTTCCTGTAAAAGTTGGAGAGCCTTCCAACCATGGCCACAGTGGGAATACCCTGCAATCATCACATTTCATGTCACAACACTTCGAGTTTCCATTTTACTAAAGACTTTGCATGCATCCTTGAGGCTTCCACATTTGACATACATATCAATGAGGGTGTTGCAGACAACAACGTCTAACTCAAAACCTTTTTCAGAAATGCAAGAATGAATCCGCTTGCCCTCATGTATTGCTGCTATGCTGGAGCATGCCTTCAGGACGTTGACAAAGGTTACATTATTTGTGTCTACGCCCTCTTGTTGCATGGCACGAAAAAGTAGAAGAGCCTCTTGACCTTGTCCATGCAGGGCATATCCTGCAATCATTGAAGTCCATGTTACAACACTGCGCTTTGCCAATTTGTCAAAAACCTGACGTCCATCAGCGATATTCCCACATTTGGTATACGTGTCAATAAGAGTGTTGCAAACGATTGCGCTTTGCGGAAGCTATTTCCATTGATTTTATGCATCACCACAATGAATCCACTACCCTTACCATGGCATGGACATCACCTTCTAAAAGTAGGCACATGGTCTTTCCACATGAAGCACATAGATAGTGCCTCCACACTTTGGGCAAACTTCAAGCAAAACGTGCAATCGAATGCCTCCTGCTTTTTGCTCACGGATGCAAACGGACTACACAGACACGCAAAGGGTCGACATAAAGCGCATATCCAATAGGCCTTGCTTCTCTTGCCTAATCTTAACATGTGCCTGTCAATCCGATATAGGATTCTGTGAGATTCCAGCTGACACAACACAGGCCCCTCATTCTGATTACATCCGCTCGGAGACTTTCTTGACAGAATGCAATCTGAACCACGCATGTGTGTTTTTCACCAAATCTATATTTCAATTAAATGTGAAACTCAAACATACAAGTTTTAATTTGTGAGAATCTGGACTTATCAGAGGCTTATCACCATCATATTATTCATTTCTGTCTTATGGATACTGTTCCAGTTTCTCAATTCAGATTCCTGAGCACTACTTGTACTACCTAGGACATCATTGCCAGTATCACTGCCTAGCACTGTTGAAGAAGTGAAAGGAAAGCATCATGAAACAAGAGAATGCTTGCTTATGGAATGAAGAAAGGTGAGGTCCATATGTAGGCACCTTTACATGAGCCGCCAAGCTCCACAATCATCTCCTCAATCAGCTCCTAGAATCTCTCAATCATCCTATGTGGCATCTACCACCACCTAACAGTGCTTATGGGCACCTAACTGTGCCTCTAGCACACACACATAGAACCCAAGGTGTGCCTAAGGCATACACCTTGAGATATCCCATTAAACCCCCCCTCAAGGGAATGCCTCAGGCTATGTCAAGGATACATCTAGTCACATAGTGTCTCAAGCCATCTCATGGTGGTCAAGGATAAATCTATGGCTAGGATCTCATGCTAGCAAGGGTTCCCAAGGGTGTGAAGTCAAACAAAGGGATACATAAGACCCTCCAATGGTTATCTCCCCTGCATGTACATGCACACAATGTCTGCAGCAGGTACCATGGAGCAAAACACATAAACATGACCTACATCTGCACAGGCAAGTAAGGTGAGGCAAATATGTGACAAACAGTGTGGTGGAAGTTGATTACTATGTAGAGTTAGAAGGACGAAATGTTGGTCTTGGGTTGAGGCATCCTAGACTCATTGGTAGATGAAGGCCCATCTTGGCAGGTGGAGTTTGAGCATTCTTTTATAGAACGCTTGGATTTTGAGCGGTTTGCCATTTCCTCTCTAGAACATCAAAATGAGTCTGAGGACCATGTCACAAAATGAAGACAAAAACTTTGTAAATACTTGATTGGTAATCCATAGAAATCATGTTGAGGAAGATTGAACAAAGAAGGCCAGCTATAGTAGATGGCCAAATAATCAATCAACAAGAAGAGTGGTACATTTTTTATGGAGAAAGACACCATCTAATACCTGAAGAAGTGAACATATTTACTTGAGTTTCTATCGCCATGGATAGAAGTTCTAATCAGCGTGTGGATGTACAACGATATGCACCTCTAAGGTCTGAAGATAGCGTAATGGACCAATTGTGGGTTGGTCAACAACGACCTCATATGCATGAAGGCATATATGATAGGTGGAGAACTAGTGGCATGGTTCTTCTGAGTGGAAGACATGTTCACCCTAGGTATGGAGCCAGTAGAGTGGAAGCACCTCTAGAACAAACAGAGAAGCCCAAGTCTAGCTTCAACATCAAGGTAAAATTTCAGGACCTCAAAAGCATTGATGATGAAGACCCATATAGTCATCTTCAAAGTTTCTTGCGAGTTTGCCATATTAATATGTACCTTAATAAAAAATGCTTAGAGGTGGCTCAACCAGTTTCCAATTGTCCATTTTCCTGACTAGTATGTGATGTTAGAAGCATTCCTTCATAGGTTCAGATAGGAGATTAATGAAGAAGATGTTGGCACAAAGCTAAGTGAGCTAAAGCATAATAAAGGAGAATCCATCCAAGATTTTATACTTAGGATGTGAGTTATTATCAACCAATTGAGTATTGTGCAGGATGATAAGTCTATGCAAGCCTGGTTGATTATAGGATGCACTCAGATAGATCTGCATAAGCCAGAGATTATAAGCCAACTAAGGCTTATGAAGAGTTGCTAGAATGAGCTATTTCTCTGGAAACGAGTGAAGGCTTGAAGAGCAAAAAAACATAGAAAGTTGTTGAAAGTGAAACACCAGCAAAGAAAGACAAGTTCAAGCCCCAAGCTCAAGCCCGAGTTGAAGAAGGCCTTGAAGGAATTGGGAATTCGAGGGAAACCGGGTAGTAATGAAGAATTGTGTAATAAGTGTTCTAGAAGTGGGCACTTAGAAGAAGAATGTAAAACAAAGTATCGCAATACCTATACTAAGTTTGGGCATGATGACTCGAACTGTTGGTTCAATGGCAAAAATTGCAAAGTATTAGCAAACTAGGTGACTACCCACACTTGGCCACCAAATGGTAAGCCACCATGCCCCAAGATAAAGGACATGGGTAAGAATGTTAAGAAAAAAATAGATCCATATAAGATCAAATGCTTTTGTTGTGGAGAAAACCACCATCATTCTGATTGTCCAATTTCGGCTGAACATTTGAAATTCCTTAAAACTAATATGGAAAGGAAAAAAGTGGATCCAAAATGCCAAGCAATTGTTATCGAGATACCAGATGTAGTTGATGCCCAAGTGATTACCAGGTCAAAAGGTTCAATTGAAACTTTTGCAGATATGGGTTCCTTAGACAAAGATACTAGTTGGAAATCTCAAAAGATTTTGTTACTAAAATTGCCAAGGATATGAAGGGCAAAGCACCAGCAGCATAGATCCTAGATGAGCAGTCTTAGCCATCTGTTATTGAGCAAGGCGAATCTTTAAAATATAAGGCAAGTACTTCAAAACTGAGGACTTTATTAGATTCTAGCACAGAGCTAGCTTGAGTATGGAAAATATTCAAAAACATGCAAATCAGTTGTTCATCCGCTGAGGTGATGCAGATTGCTTTGTATTGTTAGGACTTTTTCGCTCAGCAAATTAAAGAATCATCTGAGTAGCCAAAGGGGGTGGATTCTTTAGTCCCTATACCCATCATTGATAGTCCAATAGTTGATGAAGAAGTATCAGTTATCACCATCAAAGTCAAGAAGCAAACTATACCATGTGTGATAGTAGATGGTGGTTCTAGAGTAAACATTACTTCTAAAGATTTTGCTAAGAGGTTGAAATTCAAGACTTTCAAACCATCTCCCTTCTCAAGACGTATGGCAGATCAACAGCTAGTTGACCTAAAAGGTATGCTACAAGATGTTGTCATTTCTATAGGTGGTACTTATTATATAGTCTGTTTTATTATAATTGCCATGGAGCATCATGCCTATCAAATACTATTGGGATGACTTGTCTTGTCCATGAGGATACTATGATCAATGGTGGTGTACAACATCAAGATCTCTTCTACAGTCATTGCATCCCATGCTTCCTCCCAAGGAAAGTGTCATAATCCATTGTGCTTCAACATGATCTGTGTCGTACATGTTAAGTTTGACTAGGTGTGGAGTTGATACACAGAGAGCAACTTTCTCATGCTAGTTGATTGTTCCTCTATGTAGTCCTGATGGTGACTCATGCATTGTGGTGATGTCAACTCCATTTGACTCCTATTTGGGATTAATGCAAAGGCTTCTAGGAGGCTTCTTGACTGCTAGTGTCACTCCAACATCTTCCGGACTATTGCAATGTGATTTAACGAAGAAGAAAGGGGAATGAGAGATGGGGAGAGAGAAGGGGAAGGGGATGGGAAGGAGGATAATGAAGAGGAAGTAATGAGATAGAGAGAGTGGAAATCACAAGGGCACTACAATGGAAACAAGAGCACTGTGATGCCAAAAATTGATATTTTTTATTTGGCATTGGTATTGTTTTCTTCTATGTTTGATAAGAGTTTGAGTATCAAGTGATAGCCTAGTGGCTCTCACTTATTTCTATTTTCTAAGATATTATATGGGATTGAGAGGATGAGTGGAATGGATGATTGTAAATACCATAGGTATGAATTATAAATACCTTGGTATGGGGTGAGAGTTATTTGTGTATGGGATATTATGTGGTTTTTAGAAAATAGGAAGAGTGAGTCATATAAAGAGGTGGGCTCATGTCCATGTGTTCCAATAATATAAGAGAGGCCACATGCCAAGCATGTGGAAGGCATGTGGAAGAGTGTGGAGTCAAGAGGAATCCTTCTAGAATTCCTATGTGGAATAAGGAGGATGTGGACATATGGAAAAGAGAGGGTCCCTATGGGCTCCATGTGGGGAGACTCTTGACTTTCTCAATATTTTAAGAGTCTTGAGCATCTTTTGATGGGACACATGGCAAGAGTAGCCAAATAGGACATGGATGGTGACATACGGGCTTATGTGATTCATGGGGAAAGGAATCTACAGGCAGCAATTGTAAATGGGTGGAGGGTGATAAAATCTCTATAAAAGGAGCCCTCCTCTCCCTTGTTCATCATTTCTCCATCATTAGGCCTCATGTTGCTGTAGCTCTAGTCTCCTCAAGCCTCTTCCATGAGCCTTATCTCCCTCTTGTAGATATTCTCTTATGTAGACTCTTGAGTCCATCTCTCTCTAGTTAATTCTCTCTATGAGTAGTCTTGGAGCTTTCGCTCCCTCTTGTACGTATGAAACCTCTTCTTCTCCCTTGTGTTTGTAGTATTTTGAGTTACATTGGAGTGGAGTCTCACTCTATTGACAATGAAGATCACTTTGTATTCCCTCTCTTGAGTGTCTCTTCCCTTTTCTTTCTTTCAAAGCCTTAAAAGTTCTTTCTATTTGGTCACTCATTGCACACATAGTTCATCCATTTCTACTAAGGTGCTATGGGATCTTGTTTGGGATATTAGTTGGATCTTGGTGTTTCGTTTTTGTGTTTCATCAGGTTCAGATACCCCTCAATTGCAAAAGTTGGCAATCAGGATCCTCTCATAAGTATCAAGTTTCTCTACAGAAGAGCAGAATCGGTCCACCTATGGGTTCATCCATTCACTCAAACATAATCGGCTTGTTCATAAAATAGCAGAGAATCTTTTGTATGTGCACAACAACCTTAGGCTTCTTTCTAGGAGTGACCCATCGTATAAGTCTAGCCCTTCTCAGCAATGGGATGTTCATGAGGAGGAAGAGAAAGATGGTGCACTTTCCATGTAATCTTTATTTTCTTAGTGATGTTGTAATGCGTATGTGCATTGTGCACATTTTATTTAAATGCTGGACTTAATGGAACATGTGATGTAGTTGGAATTGTGTCTGCATATGTTGTTGTAATTGCTATAGAATTCCAAGTGATATCTTGTTCTAATTGCTGCAAATTTCCTGAGTAATTGTGTGTGCACATCCACCAAAGTTTTTGCCACAAGGTGAAAACTTTGTATCCCCATTCCTTGGAAACAGGATGTGACAAAGTTTTGGCCTTGTGGCATAGACCTTTAAGGAGGCCATGTGGTAGTCCTTTGACAGGACACGTGGAAAAAAATATCATGTACATCTAATACCATATGCGTGGCTAGAAGTACAACTCTGTATGTTTTAAAAGGTGCAAGGTGTGGTAAAAAAGGAGATATGATAACAAAATTCAACACACACCCTAAAACAGGGCCTCCCAGGCTACAAGATTTTGTAATCCAATAGGATCATCAGAACATCCTCCAGCATTCCTACCTAGACTTTTCGCGTATTCGAAATTTTAGACATTCGAAAAACTCCCTTCCAGTTTGGTAAGTAGCCACTGCATACACCATTACTACTCCAGCCTCAAGTATTGATTCATCTCCCACATTATTTATGAATAATGTTGATGATGGGAGGAGCAACAATAGAAGGCTTTTGTTTTATTAAGGAATATGTTAGTTGTGGCACCAATTCTCAAACCATCTAACTGGAAGCTACCATTTCATATTTTTTTTTATGCTTCAGATATGGCCATAGGTGCAGTATTAATGCAAAAATTTGTTCAAGGGTGGTTTCATCCAATATATTATGCCAGTAGAAGATTGGCAAACACAGAGCAGATTATAGTGTTATTCATGTATTTCCTAAAACTTTTAGTACTTCTCTCACTTCTAGTTTCTTACTAGGTTTAATAAATGATCCAAAATTCTAAGGTTCCAAATTTGCAGGTCCATACTCTGAGGAATGTCTCACACATGTGATAGGTATGGAGTAGGTATGGTACCTTGTCAAAATCAAGACTGTTGTATGCATCAATAATTCTGGTGTGTGCAATAATAATTTGTGTGTGGAGAATGTAATTGTTTGTGCCGAGGTCAAGGGTGTATTATGTTTCAGTTGGTTCCATTAGGTGTGGTTAAGTTAGACTTGGGTTGAGTTATTTAACAATGGTTAAGTTTAGCTACCTAGGTTAGTTGGACCATGGTAAAGCTTGTGTAACCTTGGGTTAACTAAGCTGGGTTAAAAGGTCACCACAGTGCCACCTAAGCACATAGTACCTTGCTAAGCACTGGTTTGTAAGCATCATGTGACTCTCTATGCCACCTCATCATGCCCTCTCTTCTCCATAGAATCTTCGACAAGGCATACCTTGCAATTCAGGAGTAATTTGCACACGCTCCAAAAAGGAAAAATAACTACTTTTTTGAGCTCTACGCACCTGTCAACTTAGATTGTTTGTATGCAATTAGACACTGTCAGATTTGAAAGTATCTTCAATTGGTAAGACCTTTGCAATGACAATACACAACCCAACTATTGAGAAGTTCACCGGAGAAGGATTTCACACCTACTCTACACAAATGAGGTATCTCTTAATGCATCAAAAGCTTTGGAAGGCTGTAAAAGAAGACATACCCAGTGCACAAAATGATTCCTGGAAGGAAAAAGACAAAGCAGCACTATCACTCATTGGTTTGCACTTGGGTCCAAACATAAATCATCATATAGACTCCAAGGATCATGCCAAAGATGCATATGATGCATTGAACAGAGTGTTTTGTGCAAAAGCCAAAAACCAAGAAATCCATATTAAGATTGAATTCTATGGTTTGCACATGGGGCTTCAATGAATCTGTGCAGCACAATTTTTCAACAAAATCAAAAGCATTATGACCCAACTAGAAGGCATAAATGCAAAAGTAGGGGAAAAAGATGCACTTGTAATTCTCCTTAAAAGCATGCCTGTAGAGTACAGTGCACTGACAACCACTTTAAAGAATTTGCCAGATCCAAAGTTTGAGGAATGTGTATCCTCTCTTCTTGAAAAAGAAAGATAGTTGAAGGCATCGTTATCGACATTGATAGATCTACATCAACACATAGCAGCTATATAATGAAGAATAAGCATTGTTTAGTAAAACATCAATGAATTGTTACCATTGCAGAAGGATGGGTCACTATCAAAGTGACTACAAACTAGAGAACAAACCAAAGTGTCACCATTGCAAGAAGCTCGAACACAAGGAAGAAGATTGCAGATTGAAGAACTAGGAGGCCAACTACATGTATTAAGAAGAAAAAGCCTTTCCACCTTTAGCCTATATTCTTGTAATCAAACTTGACCACCTGAGAGTAACCATGTAAGCACCCATGGGAGGATTTGATCTTGTAGCTCACATCTAACCACCTTGCAGTAGCCAAAGGATCATGGCACCAAAGGGAGGTGTTGAGAGTTGTGGCACCATGAGCACATGTAGAGAAAAGGTATGAGTAAAGGGCAAACTGCCACATGGCATGGAGGAGATATCCCACATGTGAGCATGCATATGGATGTAAGTACCCACTCCTATAAAAAAAAGGTTCATCTGAAGTAATATCAATCAAGCACTTTGCACTATCTCAAGATTCTCTATATGAGTCCAAGCTAATCTATCTTGGAACCTAATTGACTTGAGTTATAGATCATGATCACTCTTAGGATTCATCTACCTTACATTAGTATTATCATTAGAGTAGATTAGGATCCATAGGAGAACTCGGTCAATGCGCTTTCACATTTCCCCCCTCCTAGATGAGTGGTTCATGCTTCCTCATCTATAGTATTTATAATATTTCACTAAATCTTGAGGACCCAAAATCAACTTTCTCTTCCAAAAATAGGGATTTTGCTTTACATACCCTCTTTGGTCCCAAAAATGATTTATGTCTTCTCCATAAAAATTAATCAAACTTTACAACATCAATGAAATACAAAACAGGTCCATGGCCATATAAGATGCACCGTGCAACACCTCAATTGGTACCTCGCACTAATTCCAATCCTCGCCTTTAGTTCCATCACTTGTATTCAAGACACCAATTACATTAGGTATTATGAAAATCAATTAAATGATTTACCAAATCAAATGATCCCAATATAACCACACTCAAAATATAATAATCAAGCACAACACCAATAACAATAGTGACATTAGTATTAACATGGAATCACCCACAATACTGACCATCCTGCATGACAAATCATAGAATAGTTAGGCCTCCCAAACTAAACTAGACAAAGCATCTACTAGTGCATTTAGTGCGCTCCTACGAAACACTTTGCCATAGTTACACTTGACTAAAATCAAATAATATACATAGAAAGAACTATCAGAATTACAATTTCTGTAACAATATTAGCCACTAGACAATGGCATAGCAGAGAGCTTGAACAAGACATTTTGCTTAATCATGGCTCGAACGGTTATGAACTACTTGGAACTCAAATTCGTGGTAGCACTATGAGCCTATCACACTACATACAAAGTAACCACCAACTGTAGCACCTTTAGCCTAGAGTTTGGGGTAGAGGCAATCATGCCTATGAAGTTTGTATAAGTGCCTAGCATGAGAATTACAGTTAGAGAGAGGCTATCAAAGTAGGCTATTGCCAAAAGGCTTATCAAGTTGCAAAAGCTTTATAAGACTAGAATTCAAGCTGCATATTGGCTTAAGGTTGAAAACACGCGATAGAAGAAATGGTTCGATCACAACCTTGAGCAAGGACTTCAAGGAGGGTGATCTTGCAATTTTATATAGTGTAAGAAACAAGGACTTCAAGGACTGCAAGGACGGTAGTCTTGCAATTTTTTACAGTGTAAGAAACATGAATCCTAAGCCTAAATATAGGGGCATGGTCCCCTATCAGGTTGTGGAAATAAACCCCCAAGGAGCTTGTACAATTGCTATGCTCGATTAAGTGGAAATGGTTGGATGTATCTATAGTAGCAAGCTTAAGGATACTATGGCCCGCTCATCCTTCAAACCTTTTAAGCTATCCATAAGAAAAGGAGCTTAAAACAATAGAGAGGTCACCTGCATGAAAAGGCAAGCAATAGAAGAGGCTTGAGCCCGAAATGCTAAACTTCAAGAGAAGGCCTAATGACCATTTACAAGGAAACCTGAGAAAACTTGGTTACAGCCTTGATGATCTAACAATCGACCCTCCCAGGTTGCCAAAAGTTATAGGTTTGTGGACAAAAAACACATTATGCCAAAGCCTTGGTGTATTTTGGAGCAAGCCACACCCTCATCTTGCTATAGGTAGCCTGTGGAGGACACATAATGCAACGGTGTTGCATTATAATGCAACATGCTTTAATGTGGCTAATGCAAAGGATGCCCTGCAAGACACTATGTTATAGTTATTGCTATGTCTGTCACATTGCTTTAATGCCCCGACATTGTGTCACACTTGTGTTACGGATATCGCACTAGGCATAGCATTATACTTATAATGCACTGGCATTGCATTAAGGTTTTTGCAACAGGGGTTAAATTTTTTATTACAGCATGGATAGGTGACTACCAACATAAAATGTGCATTAAATGCCAACTAACAATTGGTGAGATCAGTTTAGAGTTAGTGAGTTAATGCTACCTGGCGCTACATTATAATGGGACATGGCATCGCGCTAGCACTAATTCAATGTGGTGTCACGTTAAGATCAATGCAACATCTCTATTTCACGTAGTTCACCAACTGGAGTTTGATGATTTCCAAGTTTTAACTAATTTTGGATTTTTATGCAGATTTTGTGAGCTTCCAGGGTCCTATACTACTAATTCTACCTATTGCAAATAAAAACAATAACAAAAAACACGTTTGGGAGCAAAAATGGGTACTTTTCTATAAAGTGATTGTTTTGGTCTTCCCAAGAACTCAAAATTCACCCAAGATCATAATTTCATAGCGTGTTTTTGGGATTTGATTGCACAAACACTTAGCAATCACCTAAACCAACATTTATTATGATTTTATAACACAAAGCACCAAAAAACAACTCACGTTCACCTTGACAAGTGCTTCAAAAACCAAAGACAGCTTTTTCTCTTTCTTTTACTCAACGTCTTCCTATTCTCCAAAACCAACACTCCTAGTTAAGCTAGAAAGCATTGGGCAATGGGTAAATAATAGAAGGAGACAAAACACAATGCTAGGAAGTCTACCCTTTGAGGAAGCTATAACCCTTTCTTTCTTATTTTTCCATGTAATCCTTTCTTTCTTATTTTTTTGAATTTCAATATTATTCCTCCCGCAAGGAAAAAAACTCTACTCTGAGCTAAATCATGCTTTCATACAAAAACAACAAGTAAATCCTAATAGGTGCCCATGATGTTGGAAAATAGCTATTAGAATTTGTGGTGGGACGGGTGAGATGTGATTAAGGTAAGCTCAGAGGGAGAAATTTCGTATGATACACGATTAAGGTAAGGTGAAAGGGCAAAAATAAATGTGATGGCAGTGGGAGATATCGAGAAGGGTGGTGGTAGATATATTGCAGAAGCTTCGTATTTGAAAGCTTCTCGGAATATATAGAGGGGAAGGAGGGGGATGAGAGTGGAGAAGGGGAGTAGATGTAGGGGGGTGAGGGTAGGGGGGTGAGGGGAGAGAGAACTGGAGAAGGGGAGCAGAGGTAGGGGGGAGGGAGATGGGGAGGTGGAGGGGAGCCGTGTGGGAGGAGGAAGCACGAGTGGGTGCTGAGAGGGGAGTAGGTAGAGGGGTACAAGCTCAGGTGAAGGTGAATGTGAGGCGGAGGTTGGATTGAGCTTATGTTAATGTGGAAGATAAATTAATAGAATTTATTTAGAGGAGAGTGAAGGCCTAGAGTGCTCCGTTTAGCATTGTAGAGCTTCTTGGTTTTATCACCTCTAGAGTGTTCGAGTTTGGCTAAGCTTGGTTTTATCACCTCTAGAATGTTCGAGTTTGGCTTAGCCAATGTTTATCTTCTTGGTTTCCACGTTAGTTATATTCTCATACGCATTATACATATAGCAGTGCGAAACAAACTGTGATAAGGTGAGTTCACCAGCTTCCATATTGGTTAACATAGCAGTGCCAAATAAACTGCTGCGCACCTCCTGATATAAGGTGTGTTCACATGCAGAATTTGATGCGGTACAAGGCCATGCTTCTGCTCATTGTGCTTCTGATCAACGCAGAAGCGGCAAGGACGCAACCACGCTGCGACACGAGTGACGGCAGCCCCCTAGCACAGGATGTGGACAGTGCGCTCCTGGGGATCGATGCCTCTGCTGGCGCTGAGTGCTGCCAGGACAACTGTTACGGCTCCTCATGCACTACCATGCAGAAACTGGGCTCGGCGGGGATAATCATTTGCGGCGACTGTGACTGGTGCGTCAAATGCAATGCAGTCGTTGATCTCTTACAATTTATAAGCTTATTCTGCCGTGCGAGCGAGTCGAATGGACAGGTCAAGGTAGGAGGCGTCTATGAGTTCCTAGACCCGGACGGTTATTACCTCAAGCTCATGATCGTCGATTCCTCTGGCGTCTAAACTAAGCAACTTCACATGAATTAGTGTTTCTTAAGAGTGCACCTGTCCACTGGCCTCCTAATGTAAAAATACGATTTGACTCCATTAATTTTTCTCCGCCTATGTATTTGCATAAAGTAAACCTACATTGCTATAAATGATGGGCTTACATTGATTGGATGCATGCTTGTTCTTGGGAAAAAGGTATTGCTTGTTGGGTGTTGGTTCTCTTTATTTCGTTTTGAAATATGGGAAACCCTGGTGGCAATTGATGGGATGTGACCAATCCAATGGTGTGCTTATTTGACTGGGCATTTGTCCACATGTGGTCACTTTACTACAAGGCATTATGCTTTTTTAGATGCTATTTTGCAATGTTTTTTGGTACTTAGCTTGCTAATGCTAGGGCATCGGTACATCTATTCGAGGAAGTTAAGGCCTCGGTATTTGTCTTAGTGTTTTCCTTAGCCCTTCAAACATACAAACTTACAATTGAAAACTTAAAAATGCAATGAAATAGAGATAGGAGGTAGAGAGGTAGAGGGACGGGTCCTGACAAGGGGATTTAAAAAATCGAAGCTGATCGGTCTCTATTTTCCTGAAGCTCTCTTTGGCTTCCTTTAGCTTTAAAAATTGACCTTTGAAGTCAAGATGGAGTAGGAGGATGTGGATACGAGAAGTAGAGGGGGTCGGATAGGTAGGAACCTCATAGGGACATAGATTTGCAAGGGAGAGCACGGTAATGAAGGGAAAATAAAAATAGGCAAAATGTGTTCGACATCGTGGTTATGCCTACAATAGTGATTATATGTTCATAAGATGATATGCATTAGGAGTAGGGTTTGTCTAGATTTTGATTAGGGTTTTAACTCTCGGACCATCAATATTTTTAGGAATATTGATAGTAAGGACGGATTTTTGTCAATTTCTAAGCAAAATTTTGTCAGTTTCTATTTTCTTTTAGTAAGGTTTTTTTTTTTTCAAAGAAAGGAACCTTCTATTAATGCTCGAAAGATTTCATATAAGACAATAGCCCCGAAGGTGCTAAGTATGAAAAACCAAAAAAGGCTGAAAGAAAAACCGGCCTGTTCCAAAGAAGCCCAGCTCACTACCTAGGGGATCTCGGGAACTGGGGCTAACAGCCAAGTGGGGGGACTATACAACCAGCCAATCCCTCGCAGAGTGAAGATGTAGAAAACACCTGCAGGCCAAGCCTTATAGAAACAAGCACGCCTCTCAATATTCGCCCTAGAGCTTGGAGTCCCATGCTCCCAGGTGGACCGTAGAGTGTAAATGATATCCTGCCAGATGGCAACCAAGGTAGCCGAGGGTGGAGCCAGGTGCTCTCCCATCACGAGACTGTAGCGAGCCACCCAAATATTCCAAGCCGTGATGCTAGCTACCACCTCCCAAACACTGTCTTCCCTAAGGGAAGGAGGAGCTAGGGCGTTAGGGGGGGCTGCCTCGTGGAGTGCAATCCTCTGAATGCTCTGACCTTGTATCCGATAGGCTGGGGAGATCTCATCAATCTAGAACGCATGTCCTCCCTCTGTCAACCAAGCCACCATCCCCCAGGTGTAGTCTCTATGAGAACTCTACATGCGTATCATGATCCTGAGGGCCCTCATCCAGATCCTCGCTGTGCTACGACAGCTCCATAGGCAGTGTGGGATAGTCTTCAGGACACCATCTGAGCAGCAATGGCACTGCCCCTCCACTCATATCTACTCCAACCACGGGCTGATGGGCAAGCCTCCGTGGGCTGCTAGCCAGAAGAAGTAAGAAATCTTCCTCGGTTGCAAGCTAGACCACAACCACATCCAAAACCTAGAGCGGACATCCCGGGGCACTCTCTGGGTCTCCCAATGTCCAATATCCACCTGGCATCCGAGGTATCTCGCTCTCTAGCCCCGCAGTATCCATCTGAAACCAAAGTCACACTCCCACTCACGAATCTCTTGTGTCTCCTCAAAGCCCATGAAGAAGCCTATGGATTTTGTCCAGTTGATCCATGCCTCCAAGGCCTCACAATAGATAGCTAAGGTGCCTCTGACTCTCTCTAGACTAGCTGTGGTGCCCTCAGCATACAAGACCGAGTCATTTGAAAACTCCGAGTCAAGGAGCTCCTCCTCTTGCCTGATTGGGAGCCTAAACCCTGTGAGACCTGCCACCTGTGATCTCAAATAGTAGCCCAGAGCGTCTGCTACAAACAAGAAGAGGAAGGGAGCTAGTGGGTAACCCTGGTGAACCGAGCGAGAGAGAGGAAAGGCCTCGTATTTTTTAATTCATCACATGTCTTACCTTTTGACATCCTTTGCTTTGATGGTGTCTTGACATGGCAAAAATCTCTACGCCAAATTTTGTACAAGGTTGATCGTGAAATCATGCTCTCATCTCTGTCTTGTAAAGTTTTATTGACAGTTTCTAGGACGACCTTCCTTGTCATTCCCAAAGGAAGATGTTGTTGGCATTCGACACGTCCATCTAGCATTGTTTGTTGAAGATGAGGCTACGGTAATGCATGGTCTTTGAGAACTTGCTTTAATGTTGCAGTTGCATTTATAGTGCTTCCATAGCATTTAAGCTTGTAGGTATTTCCATGAATTGTATGAATAACTTTTTCTTTCACCTCTACCCAGATGGTCCAGTATGTACCATGTGATAGTCCAGTTAACCATTGATATCCTCGATTTCAAATGGGTCTCCCATTAACCATGGGTTTCAATCTAGGTTTACAGTGTCTTGTGCTCAAATCTTGATTAGTGCCTTGATGAAGAAAGCATGAAAACTCTTGAAGAAGATAGTTATGTCTATTAGGTGCTGTCTTACTCCAAATACCAAGGCGTATGGCTGCACAATCATCTTTCCCAACTTTTCTAATGCAAAGTCTCTTGCAACAAACTCGCATAAGCATCCTTTCCATATTATACTCGGATAGCATCACATGTCTCTTTGGTTCTGGAATTGATGCCATGATTCTTCGCCTCTTCACACTCACATACTTTCTTTTTGTAAATAGTGTCTTGCGTTTTCTAGTTGTAAGACCATCAAACCTCGCATCCATTTCCCTTGAATCTTCATCTTTATAATCAAATGTTGTGTGGGCTTGAGAATTATTTGATACCTTATAATATCTTGGAAATGGCAATCTGGTAGACATGTTCATTGATGTCAATTTGTTGCCAATGCCTCTTGAATTTTGTGGTTGAACTGTTTCTCCTTCGTAACTCAAGATTCTCCCATCTATATTCTCTGGCATGCTAGTGTTGAGATATCAAGCTCTACCCCCGATATATCTCCTGGATGACTATCATTTATGTCACCGCCTATGTTAGTTGTACTCGTGGTGTAGTTAGACTACCACGTATGTTTTTGGTTTGGGTTCACATATGAACCACGTATTCTAGGGTTTGACATATAGGGTATTTCCCTCTTCTATTGTATTATTGTTGTTGCGTGCAAAAGTGAAGAAAGGCTTCACCCTCCAACCTTGTGTCCTCTCTCTTTTGTGTGTTGTGAAGAAAGCTGAACTTGAGTCTCCTATCTCTCTCCCTTTTTCTTTACATGGTATCAGAGCCTTGTTCGTGGTAAGGAGCTCAAGAAAGCAAGCCAAGTTTGTGGTGTCCTGGTAAGAGGACCAGTGTTGCTTTCCTATTTCGAGTTTGGGAGCAAATCTCTGCAGGTAGCACAGCCAGAAGTGCAGGAGTGCACTGTTTCAGATTGAGAGGCCCTTCGCGGTGTGGCGAGAGCGCACTTTATTTTTCTGATTTGAGGCCGTTTCGGGGCCCGTTTTGAAGGCGGAAGTTCTTCGCAGGCACTCAGAAAAAGGCCTTGTTTTTCGCTTGCGCGGCTAGTCGGTGGAAAAGTGCCACAGAAATTGCATCGTATGCTTGTGTGCAGAGATATTGGGAGTTGCAGATTCATGCCTATTGCCTGTTGATGCAAAATCGTCACTAGGAAGTGACTGTGTGGTGAAATACCACTTTTGTCAGTGTTGCAGATCTGCCCCTGTGAGGCTTTTTGCAGAAGTTTTGCTATTTGCCCTTGTGAGGCATTTGCTGTGTTTACAGGTTTTGCTGTTGTAATTCATGATTTGTAAAATGTCTGAGAATCTGTCTACCATTGTCAATGAGAAGCTTGACAAGAACAACTTCCAAGCATGGAAGTTCAGGATGACAAACTTCCTTATGGGAAAGGGAGTTTGGGATTACATCAGTGGTGAAACTGCAGAACCAGTTTTGGGTACTGCTCCCACTCCTGCTGAATTGAAGGCCTTTAAAGAATGGCATGAAAAAGCCAGAAAATGCCTGTATTGGCTATCTGTTAGCATTTCAGATTCTATGATTGTGCATATACAGGATGTAGAGACGCCTAAGGAGGCATGGGATACATTGGTGAAGCTGTATAGCACAAATACCAAAGCACGAAAGATGCAGCTAAAGCAGGAGTTGCAAAATGTGCAAAGGAAAAATCTGAATATAAATGAGTATTCCTTGAAGGTGAAAGGCCTTGCAGATTCTCTTGCCTCCATTGGAGCACCTGTTGATGATGAGGACTTAGTGTCCGTGACCTTGAATGGTCTTGGGAAAGATTATGCACAGTTTCGGACATCCATTGGAGTCCGTGAAACATTTCCTGATTTTCAGGAACTTATTGCTCTCTTGCTGAGTGAAGAGCAAAGGAATGGTGGTTCAGCCACCTCAACTTCTCAAGAGACTGCTTTCTACTCGAATACAGGTAGAGGCAGGGGTAGAGGAAGAGGCCGTTTTGGTGGCCGTGCAGGAAATCAGAACCAACAGCAACAACAGGAAAACCAGTCCTATGGAGGAGGATGTGGTAGTTCAAGAGGCAGGGGGAGCCAAAGAGGCCGTGGTTCATGGCAAAGGAACCAGCAAGTAAATAGCAGCACAGAATGCTATTATTGTGGAAAGCCTGGACACAAGGAGAATACATGCTATAAAAAGCAGAATGACATCAAAAGTGGGAAGTTGCAGCAAAGCAACTATGCATCATCAAGTGGGCATGGTGACGACAAAAATGAGCACCTTTTTGTGATGCAGCATATGGTTAACTCCATGTCAGGAGATGCTGCAGCTTGCAATGATGTTTGGTATATTGATTCAGGTGCCTCTAACCACATGACCAGTCATGGTGAGTGGTTTCATGATGTTAGAAATTTGGATAAGCCAGGTTATGTTGAAACAGGTGATGATACTGCACACCCAATTACACAAGTTGGTAAAGTGCCATTGGCTATGCAGGATGGCAAAACGAAGTACTTGGCAGATGTACTTCATGTTCCAAAAATCACTAAGAACCTGGTTTCAGTTGGCCAGATGGTTGAGCAAGGTCTACAGGTTAGATTTAATCCTGATGGATGCTTTGTTGAGGACTTGAAAAATAAGTGCCGCTTGGTTGCGAAAGGCAACAAAAATGGTAGAATTTTCACCTTGGATGTTGATATGCCTGAGGTGAAAGCTGCTATGTTTGCGCATGGGAGAGGTGTCATTGCAGATATTGAGATATGGCACAAGCGCATTGGGCATGTGAATATACAAAGGCTGAAATCTATGCAAACAAAAAACATTGTTGCAGGTTTGCCTAAATTCAGAGCTGAGGGAATGCAAAAGGTATGTGAAGCATGCCAAATGGGTAAGCAGGCCAGACATGCATTTCCCAAAAATGCTAAGGTGAGCAGAAGACCTTTGGAAGTGATCCATTCAGATGTTTGGACAACCAAAGCTGCTTCTATTGGTGGATGCCATTATTATGTGACGTTTATTGATGACTACACTAGGAAGGTGTGGATTTATTTTATGAAGCACAAAAGTGAAGTGTTCAGCCATTTCAAGGCTTTTAAGGCCATGGTTGAAAAAGAGAAAGGTGTGCATATTAAAGTGCTAAGATCTGATGGAGGGGGAGAGTACTTTTCAGAAGAATTTTGTGAATATCTGAAAGAACAGGGAATTCAAAGGAAGTACTCATGCAGGTCTACCCCTCAGCAGAATGGGGTTGCAGAAAGGAAGAACAGGCATATTGCAGAAGTAGGACGGGCGATCCTAAATGAGAAAAACATGCCTGATTATTTTTGGGCTGAAGCAGTAGCAACTGCTGTTTATATTATGAACAGAACCCCCACTGCAGCTGTCCATGGCATGACGCCTGAAGAAATGTATACAGGCCAAAAACCAGATATTTCTCACTTGAAGGTATTTGGTTGCATAGCTTATGTTCATGTTCCTAATGAGAAGAGAACAAAGCTGGATCCAAAGGCAGAAAAATGCATCTTTATTGGATATGCTCTGCACCAGAAAGGGTATCGCTATTATAACCCTTCCACCCGCAAAATGCAAGTGAGCAGAGATGTTGTTTTTGATGAAATGAGCAGCTGGTATGCACCAACTGTTATGGTAGGAGATGCAGATGCAGGAAATGGGAATGCTGCAATAAATGTAGAGCAGCAATCTCAAGCCTTGAGTGGACCCAGAGAGTCCTCTACTAGTGGATCTAATGCATGGACAGGGAGATTGAGATCTAGTGAATCGTCACATGGCAGCCCTGATAGTGTTGTGCAGGTATCACATAAGGGAAAAGAAAAAGTAGACCATGCTCTAGTGTTTGATGTGTCTGCTGGTAGCTCTCATGTTGATGGAGAGTCAAGCGGCTCTGAAATGAGCCTTGATGAGGAACTTGGGATTCCGTCTGTTGTTACACCTGGTGCAAGGAAAAGCAGGCATGATTTAAAGACTCCTGCAACTGATCCAGTTGTAGGAGGTCCACTCGTATTAAGTATCCAGTTGACAGCTGAGATATGATGGGTATACAGCACATCACTATGCTTATATGGTCAAGGTTCTAGAGGAGCCAGAGCCCACATGTTTTGAGGATGCAGCAGGGCATAAAAATTGGGAAGCAGCTATGGATGAAGAGATGGCTGCCTTGGATGCAAACCACACTTGGGATTTGATGCCTTTGCCTCATGATAAGAAGGCTATTGGCTGCAAGTGGGTTTACAAAGTAAAGCACAATGCTGATGGGTCTGTTAGCAGGTACAAGGCAAGATTGGTTGCCAAAGGTTTTGCGCAGACATATGGAATTGACTATGAGGAAACTTTCAGCCCAGTTGCAAGGATGGCAACCGTGAGAGCAGTAATTGCTATGGCTGCTGTAAAGGGATGGTCTTTGCATCAGATGGATGTGAAAAATGCCTTCTTGCATGGTGATTTGCAGGAAGAGGTTTATATGATGCAGCCAGAAGGTTATGAGGATAATTCACACCCCGATTTTGTATGCAGGTTGCGCAAAGCCTTGTATGGCTTAAAACAGGCGCCGAGGGCATGGTCAGACAAGATAGGGCAATATCTTGTCACTATTGGATTTCAGATTTCCAATTCAGATTTTTCACTTTATGTGAAAAGGACAAATAGAGGGATTGTGCTTATAGTCATCTATGTTGATGACTTGATTATTACAGGTGATAGTGATGCAGACATTAATGAAGTGAAGCTGCTGTTGAAGCAGAAATTTGAGATGAAGGATTTGGGAGAGCTGCGTTACTTCTTGGGCATTGAGGTTATTAGATCCCCGAGTGGGATATGGCTGTTGCAAAGGCAATACGGTTTGGACATGCTGTCCAAATATGGGATGACAGGCTGTAAGCCTATTTCTGTTCCATTGGAGCAGAATGTGAAGCTCAATGCATAGACAGGTGAGCTTCTTGAAGATATTACTATGTACAGGCGCATAGTAGGTAGCTTGATTTACATGACTATAACCAGACCAGATTTGAGCTATGCTGTGGGGCTGGTGAGTCAGTTTATGCAGGCACGGAGGAAGCCACATTTGGATGCGGCTAGGCGCATACTGTGGTATGTGAAGTCCACATTGCATTATGGACTGTTTTATGAAGCTGGGTGTGCATTACAGGTACATGGATACACAGATGCTGATTGGGCTGGTAGTGTCTCAGACAGGAGATCTACTAGTGGTTTTATTTTTTCCCTTGGGAGTGGTGCCATCAGTTGGAGCAGCAAGAAGCAGCCAACAGTTGCCTTGTCGAGCACAGAGGCTGAGTACAGGGGTGCAGCAATGGCTGCATGTGAGGTATCTTGGTTACGGAAGCTACTTGCAGATATGGGACAGTCAATTCATGCAGCAGTTCTCATTCATTGTGACAACATTAGCAGCATCATGCTTGCTAATAACCCAGTTTATCATGCTAGAACAAAGCACATTGAGGTGCATTATCACTTTGTGAGAGAGAAGGTTCTAGCTGGTGAGATTGATCTTGTCTATGTCAGCACTGAGGAGCAAGTGGCTGATATTTTTACGAAGGCATTGGGTACCGAGAAGCTTCGCAGATTTAGGAGCTTGCTTGGTGTACGTGAGATGGATTTGAGCTTGAGGGGGAGTGTTGAGATATCAAGCTCTACCCCCGATATATCTCCTGGATGACTATCATTTATGTCACCGCCTATGTTAGTTGTACTCGTGGTGTAGTTAGACTACCACGTATGTTTTTGGTTTGGGTTCACATATGAACCACGTATTCTAGGGTTTGACATATAGGGTATTTCCCTCTTCTATTGTATTATTGTTGTTGCGTGCAAAAGTGAAGAAAGGCTTCACCCTCCAACCTTGTGTCCTCTCTCTTTTGTGTGTTGTGAAGAAAGCTGAACTTGAGTCTCCTATCTCTCTCCCTTTTTCTTTACAGCTAGCAATAATATTACGAACAACATGACAAGTCTCAGATTCTCTGCCCCTTTTGCCTTGTATTCGAGTGGTAACATCATGATCATTGTCACTAATATCATCAATTCCTATTATTGCATCACTTATCCCATCGATCTTTGCGTGTATTTTTCTTTGTGGTCCCATCTTATTATTCTCAACACAAGACAAGTCTTTTATATCAATAAGCATGTTTGAGTCACTTGCAGCACAAGACAAGTCTTCTATACCAGTGAGCCTGTTCGAGTCACTTGCAACACAGGACAAGTCTTCTATACCAGTGAGCCTGTTCGAGTCACTTGCAACACATGACAAGTCTTCTATACCAGTGAGCCTGTTCGAGTCACTTGCAACACAAGACAAGTCTTCTATACCAGTGAGCCTGTTCGAGTCACTTGCAACACAAGACAAGTCTTCAAGAAACCTTTTCTACATCAACATCTGTTACTATAATGTCCTCAATACCTGTGAACATGCCACTATGATACTCTTGATTACTACTATAGCTTCTTATCAATTTGGATCCCATTTGTGTTATAGTCTTTTTCTTATGATAATATTCCGTTGTGTCTTCCATGACATTGAAGGAAATTGTCTTGGGCAAACTTGATTTCAAGAAAGCTAACCCCCATTTACAAGTACTATGAACTTGTAGTTGAGACGTAGTATTATGGACGTCTAATTGTGAAGTACTATCCATTGCATTTTGAATGACACCTGCACTAGTCAACTTAATTATCTCCACTATACAGAGAAAACTCTGAGCATAGCCCTTAAAGTTGCCAATTGCTAAAACTTTTCCGGAGCAAGATAACATCTTTACTTTTTCCCCTTGAAAATAAGTTTTCTCGATATCTTGAAAGTATGTCTTTGGAACAATTTCGTGCTTGCATATCAAATATGTCACATTGTAAGATATCTCCCAATGTGTGGGAATTATGGTAGCCACACAAGAGGATGTGGACTACATGAATGGATGTGGGACATTGGTCACCACAAGTTGGATGTGGATTAGAGGATGCCACACAGTAGGCTTATGCCTTGAGACTCTCTATATAAGAGGTCTATCATTGTATTGTTTATCAAGCATTGGAATACATTGTTGAGTGTTGCCTACGTTGTTGTCTCTCCGTTATGGATTTTCTTGTATGGTTCAATCCTCCATGATTGTTACACTAATCTCATGTAGCCCTAGGCTTAGTGGCGGTCTCATTCAGTTTCTTAACAATATATCCAACTTGTTGCACAAATCAAGAATTTTTCTTATTTGTGCAACAATTTGATATACAATTGGGGAATATATCCAACCTACAACTGAAAAATTTTCTTGATTTGTGCAAGGTTGAGCAACAGTTGGATATATCCCCCAAGCAACAGGTTCTCAAGCAACTGGTTGGGAGGCCTGTTGTTGGATATATCTCCCAAGGTTGGGGGGTATATCCAATCTGTTGCACAAATCAAGAAAATTCTCGATTTGTGCAACAGGTTGGATATACCCCCCAACCTAGAGGCCTGTTGTTGGATATATCCCCCAAGCAACAGGTTGGAGGCCTATTGTTGGATATATCTCCCAACCTGTTGCTTGAGCAATAGGTTGGGGGGTATATCCAATCTGTTGCACAAATCAAGAAAATTCTCGATTTGTGCAACAGGTTGGATATACCCCCAACCTGTTGCTCAAGCAACAGGTTGGGGGTATATCCAACCTGTTGCACAAATCGAGAATTTTCTTGATTTGTGCAACAGATTGGATATACCCCCCAACCTGTTGCTTGATTGCACAAATGAAGAAAATTCTCGATTTGTACATGTTGGATATACCCCCCAACCTGTTGCTTGAGCAACAGGTTGGGGAGTATATCCAATCTACTGTACAAATTAAGAAAATTCTCAATTTGTGCAACATGTTGGATATACCCCCCAATCCAATCTATTGCACAAATCAAGAAAATTCTCGATTTGTGCAACAGGTTGGATATACCCCCAACCTGTTGCTTGAGCAACAGGTTGGGGGTATATCCAACCTGTTGCACAAATCGAGAAAATTCCTTGATATTTACAATAGGTTGAGTGCACCATTAACCTATTCGACTTGCAATAGTTTGGAGGATATATCAAACCTATTGCACAAATTGAAAAAAATCATAAAATTTTGATTGTATTTTAGGGTTAGGGTTTAGGGTTTAGTATTTAGGGTTAAGGATTTAGGGCTTAGGATTTAAGATTTAGTCTTTAGGGTTTCGTGTTTATGATTATATTTTTAGGGTTTAGGGTTAAAAATCTAGGGTTTAGGGTTTAAAATCTAGGGTTTAGGGTTTATGATTATTGTTTTAGGGTTTAGGATTTAGGTTTTAGGGTTTAGTATATAAGATCATGAGCTTAGAGTATAGAATCTAGGGTTTAGAATTGAAAATTAGGTTTTAGAATTTAAGTTATAGGGGTTAGGGTTTAAGATTTAGGGATTATAACTATTATATAAGTTTAAGAGCTTAGATTGTATAACCTAAGATTTATGGAACTTTAGGATTTAAGATTTAGGGTGTAAGATTTAAGATATATAGACTATATAAAATATGCATTCAAAAGTATTTAGTTTAGATGTATATAGACTATATGTAATATGCTTTCTGTGGGTTAGGAGAGCACACACAAAGGGATAGGGAGACACCAAAAGTGGTGGAGCAAAAGCTACTCCAACTTATTCCTCTTTCATATATATATATAAGTATACATGGGCACTGTATAGTGGGTGGGCACACTGCCCTTTACCCCAACAACCTCCCACTTAAAGGCAGTGTGCCTTTAAGGGAGTATAGTACACATATAAGTACACATATAATACAATCACCCATAGGCTGAAAAACAAGATGACCAGACCATCATCCTATGCCCATCGGCACTTAAAAATGTGCAAAGTGCATAGAGGATAAGCTGCTAGCAGACATCAGGTTTGCAGGATAGAAAATGACAAGTTATAGATGCCTGTCAACCAAGATCTCATGCCAGATCTCATTGGGAGAGTGAACTCTCACCATCACGTGCTCCTGTGCTAAGTCCATAGCACCCGAACTGTCACTATGCAAAGAAAATGTCTCTGTACCACCTGTGACCATAAGCACGTGCCCTACAATAGACCTCTGCTGGTCTACCCAACCTGCATCACCTGCATGCTGCTCTTGGAAGCATAAGGACCTGATGTCCACAACCGCTTCCCTACTACCAAAATCTGCCATAATCATGCTACCAACTCCCACTGCAATAGAAGCAAGAACCAGAAGTGTAGCCCCAATGGCAAACATGTGAGAACCAAGTCTCAACACAATCATGGATGCATGACGTACTATGGCTGCCATATCAACCATAACTTGCTGCTCAACTGATCTATGATCGTCAAACTTGCTGTGTTTCAAGTATGGAGCCAACATAGGCAATGGAGTACTCAGTAACTTCCCCCTCTCCATACTGAAACAACCAAGTATCTGACAAACATCATCAAGACCATGCAGCTCCCACTGCAAAGCATCCCTGTCCATAAGGAACCATATGGCAAGTAACCTCAGAAGGATAGCAACCTCCTGAATACTGAGACCATAACCTGTCTCACTGCGCATCAAATCTTGAGCTCTCATAACGGTATCAAACCTATCAAGCCAAGCTCGAGGGGATTGCTTCTGGCCATGGAGGCACTTACGAAGCAAACACATCAATGATTTCTGCCCATGCACAATATGACCCGAGTCAATAACTGCAGAAACCGCATCTGTCCTGGTATAACCGGCCAATGGATCATACCGGTCATCATTAGCCAAGGTATCCTCCTCACCATGCATAGCCTCATCCTCATCTGCAAGAGGCACTCCACATGCTGGGAGTAAACTGTAACTGTCCATAGAAGATGCATCAACAATCTCCATAGGAGTATAAACCTGTGGAATACTCGAGACATCTGACCGCGTCTCTGACCAAAATCAGGAAGTAATCGTGGCTGTCCCAACTTTATAACCTACTCACCGTGGGAAAAACCTCCCACTCCAAGGGATATGGGCTGCCCCTGCAAAGAATTCGGAGGTATCAGTGCACTTACACCCTCCTGGAACACCACTTTCCTGCTATCCATAGTCCTGGGCTGTTTAAACATAGCATCCTCTCTGAAATAGACATTATGGTTGCATATCAACTCTCTAGTTGAAGAATCCCATAACCTATAGTCCCTACTGGACTCACTGTATCCAAGGAAGATACACCTCCTCGATCGGGAGCCATGAGCATAAGCCTCGCAGCCAAACACATGTAAATGCTCATAACATGGTGCCTTGCCTGTCAAGAAGTCAAATGGCACTCTAGCCAACCTACATTTTTGTGTCAAGTATTGGTCTCCTTTTTTGATGGTTGCTAGCCTTCTTCTTGTTTGGGTGTGAGGTCTCGTGGATAGTTTCTCTCATTTGTCTTATTTCTCTTTCATTTGGTGGTTGCATCATCTATCGCACTTGAATCACACACACACTACTATATTCTCTAGCTATGGGATTTATGTTCCCCAGTAGGGTCACCAAATGTTACCATGTATAAAGTGTTCTAAAGCAATAGGGAGAAGATTTGTGTGTGTGTGGAATGCAACCAACGGAAACTGTAATATAGCCAATCTGAGTTCTAAAGACAATGGGTAGTACCTGCTACCTCTGTTAGACAAATGTAAGGTCCACGCCATTTATAAAAAGGTCATAGAGTTGTAGGAGTTAGGGTCCACTATTTTGGGAAAAGATTAGCACGTAGCCATGGGCTCTTGTAATCTAGCCATTTGGCGATGTAATAGAGAACTCACCATTCCAATCCTTTCTTGCATTCATATTGCTCTCTTGTTCAAGAGCTCATTTCATCGTGTGTCACACTTTGAATTCTCTACACTTGATCCACAATCACTTGATGAAGGGTGCCACTCATTGGTCATATGGAAATGGAAATTGCCCCACTAGCCAGACCAAATGAAGGGGCGAAGACATGATACACCAAACTAGTTCTTGCATCTACACATTTAGCATAAACATTTGGCGACCCTACTAGGGAAGGTAAATCCCATAGCTAGAGAATCCAATAGAGTGTGTGTGATTCAAGTGCGATAGATGATGCAACCACCAAATGAAAGAGGAATATGACAAATGAGAGAAACGATTCACAAATCTTCACACCCAAACAAGAAGAAGGCGAGCAACCATCAACAAAGGAGACAAATACTTGACATAGAAATGCAAGTTGGCTAGCTCACCATCACCAACACCAACTCTAAGAGGTTGAAGGGTGTGACTAAGATTGTCAAGGAGCCCTAGCTCTATTGAATTTGGGTGAATTTGGCAAGGACAAGGAAGTAGATCCTCATCACCCTCGCAAGGGAGATCAAAGCAAGTAGATAGAGCTAAAATAGAGATGAAAAAAGAGAAGAACAAAGACAATGCTAAAAATACAAGAGAAGGGAGGAAAGATGCTATGAAGGAACATCAACTATAGAGATGCACAAGTTGGTGTTACTCCGCTAGGAAGCCCAAACCATGCGGACCAAGAATAGAAATGAAGTTCCAAAACTACAAATAGAGTGAGAGATAAATTTCCTAATTCCATGTTTAAATGTTTTTGAGGATATTGATGATCCTACATATTGCTGGTGAGGAAGAGTACTTGATGCACTTTCCCACTATATTTGCCAAGAAAGGCATCGAATGGTACGACCAATATCCCAAAGGGAATTCATAATGTGGGATGACTTGAATGCCCCATTCCTAGAAAGGTTCTAGCATGAAGGCAAGGTTTACATACCGAGTTGACTAAATGGATTTATTATTTCATTTATTATCATGCCAAAGAAGAATGGCAAACTATGAGTTAGTGTCAATTACTAGAAGTAGAATGAGTAGATTATCAAAGACCCATTTCCACTACCATTCACAGACACCATCCTTAGACAAGGTAATGTACTTGTTCATGGATTAATATAGTGGGTACAATCAAATCACTCAAGCCAAAGAGGACTAAAAGAAGAAGACCTTCATCACCGAATGGTGGGATACTCCAACAAAGTCATACCATTTGGGTTGAATAATGCACCGGCAACATTTTAGCACTTCATGGTCGAGACATTCCAGGAGTAAATTGATGAATTTGTTGCAATATTCTTAGATGAATTCTCAGCCTATGGCATGAAGAGAGCACACTTAAAATTCCTCTAAAAGGTATTTAAAAAAGTAGGGAGACAAGATTTCCCTTGACTCATATAAGTGTGTTTTTTGTGTGTTCTCAAGTGTGTTGGATCACACAATTTGTGGTGAAGGCTTCATGACCAAAAATTCAAAAATAGATGTACCGACGACGATTCATCAAGAGGCTCGTAGGTGTCACCGAACCACTTCACCAACCAACCAAGGGCCAACACAAAGTTTGAATGGAGCAACAAACAATATTCAATCCCTACAAGTGATGGTGGTCAAGGCGTTGATCCTATGCAATCCTAATTGGAACATGATTTTCCATGTGCATGTTGATGCATCAAGGATGGCATTTCAGCTCCAACCAAAGGGAACTTGAATTTCCCAAACTACTATAGGAGACAAATGTTCTTTTCTGCCAGAATGAACTACTCAAAGACCAAATGTGAAGCCTTTGGAATGGTGTATATTGTACAAATGTTTTGGCATTATCTCCTCTAAATACCCTTTGTATTCTACGTGGATTATCAAGTGCGGTTGTATCTCATCCATGAGACAATCATGAAGCCCCATGACTAATTCAGTGGATGCTATAGCTCCAAGAGTTCAAATTCAAGATTGTCCACAATCCAAGTTTGTCATATTGCAGAGCCAATTTCTTGTCATGCACAAAAAATGAGAGATCCAGTAGCAAAGAGATCGATGATAGTATTCCCATTGTTGCAAATCTTTTCATGGTATCCATGTATGAAGACAAGCACAAGGATATCATTTGGTATCTCTAGACTAGTGAGCTCCCCGAAACAAGGATGAACGTAAGTGAATAGCACTAAAATCGTGGAAGTATTTGCTCATTGGTGGATGCTTGTATAGGAAGGGGGGAACATGGTCCTCCGGCAATGTTTCGGTAAAAGAGGCCAAATGTCATGGAGGAATTCCATCAAGGGGTAGCAAATGGACACTTCTACATCGAAGTAATAGAGTGAAACATTGTCATTGTAGGACTATTGTGGAACACTATTTATGCCAATGTAGTTTCACTACAACCAATTTGATGTTTGCTAAAATATTGGGAGGACAACCTTCCAAGATCAAATTCCCTACACCAATCTATTTTTGGGAGCCTTTCCAAAAGTGGGTATTAGACTTTATGGGTCCATTCCACAGGGCAACACATCTAATAAAGAACTAGTACATAGTAGGGAGGTCTAACATTTTTCGTAATAGAGGCAACATGTACTACCCACCACTGCCTTTACAACATTTTGGTGCTGGGTGTTAGGATATTTACCCATTTATAGTGGTCTTGGATTTGGTGGTGTTATGGATAAAATTGCCTAAGGAAAAAGGCATTAATATGTATGTGTGTTTGTATATGTGGCAATAGTATAATCAAATATGGTGTACATAGGGCCCAAGGTTGAGGTGGCAAGGCATGACCATGTGCCACCCTTCCATGTAAGAGGACCCATAAGGTGTGTTGTACATAATCCATAATAGTAATATTATAAAATGCAAGGTGGCATAGCTCCTCCATGTGCCACCCCTCCACCTAGGATGTAATAATTGAGATATGGCTCAAAGTCCATGGGAGAAGCAATATAAAATGGGTGGAGATGGCTATTATATTGAGTTATTCCCTCCATATGGGATAGGCCCATGTGGGGGAGGTATAGAAGGACAAAGAGAGCTAGTTAAATAATGGGGAAAGTAGGATGAGGTGGCAAGATTCCTTGTGCCAACCCTCCACTTGTCCTCCTAGAGGTTTGAACCTATTATAAAATTGGAAAGAGACCAAGGGAGTATCATAGACTTGAGATATGGGGCTTGATTTATGTGGAAAATTGAGGCAAAGGGTTGTCGCATACAATTGAGAGTGCGTACCCACCTAGCCCACATGGGAGACTTTTCCACACACACCATGCATGTGGGAGGATACATTAATGTGGAGAGACCCCCTCTTTTGGCTATAAAAGGAAGGGGCAATTCCTTGATAGGACACACTCATTCTTGTCAAGCCACCTAGCTAGTATTTTGATATTTCCCTCTCATCCCTCCTTTCCAATAAAGTATGGTTCACTTCCCTTGATGTCTACATCTCAACATTCCTCTTTCTATCATGTACTTGCTTCTCTTCCCACTCTCCCTTTCCCCTTGTGTCATAGTCTCCCTTTTCCTTCACTCCACTTCTAATTCCTTATTCACCCCTATGACATCCCTTCGCCCTCGTGATCTCCTTTTCTCTATGGCCTTTATGCGTCGCCGTACTTAGTCTCTAGCCTTTGGTCTCAGTTTCTTTTCCAGCTAAAAGTTTTGGTGTGGCTGCTGGGATACGAATCTCCACGGCTGGTGGTGAATCTTCTATTCGTACGAGTTACGTCAACAAAACTATACCATCTGTGCTCTTTCTAAGCTACTGCGCGTGCATTCGCTTCGTGCGTCTCCTGCGCTTCAGTTCTCTGGACTGCTGCGACTTCTGGTTGCGGACAGTTTTCTGCGCTTCAGTTCTCTGGACTACTGCGATTTCTGGTTGCGAACAGTTCTCTGGATTGCCGCGACTTCTGGTTGCGGACAGTTTTCTGCGCGACAATTCTCTGGACTGCTCTGGTCGCGGACTGTTTCCTGAGCCCCTGCAAAAGAGTAACAGCAGATCCCGCGCCCCCCCTATCTCTTCCCTTCTTCTTTTCCTTCTCTTTCTCTTTCTCTTCTCCTTGTCCTCTCCTCTCCTCTCTTTTTATTAAAGAGTAGGATTGGAACCCAAGACCTCCCCCTTCACAAAAGAAAGTCTTATCATTGGGCCAACAAGTTGGAAGTGGTAAAAATGTAATGATTTTTGTTCATATATTGAAATTGCGGGAGCTGTAACTCTCTAACCATAAGGAGTTTGCTCTTGTTGTAAAAAGCAAAAATATTTCATTTTATGTTCTCTATCCACTTCTCTTGCTAGATCGCCAATTCAGAACTTCTCCAAGCCCACTTCACGGACGCACGCCTCACGAGAAGGGTGGACATTTATGTCACTTCTCGACGCGTTTAAGGAATTGGTGCCTGTTCCTCTGCACCTTCGGCTACCAATGCACGAGATGTATTCCTTGATCTTCATGTCGACCTTCAACGGCTGATTGTCCAGTGCATTATTGATGGTGATGACGGGTGGAATGACACACCGTGGATGATTCAGGGTGATGAACTACTGATACGCTGGGAGGATTTTGACTTTACTTCTACTCATTGTGCGGTGATCGAACTACTTGCTGCTTCAGAGGTAATCAAAACGGTTTCCTTCTTCGAAGGGTGGGATGCTCCCCAAGCTTGGGGGGAGATTTGGCGCATCTGCTTGTTGATTCCTGTGGAAAAGCTCGTCCTGAATGGTTTATTCACAATCTCATTACAAAGGTTTCTAGGCCTTGGCTATGGTTGGTAATGTTTCGACCAAGGAATCCATTTGTACCTAATCAGCCTTTTGTGCCTCATTTCGAGCTTCAAATTGTAATTCTTTTTGGGCTTAAGATAAACTATCAACAAAGAATTGCAAGTTTATTTGGTGCTGAACGTTTGGCTCAAGTGTTGAATTCTCCCCACCCTCTCCTCCTACCTATCTTGGACTACCGAGAAACTTGGGATGTCTGAATTCTCGTCTTGGTGTGATGACATCTTGGATTCTTCAATTTGATGGAGCTTACAAACCTTCGACCAAGGCAGCTGGTGTGGGTGTGAAGCTCACTTCACCGGGTGGTGAGGAGTTTTGTTACAGCAAGTCTTCGCCCGCAAGTACTTGCAATCAAGCTGAGTACTCGGCGCTCATTTTTGGGCTACAAAAGGCACAAGAACATCATGCCAAGCAATTGGAGGTGCAAGGAGATTCTCAACTAGTGTGTGAACAAGTTAGTGGAAGGTGGAAGGTGCGGAGCAAAGGCTTGGTTCCACGACATCAACAAGCCTTGGAATTTTGCAACCAATTTGAAGAGGTAAAAATTCAGCATATCCCTCGAGCTCGAAATCTTGTTGCTGATTTCTTGGCACGTGAAGCTTGTATTTCAATCACGCATGACGCGAGTGGAAGCGCCACCCCAACCAAGCCGCAAGCCACGAAGGAGGGTGATCATTTGTAAGGAATGCAAAGGTTGTGGTCATCATGAAACTAAGTGTTGGGCCTACTTGATACGAGTTCACCGACTTCGGCAGACCATCAGCAGGAGGGTTCTCAAGGACATTGCTCAAAAGAAGGATGCCAGACCGCACACCCCTTGAAGAAATAGAATGGCGACTACAAGAACTGGAAGAAGCTGAAGGTGATGTGCAAGCTCTCCAACTGTTGACATTTGTCATGGCATTCTTGTTTGCCTTGATGAACAACCTCATGCGACGCCGCACCTCTAACCCTCGCGTGTAATGATCAAAGTGATATCATGAGGATTGGTCCTTTTAAGATTGTCTATGTGCTATTCTATGCTGAAGATTCTTCTTGTGTAATATTTCACACTACACCAGTCACACCTTACCCTGCCTATGTGTGCTTTTTGGATGTATCTTCACCCGATTTTCAGTTCAAGCTTCCTCTTACTATTGTTCGTCCATAGATAAGCCCCTCTTTCCCATCTTCCAAGCATGGCTGACATTCCCGTGTTTTGTGGATGGGTAGAAGAAAATCCAAATGAGTATCTTGTGGCTTTCAAACGCCGTTGTGTCTCTCTCAACTTTCTTACTGAAGACAGATGGCTATTGGTTCTCCCCACATTTCTAGAAGGTTTGGCTCAAGTGTGGTATGAGAAGCAAACCGAAGATGTTCGCCAAAGCTGGCCAAGGTTGACAGCAGCAATGATTGAGTATTTCGGCAAAGAAGAGGAGCCGGAGAATGTGTACCTGCAGGTGGCAAATTTGAAGCAGTCAGAAGGTGAGACGGCGCGTCGATATGTGGATCGAGCGGCCGTGCTCCTGGACCGTTTGATTGCCACACAGGAGGACAATGCCGGATTTCGAGCTGGAATGACTCAGCATGTGCTGGGCTACCTTGTAGCAGGAGCGAGTGATGAATTCCGCCTCAAGCTTAAATGGGAGAATCCAGAAACTATGGTGCTAGCACATGAGATCGCTCAAAAGTTTGACAAAGTTCAGTCTGACCCCGCTTCAAAGAAGACGATTGTCCCTCCGCATCCCCCTCCATTCCTGCAACAACAACCTGGGGGGTCTAACTCAGGGGCATACCCCCACCCCTCAGGGATGTATCCACCGCCTCCACCTCAGATGTATGGTCCTCCCTTAGCTGCTTACCCTCAACAAGGTGGATATCCTCATCCTCCGCCTCGAAGATTTCCCCAGCCTCGCCCACGAGCCCCCCTCCTCTCTACTCCCGTGGCCCCTCCAACTAAAGAGGCCCCCCTGCAACAGAACCTGGAGTCAATGACCTAGGCAAGGCCCTGAACGGCTTGAGACGGTGGGCATCAGAAATCAAGCCAACCGCCCTCCAAGAGATCGTGCTAATGTTGTATGCTACGAGTGCCACCAGAAGGGTCATTATCGCACAGAATGCCCCAATATTCCAAGGGTTAATCTTCTAAGTGAGTCAGGCACTGAGGATTCTGATGTGGAGATCCTTGATCTCGGGAAAAGAACTCGTGCTACCTCGGACCCCTCTCCAAACCGTGGACCGGGCCGCCCAAGAAGAAGGTGTCCTTCTCAGAGCCCTCAGACACTGAGATGGCAGACCCACCAATAGAGAAGACTAAAAGATCTCGCAGGAGTAAGTGGTCACCCTCAGATTTCCCATCGGCTCAGGGCAAGAGGACTATTCGGTCATTCAAGACCTTGCTCATCGTTCTTTGAGCATCACACTCCCGCAACTAATAGCATTAAGCCCTAAGGTGAGACGTGAGCTGCAGCAAGGTCTCTCAACAAGAAAGAGCAAGAAAAAGGGAAAGGTATGAGAGGTATCTTCTATCTCTGAAGAAATTGATCGGCACCCACACACAGTAGATGTCATCATAGATAATTGCCGTGTCAAAAATGTGTGTGTTGATGGGGGAGCTGCATGTAATATCATGGTGCCCCGCATCATGAAGAAATTGAATTTGAAATGTACAAGGCGTTCCTCCACTCGAATCAAGGTAGCAGATGGTCGACGACTCGCCACCATGGGAGTCATTGAGGATTTGCCCATCACTATCAACGGGCTGACCACCACTGTCAATTTCTATGTAGTGGACATTGAAGATACAGGCAGAAGTTACCCTGCCATACTCGGGAGACCATGGTTGAGAAAAAGTGATGCAGTCAGCTATTGGAAGACAGGACACATGTCTTTTGGTGCTTCCAAGGAGAAAATCCTTGTGCAACCTGGTGCCATGGAACTGGAAGAAGAAGAGGAGCATGACAGTGATACTCTCTCATCTTCAGTGTCTGAGTCCATTGGAAGAATCAGACGGGGGGGAGGAATTCTCAGACGAGGAAGTTTACATGATGGGGGTGTCTCCGACCTGCCACCTGCAGAAAAGATAACAGCTAGTCCTCAACAGCTTGAATCAATGCTTTCTCCAGACCTCACTCCAGGTGAGAAAGATGAGTTTCTTGAAATGTTCAAAGATTTCCCTGACCTCTTTGCAACTAGCTACCACCACCTTCGCCATGTGACTGCCATAGAGCACAAGATAGAGCTGAAGCCTGATGCAAAGCCTGTGGCTCAGAAGTATCGGAGATTAGGGCCCCTACAGACCGACGCTTTGTGATCAAAGTTGCAGAAGCTTGTAGAGGCTGGGTTTATTGTTCCGGTTCACAATACTGAATGGGTTTCACCAGTGGTAGTCATCCCAAAGAAAAACAACAAGTGGCAGGTCTGCATCGACTATAAGAAGCTCAATGTTGCCACCAAGAGGGATCATCATCCTCTACCCTTTCAAGACCTCATTCTTGAGAAGGTAAGTGGACATGAGATGTATACTTTCTGTGATGGTTACTCTAGGTTTTATCAAATCAGAATTGCCGAGGAAGATGTGCTTAAAACCACATTTGCCACACCCTGGGGGACATTTGCATTCAAAGTAATGCCATTTGGCCTCACCAATGCTCCTGCCACCTTTCAAAGATTCATGTAGATGGTGTTTGCTCCTTATTTGGGGGATTTCTTGGAGGTGTTTTTAGATGATTTCTGTATATTCTCATCACGTAAGGAGCACATCATGAAGGTTAGATTGGCCTTCCAAAGGGTCAATGATGCAAATGGCAGTCTCAACCCTGAGAAATGCACCATTGGAGCCACTCAAGGGAGGTTATTGGGACATGTTGTCTCATCCGAGGGCATCAAGCCTGACCCCGAGAAGGTAGAAGCCATCCTCAAGCTCTCCCCACCTACAACCAAACGTCAGGTACGCTCATTTGTCAATCTAGCAGGATACTATCGCCGCTTCATTGATCAGTATGCTACTTTGACACGGCCCATGACTATGCTATTAAAAGATGGGGTTGATTTCTCTTGGAATGAGGATTGTGATCATGGGTTTGCACAAATCAAGAATGCTCTGGCTTCAGAACCCATTCTACGCAATCCAGACTGGTCAAAGACCTTCTATATCAATCCTGGGTTTGGATAGCACACTCTGGCAGGTATTCTTCTCCAGCAAGGGGAAGATCGGTTCATGTATCCTGTTCGATTTGCTTCTCGACAATTGCTCGACACTGAGCGACGCTATTCAGAGGCCGACAAGCATGCCTTGTCTTTGGTGTTTTGCATTGAGAAATTTAAGCATTATGTGGCTGGAAGGTCCTTCTTTATACTCACTGACATTGGTCTTGCAAAGTAGGTTCTTCAATCACCAAATCCCATGGGCCGGTTGGCCAAATGGTTGGCAGTTCTACAAGAATATGATTTTTCTTTCAAAATTGTAAAAGGGGGTTGTTCCAACTTGAAGAATGCTTTGATTGATTTAGAGGAGTGCCTTGATGTAACCCTCGTAGCAGCCATAGAAGTTGGGGATCCTTGGTATGGTGGTATATATAAGTTTTTGACCGCTTTCTCCTTTCCTTCAGAAAGTACAAGCTATGAGAGAAAGAAGATCCGCAGAGATAGTAGGCGCTACACCCTCCTTGATGGGGTGTTGTATCGTCAAGGCATGGATGGGGTACTCAGACGGGCCATTGATGCAGATGAAGTGCCTAAGGTATTGAAGCATTATCATGATGGGTTTTGTGGAGGCCACTATGCCAGTGACTATACAGCTAAGAAGATTTTACATGCTGGATACTATTGGCCGACATTGTTCAAGGATGTCACTTTGTATTGCAAAACCTGTGAACCATGTCAATTCTTCGGTAGGAAGGATTTGCGTCCCGGGCAACATCACCCAGTGATGTCCATCCATCCGTTTCAGAAGTGGGGAATAGATTTTGTCGGGCCCTTGCCCATGACTGCCCGCAAAAAGAAGTATCTTTTGGTAGCCACTCAGTATGTCACTAAGTGGGCTGAAGCTATCGCTCTCTCTACTGCAAATGGCAAGGCAGTTTCAAGTTTCATATTTGAATGTATCTGCACAAGATTTGGGACACCCATGGAGATAGTCTTTGACCATGGGAGTCCATTCTTAAATGAAGCAGTGGAGTTACTCATGGATCGCATGGGCATTGATCATCACACTTCTAGCATCTATTATCCAGCATCCATGGGTCAAACAGAGCGGACCAATGGCCTCCTCTGTAAAACCATAGGAAAAATGGCTGCAGGGAATAGGAGCCAATGGGATCAGAAGGTCACTGAAGCAGTGTGGGCTTACAACATCACTCATAAAACATCTACAGGTCACACCCCTTTTGAGTTGGTGTATGGTACTGAGGCAGTTTTACCACTTGAGATAGAGATTCCGGCCTTGAGATTGGCGCAGGAACAGAGGATGACAGAAGATGAACATGTAGAGGCTAGATTGGTACAACTTGAGAAGTTAGATGAGACCCGACGCCTTGCACTACATCAAACAGAGATCCAAAAGAATCGACAAAAGGCCCGATTGGATGCTAAGATTCGCAAGGGATGGGTAAGACACTTTGCTGAGGGGGATGTTGTGCTATGCTTTGATAACAGATTGGACACCAAATGGATAAGAAGTTTCTGCCACTGTGGGCTGGTCCATACAAAGTCATCAAAGAACGTAGCAATGGGTCTGTACAAGTTTAGGAGCTGCATGAACCATATGGCAAGAAGGTGTGTGTCATAGTCTCCCTTTTCCTTCCCTCCACTTCTAATTCCTTATTCACCCCTATGACATCCCTTCGCCCTCGTGATCTCCTTTTCTCTATGGCCTTTGAGCGTCGCCGTACTTAGTCTCTAGCCTTTGGTCTCGGTTTCTTTTCCGGCTAAAAGTGGTCAGACCCTTTGCTTTATGTACAACCCACCATCACATGCTACACATATCAATTTTCACTCACCATTGTTGTTCCCTTCTTTTAATGCCTCCACTTACTTTAATGGCACTCAAAAGAACAGTTAAAGCACTAGGTTTGTGGTTCTCATGGCCCCACCCATTCCTTCAACCACTTGCTCCAAGATGTCATTGGGCAGGAGTGTTGTTTTGCCACTTTTCCCTTCACTTGGGTTTTGCCTTCATCATTTTGTGGGCTTTTGGTGTCTTCTTTGCTATTAGTTGAATTCTAGGGTTCAGCAGTGACATTGTTCTTATGCTTGCTAGCGCTTCTACCTAGCCCATGGTTTAGTGATGTGGTCACAAAAATAAGCTTGCTAGGTTGATCAATATCAACCCAATTTTGACACACTAAAAGCCCATCTTTTGCAAAATAATTTCATTGTATTTGAGCATTTTTAACAATTATTTCAAGTTGCAAATGAAGCACTGACTCCATGCATGTTTTAAAGGAAAAATATTCATAACTTCCACCAAAACATATTAGAATTGGATGCAGTTTTCACAAACACATTCAACCACTCAATGGCAACATTTCTAGTATGATTAGAAGGATTATGAGGTGATCTTAAAAAATTACTATGCAAAGGGAAACATTCATCAACAATTGGTAACATTGACCAATACCATCTAGCAATTCAAGAAACTCGACATCAAGGCAATGTAAGACTAAGGGGTCTTCATTAACAAGTACCATCAATTCAAAGTTTTCATGGAAAAGGACATTAGTTTCAAAAAAATATGTAGTTCAATTGATACCCAAGAACTTTAATAGTCAACAGTCACCATCTTCAATTGAAGAGACTCATCAACTGCATTTGAGACATAAACTTACAAGATCTTATCAATCATTGATCTTCATGTCAACATATATTTTTATATGCAATATACTTAGTTTATGTGACATTAAGATAAGTAGTATTCCTCTCAATAAACAATATTTGCAAAAATTAAAGCTTATGCTAGTGATATTTCTATCAATGTTTTTATCAACCAATTATCAAAACCTTTTGGTATCACTTAAGTGACATCATCAACAATCATTGTTTAAAATGACCAATGAAGAAACTTGCACATAGCAAGCAACTCATTTGATAGGGAAAAGGATTTCAATAATATTTTCAATAAGCAATACCAGATCAAGAATGGGAGATATATTCATCATCAAGACTTTCATAATTAATAGAGAATACATTTTCATTCATAAGCTATGCCATTCATCAACATGCATTCTAAGAAGTAATACCAACTTATGCAAATTCGAAACAAACATGAATTTTGTGAGTATCCGCCAAACACATGGTTTAAACACTAATATTATGTGAATTTTCTTAATATTAGTGAAGCAACCATTCAACGTTAATATTTTCTTGCAAGGTTTGAGTCTCCATCAGTGATCACATGCACCTACATGGGTAAGTAATGAAAGAAGAGATTTTTGGTAAGACTCTATTAGAGAGACGACAACATGGGATAAGCCTCTAGTTGTGTGAGAATCATCTTTAGTCAGTGTAAGAATGAGAAAGTGAGCGCCTCTATAGTAACAAAATGGGTATAGTTTTAGATATAAGAACCATAATCACCAACAGTTTCAATAAGCCTTCAACAAATTATATCCTGTACAAGGTATGGAATAAGAATCACTTCTAGTTTCAATCAATAATTATAGTTTAACAACATATGGGAATGTTGTTTAGGATCTAGCACAATAGTTAAATACTTATGCCAACAACCATATTTGAAAATCCACATCTACATTAACTATCAAAATAGTTTCCAATACCTTTTAAAGCATTACCATGATTTTAATAGCAATTCATGATTATTTAGAAGAAAAAATTAATCTTTTAATCACAAAAATGGGATTCACATCAAAAAGTGGTTCCAGTTCAAATGATGATAAGTCAAAAGTGGTCACCAATATGCAATATTCAAATCGAATTCTTCAAATCATGAAGAGCTATTTCAGCAAATGATACATTGCCAGAAGTGATCATTCTTAATGAAATTATGTTAGTTTTGATAATTTTGATAATTGGACCTTTTCTCAATATTGTAATCATTATAAATTTGACGATGCATCAAGATTCAATGCAAAAAGACATCCAAAGTTACATTTCAACACCAATAACAATGCAATTATTTTCTAAATATGAAAATCCATAAGAGTTTTGATACAAATTTGGGAATATCAATGATGACATTTATGTAGATATTCACCAAATCTATGTAGAAGCACATCCTTCACAATCAATCAATAAAGAAAATCTTAAGGATAACATTTATCAATAAGAACATTAATAGGTCAACAAAGGAAACATGGTTTTAAGTACACAAATATTCATATATTCCTTACAACTCAATGAAACAACTCAATGAAACAAAAGTATTAAACAATCCAATTGATCACATAGTTGACCTAGATGCATATATATGCAAAACCCCATATGCATCGATCAATTTCTTTGATGAAAATGCAATTATTTTTGAAAATCATTCAATATCCAACCTCTGCTCAAGTCATCTATTAGTAATTGACAAGATCAATTGAATAAGAACATTAATATAGGTTAGCAAAGGAAACCTAGCTTTTATTACACAAGTATTCAAATATGCCTTAGACACTCAATCAAGTTTTGAAACAAAGGATTAAACAATCCAATCGATCACATAGTTGATCTAGATGCAGATATGTGCAAAAGGGCATATGCATGAATCTATTTACTTTATGAAAATGCAGAAGAATTTTGGAAAAGCATTCAATATTCAACCTCCACTTAAATCATCTATCAGTAAGCAACAAGTACATTCGAATGCCATAACACTTTCTCAAAAATCAATCAAGTGATTTAGTGCATGTATGCGAATGTAATCAATGTCAAAGTTTTTTCTTAAACATGTCTAATTAATCACAATCACATGAGTGATACAAGTACATCCATCACCATGTAGTCAACTAAACTTTTATAACTTATGACAATCCACCTTTTTAGCATGATCCAAGTTTGCTACACAATCTTGGTATATCATTATTTAGTTACTTTTCTGTCAACCCATGCTGGTTCTATATCAATGTATGATAATGAACCTAAAGAAAAGATGAGAGCGATTTTGACAACTTGCAAGAGATGCACACCAATGTGCATCATCAAGATACAAGTCAATGGACTTATTAGAAAATAATCGTCATCAACTTTCAACCATATCTTTGAAGACATGAACAAGGGGGCACACTTTGTGTGTCCGACAACACTGCCCCCTTTTTCTATGATCCTTACCATCCATATTCTACTGCGCATTAAGCTGCATTCCTTTTGTGACATCTCGTTTAATTTCAGGAATATTTTTGAAAGAAACCATTTGCTGATGAAAATAGCTTTTTGATATAATTGGAGCATATTGTTTACAAGACAAGATAATTTAAAACTTATATTTGGGCAATTCATAGGAATTTGTAAGTAATGTCATAAAAACAAGGAATTGCAGCAATTTCATACAAATTACAAGGTCGAATTTTAAATTAGGGCAACCACAAAAAGAACCCTCGTACAAATTTCTATGTGCCTTGATGAATAATGAAAATTCAAAACATGTAACAACTGTAGCCTATCCTCATATCAACCTCACCTTCATGTGACTATAGCCTGGACACATCAGGGTCGAGGCATAATTCTAATGGATTCCTGCTGCAAGCTTGGCATAACATGAAATGATCTTCACCCCACAGTAAGGTGATTTAAAGCATAAGATTGAGTACAATTAAGACATCCGAGCATAAGCCTAAATTCTAAAATAATGTGGCTCATTAGATACTACTGAATTCTAAACATCTTTATATATTGCTAAATCCAAAAATACAATTGTAACACACTATTCAAAATTTTTGGACTTGTGTAAAGTCCAATTTGAGAAATGGACTAAAAAACAGTCCAAAAATTTTGAATATACTAGTAATGTTGTTTTTTGAACTAGATTTGCCAACTCAAAACAAAAGATTTAATGATTAAGTACTAAGAACATCAATGCATAACCAAATCTCTTACAAAGGTGGTCTACATAAACATCTTCATAACTTCACAAAAATCTCTTACAAAGTGGTCTACATAAACATCTTCATAACTTCTTGTGAATTGAGCTACTATCACCTAAGAACATCAATAGATGACCAATTCTCTTAGAAAGGTGGTGTAAATAAAACCTTTATGTATAAGTGGTGTGCACACACCTTGGATGCGTCAATTTTACGAGCAAAAACCTATGAGCAAGTTTATACGAGCGTGTTTTTCAAGAGATTTTAAAAATAGTATTTCTTTAGGAAACATGGTTTTTACACTTTTATTTTCATTACAACTAGATCCCTTTATCATAAAAATATACAAACTAGTCACTCATTCATTTTTACATAACATAAATCTTCTTATTCATAGACATCCCTTTGTACCCTTGTTATTACCTTAAAAAAGTATTGAAAAATAATTCATTTAAGAAACGTCCCTCATAATCACTCTCAACATAATAATATTATACATAAATAATTACTTATTAAACACATTTATATCATATGGCAATATCTTTCAAGTGTTTTTATAGTATTAATAACAATATATTGAAAGGAATGAGGGAGAGAGATAGGAGACTCAAGTTCAGCTTTCTTCACAACACACAAAAGAGAGAGGACACAAGGTTGGAGGGTGAAGCCTTTCTTCACTTTTGCACACAACAACAATAATAATAGAAGAGGGAAATACCCTATATGTCAAAACCTAGAATACGTGGTTCATATGTGAACCCAAACCAAAAACATACGTGGTAGTCTAACTACACCACGAGTACAACTAACATAGGCGGTGACATAAATGATAGTCATCCAGGAGATATATCGGGGGTAGAGCTTGATATCTCAACACTCCCCCTCAAGCTCAAATCCATCTCATGTACACCAAGCAAGCTCCTAAATCTGCGAAGCTTCTCGGTACCCAATGCCTTCGTAAAAATATCAGCCACCTGCTCCTCAGTGCTGACATAGACAAGATCAATCTCACCAGCTAGAACCTTCACTCTCACAAAGTGATAATGCACCTCAATGTGCTTCGTTCTAGCATGATAAACTGGGTTATTAGCAAGCATGATGCTGCTAATGTTGTCACAATGAATGACAACTGCTGCATGAATTGACTGTCCCATATCTGCAAGTAGCTTCCGTAACCAAGCTACCTCACATGCAGCCATTGCTGCACCCCCCTGTACTCAGCCTCTGTACTCGACAAGGCAACTGTTGGCTGCTTCTTGCTGCTCCAACTGATGGCACCACTCCCAAGGGAAAACATAAAACCACTAGTAGATCTCCTGTCTGAGACACTATGTCTGAGACACTACCAGCCCAATCAGCATCTGTGTATCCATGTACCTGTAATGCACACCCAGCTTCATAAAACAGTCCATAATGCAATGTGGACTTCACATACCGCAGTATGCGCCTAGCCGCATCCAAATGTGGCTTCCTCGGTGCCTGCATAAACTGACTCACCAGCCCCACAGCATAGCTCAAATCTGGTCTGGTTATAGTCATGTAAATCAAGCTACCTACTATGCGCCTGTACATAGTAATATCTTCAAGAAGCTCACCTGTCTCTGCATTGAGCTTCACATTCTACTCCAATGGAACAGAGATAGGCTTACAGCTTGTCATCCCATATTTGGACAGCATGTCCAAACCGTATTGCCTTTGCAACAGCCATATCCCACTCGGGGATCTAATAACCTCAATGCCCAAGAAGTAACGCAGCTCTCCCAAATCCTTCATCTCAAATTTTTGCTTCAACAGCAGCTTCACTTCATTAATGTCTGCATCACTATCACCTGTAATAATCAAGTCATCAACATAGATGACTATAAGCACAATCCCTCTGTTTGTCCTTTTCACATAAAGTGAAAAATCTGAATTGGAAATCTGAAATCCAATAGTGACAAGATATTGCCCTATCTTGTCTGACCATGCCCTCGGCGCTTGTTTTAAGCCATACAAGGCTTTGCGCAACCTGCATACAAAATCGGGGTGTAAATTATCCTCATAACCTTCTGGCTGCATCATATAAACTTCTTCCTGCAAATCACCATGCAAGAAGGCATTTTTCACATCCATCTGATGCAAAGACCATCCCTTTGCAGCAGCCATAGCAATTACTACTCTCACGGTTGCCATCCTTGCAACTGGGCTGAAAGTTTCCTCATAGTCAATTCCATATGTCTGTGCAAAACCTTTGGCAACCAATCTTGCCTTGTACCTGCTAACAGACCCATCAGCATTGTGCTTTACTTTGTAAACCCACTTGCAGCCAATAGCCTTCTTATCATGAGGCAAAGGCATCAAATCCCAAGTGTGGTTTGCATCCAAGGTAGCCATCTCTTCATCCATAGCTGCTTCCCAATTTTTATGCCCTGCTGCATCCTCAAAACATGTGGGCTCTGGCTCCTCTAGAACCTTGACCATATAAGCATAGTGATGTGCTGTATACCCATCATATCTCAGCCTGTCAACTGGATACTTAATATGAGTGGACCTCCATACAACTGGATCAGTTGCAGGAGTCTTTAAATCATGCCTGCTTTTCCTTGCACCAGGTGTAACAACAGAAGGAATCCCAAGTTCCTCATCAAGGCTCATTTCAGAGCCGCTTGACTCTCCATCAACATGAGAGCTACCAGCAGACACATCAAACACTGGAGCATGGTCTACTTTTTCTTTTCCCTTATGTGATACCTGCACAACACTATCAGGGCTGCCATGTGACGATTCACTAGATCTCAATCTCCCTGTCCATGCATTAGATCCACTAGTAGAGGACTCTCTGGGTCCACTCACGGCTTGAGATTGCTGCTCTGCATTTATTGCAGCATTCCCATTTCCTGCATCTGCATCTCCTACCATAACAGTTGGTGCATACTAGCTGCTCATTTCATCAAAAACAACATCTCTGCTCACTTCTCGGGGGGGTCACTATGTATAAACCCTCTATATCACCTGCGTTCAAGGCCTATATTTGAAGTCCCTTATTTGTAAAAATTTTCATTAATAAAATGTACCCCTTTTCTATACAAATCTGTAAATGTTTTCCAAAACTATTTTAAATAGTCCCTTATGTATATTTATTTATGTAAATTTTAGAAATTAAAAAAATCCTTCTGTTGAACTCACGTGATAGGGTTACATATGATGAGTGACCCCCCCGAGGCTCACTTGCATTTTGCAGGTGGAAGGGTTATAACAGTGATACCCTTTCTGGTGCTGAGCATATCCAATAAAGATGCATTTTTCTGCCTTTGGATCCAGCTTTGTTCTCTTCTCATCAGGAACATGAACATAAGCTATGCAACCAAATACCTTCAAGTGAGAAATATCTAGTTTTTGGCCTGTATACATTTCTTCAGGCATCATGCCATGGACAGCTGCAGTGGGGGTTCTATTCATAATATAAACAGCAGTTGCTACTGCTTCAGCCCAAAAATAATCAGGCATGTTTTTCTCATTTAGGATCGCCCATCCTACTTCTGCAATATGCCTGTTCTTCCTTTCTGCAACCCCATTCTGCTGAGGGGTAGACCTGCATGAGTACTTCCTTTGAATTCCCTGTTCTTTCAGATATTCACAAAATTCTTCTGAAAAGTACTCTCCCCCTCCATCAGATCTTAGCACTTTAATATGCACACCTTTCTCTTTTTCAACCATGGCCTTAAAAGCCTTGAAATGGCTGAACACTTCACTTTTGTGCTTCATAAAATAAATCCACACCTTCCTAGTGTAGTCATCAATAAACGTCACATAATAATGGCATCCACCAATAGAAGCAGCTTTGGTTGTCCAAACATCTGAATGGATCACTTCCAAAGGTCTTCTGCTCACCTTAGCATTTTTGGGAAATGCATGTCTGGCCTGCTTACCCATTTGGCATGCTTCACATACCTTTTGCATTCCCTCAACTCTGAATTTAGGCAAACCTGCAACAATGTTTTTCGTTTGCATAGATTTCAGCCTTTGTATATTCACGTGCCCAATGCGCTTGTGCCATATCTCAATATCTGCAATGACACCTCTCCCATGCACAAACATAGCAGCTTTCACCTCAGGCATATCAACATCCAAGGTGAACATTCTACCATTTTTGTTGCCTTTCGCAACCAAGCGGCACTTATTTTTCAAGTCCTCAACAAAGCATCCATCAGGATTAAATCTAACCTGCAGACCTTGCTCAACCATCTGGCCAACTGAAACCAGGTTCTTAGTGATTTTTGGAACATGAAGTACATCTACCAAGTACTTCGTTTTGCCATCCTGCATAGCCAATGGCACTTTACCAACCTGCGTAATTGGGTGTGTAGTATCATCACCTGTTTCAACATAACCTGGCTTATCCAAATTTCTAACATCATGAAACCACTCACCATGACTGGTCATGTGGTTAGAGGCACCTGAATCAACATACCAAACATCATTGCAAGCTGCAGCATCTCCTGACATGGAGTTAACCATATGCTGCATCACAAAAAGGTGCTCATTTCTGTCGTCACCATGCCCACTTGATGATGCATAGTTGCTTTGCTGCAACTTCCCACTTTTGATGTCATTCTGCTTTTTATAGCATGTATTCTCCTTGTGTCCACAGGCTTTCCACAATAATAGCATTCTGTGCTGCTATTTACTTGCTGGTTCCTTTGCCATGAACCACGGCCTCTTTGGCTCCCCCTGCCTCTAGAACTACCACGTCCTCCTCCATAGGACTGGTTTTCCTGTTGTTGCTGTTGGTTCTGATTTCCTGCACGGCCACCAAAACGGCCTCTTCCTCTACCTGTATTCGAGTAGAAAGCAGTCTCTTGAGAAGTTGAGGTGTCTGAACCACCGTTCCTTTGCTCTTCACTCAGCAAGAGAGCAATAAGTTCCTGAAAATCAGAAAATGTTTCACGGACTCCAATGGATGTCCGAAACTGTGCATAATCTTTCCCAAGACCATTCAAGGTCACGGACACTAAGTCCTCATCATCAACAGGTGCTCCAATGGAGGCAAGAGAATCTGCAAGGCCTTTCACCTTCAAGGAATACTCATTTATATTCAGATTTTTCCTTTGCACATTGTGCAACTCCTGCTTTAGCTGCATCTTTCGTGCTTTGGTATTTGTGCTATACAGCTTCACTAATGTATCCCATGCCTCCTTAGGCGTCTCTACGTCCTGTATATGCACAATCATAGAATCTGAAATGCTAACAGACAGCCAATACAGGCATTTTCTGGCTTTTTCATGCCATTCTTTAAAGGCCTTCAATTCAGTAGGAGCGGGAGTAGTACCCAAAACTGGTTCTGCAGTTTCACCACTGATGTAATCCCAAACTCCCTTTCCCATAAGGAAGTTTGTCATCCTGAACTTCCATGCTTGGAAGTTGTTCTTGTCAAGCTTCTCACTGACAATGGTAGACAGATTCTCAGACATTTTACAAATCACGAATTGCAACAGGCACTTCCTAGTGACGATTTTGCATCAACAGGCAACAGGCATGAATCTGCAACTCCCAATATCTCTGCACAAAGGCATACGATGCAATTTCTGTGGCACCTTTCCACCGACTAGCCGCGCAGTGGTCGCACAGCGAAAAACAGGGCCTTTTTCTGAGTGCCTGCGAAGAACTTCCGCCTTCAAAACGGGCCCCGAAACGGCCTCAAATCAGAAAAATAAAGTCACCAAGGGCGTCGCCCCTTTTCGCAACATATACTGCGCTCTCGCCACACCGCGAAGGGCCTCTCAATCTGAAACAGTGCACTCCTGCACTTCTGGCTGTGCTACCTGCAGAGATTTGCTCCCAAACTCGAAATAGGAAAGCAACACTGGTCCTCTTACCAGGACACCACAAACTTGGCTTGCTTTCTTGAGCTCCTTACCACGAACAAGGCTCTGATACCATGAAAGGAATGAGGGAGAGAGATAGGAGACTCAAGTTCAGCTTTCTTCACAACACACAAAAGAGAGAGGACACAAGGTTGGAGGGTGAAGCTCTTCACTTTTGCACACAACAACAATAATAATAGAAGAGGGAAATACCCTATATGTCAAAACCTAGAATACGTGGTTCATATGTGAACCCAAACCAAAAACATACGTGGTAGTCTAACTACACCACGAGTACAACTAACATAGGCGGTGACATAAATGATAGTCATCCAGGAGATATATCGGGGGTAGAGCTTGATATCTCAACATATATTTATAGACATGTTTCTACAGAAGTTTAAATTACTGTAAATAAGTATTAACTTGGGCTTATATATCACTCTCATAAAATACATGTAATATTTAATACTATATATGCAAGGTTTTCCAAAATATAGCCCCATAGATGTGCTCAAATGGGGTTTTCCGATCAATTTGAGTGGCTGAATGACTATACTTGTTAAACAATTCCTGTGCTTTGCCAAGCGAGCCACATTTGGCATACATGTCCACCAAGGTGCTGCCAACAAAATGATCTCTTTCCAATTCTTGTCTGATAATCTCAACATGTATTTCTCGGGCCTTGTCTATGGCTCCTATGCTGCCACAAGCTTTCAAGGTGCAAACAAACGTGGCAGCATCTGCAGGGACAACATCCAGCTGCATATGTTCAAAACATTTTAGTGCTGCTTCACCAAGCCCGTGTTCAATATATCCTGTAATTAGTGCATTCCATGAGACTACATTTCGAGCTAGCAGCTTGTCAAACACTTCCTGTGCTTTTCTAAGAGAGCCACATTTGGCATACATGTCAACCAAGGTGTTGCCAACAAAAGGATCTCTTGCCAATTTATGCCTGGCAATCTCATTGTGTATTTCTTGGCCCTTCTCTATAGCTCCTATGCTGCCACAAGCTTTCAAGCTGCAAACAAAGGTGATAGCATCCGAGGTGACACCCTCCAGTTGCATCTGTTCAAAGTAGTTCAGTGCTTCCTCACCAAGCCCACGTTCAGCATATCCTGCAATAAGTGCATTCCAAGATACTACGTCTCGAACTGGCAGCTTGTCAAACACTTCCCGTGCTTTTGCTAGGGAGCCACATTTGGTGTACATGTCCACCAAAGTGTTGCCAATAAAAAGATCTCTTGTCAATTCATGTCTGGCAATCTCAACGTGTAACTTTTGACCCTTGTCTATGGCCCCTATGCTACCACAGCCTTTTAAGCTGCAAACAAACGTAACCGTATCAGGAGAGACACCCTCCAGTTGCATCTGTTCCAAACAGTCCAATGCTTCTTCACACCGAGAGTGTTTAACATAACCTGTAATTACTATGTTCCACGAAACTACATCTCGACCTGGGAGCTGGTCAAAAACCTCCCTTGCTTTTATAAGAGAGCCACATTTGGCATACATGTCGACCAAGGTATTTCCAACAAAAGAATCTCCTTCCAATTCCTGTCTGGCACTCTCAGTATGTATTTCTTGGCCTTTTTCAACATCTGTCTCCCTGGCACAAGCCTTTAATAAGGCCACGAACGTATACTTGCTAGGATGTACAGAATCTTCTTTCATTCTCTGATAAAGATTGAGGGCATGATGTGATTCTCCCCATTCAATATGACCCATGATGAGAGACGTCCAAGAATGTTCAGTCCGATCAACTAGCCTGTTAAAAACATGCTGAGCATCGCAAATGTTTGCACATTCCACCAACATTGGGACAAGGTAGTTCCCAAGAGCTCTATGAGGTTCCAGCCCACTTTTGCCCATATAGGCATGCAAGCGCTTGGCATGCGATAAATTTTTCTTTTTTCTGCACTTCTGCAAGACGCATATACAATTCTCAACCGAAGGCAGCTGCGTCAACCGTTCCAAAGAAGAGAGCGCCTCCTCTAAGCTGAGCATCTCCAAGCCAGTTGTCTCTCAGTCCTTGGACTATTCACCTCTACTCCAGACCTAAAGCTGGCCTTGCAATCGCTGCCACCCTCCTCTAGCTCCTCCACCATGCCCCGGTCTTCAGAGATGGGCCGGGCCAGACAACTAGTTGATCTAGTCCCATGCATTCCCATTGTGGTTTTCGTTTTTCGTGGACTAACCTTGGTGATAACTGTATTTGAGTGTGCGAAGCATGAACACAATGAAAACCAATATGATTTTGTGCGAAGTATTGGCACATGGCATCTTTTCATTCATCCATGTGCTCTTGGTTTTTGTGCAGGTGGTTCGCTAATTTGATGTCTGGTCGTGAAATCGGCACACTTTCCTTATTGAAAAGTCCAACCATGGACCATTGCCCAGGCTCCAAATTTGATGTGTGGTCTCGAGATTGGCATGTGGCATCTTTTCATTGGTCGGTTTGGCGGCTGCCCGATTTTGGTGCTCTTGGTTTGTTGAGTGGGTTCTGGAATGTGGTGGGTTGGCATCAAGGAGCCAAAGGTCATCGATCGAACAATAAAGATTAATCCTCCTCCAACTACAAACCTTTACGCTAGAGCGAGGAAGAAACACACTAGAGAGTGTGTTGTTGTCTGATGTCAAGCACCAATTGGACAGATTCCTATTGTTCTTAGCACAGGCCTTGGGTGTTATGCCCCACTACTAGTGCGTCCAAACTTTTGTACTAGGTCTATTTCAATGGGTGTGACCAACCTCTTAATACAAGCCAGAATTATTTGTTATATTAAAAAAAAAGACAACCCACACGTGGAGGGCTTGGTGATGAGTGTTTTTGTTGTTCGTTTTCTCATTTTTGCTTGTCGACTTGTATTGAGGGTTCCTAAGACCCAAAACATAGCAGAATCACAACCAAAAAAGACCATGGCCATCACAACAAGAGGGTATACTACCCAAGGCCCATGCTACATAGCCTCTCACTACATACCCCGTATATATCTTAAATGGAGCCCTGCTAGCCACAGAATCCTTCAATCAAGTCACTACATAGGGTTCCTTCTCACCAGAGGTACCACAATAACCCATCTATCCCTCATCCTCAAATGCCGCCCTATTTTTCACACTCCATGTTGCTAATATAGATGCGCAATGTTGTCGCCACAATTGACGTAAAGCCTTGAGGGTCCCCAACCAACACCGATCTCCAATTTAGCTTTCTCAAAAACCTAGACATCATCCTACTGTGCAAATCAACCCCTCTATCCGATGCTCCTCACAACCACACACTCTGAGAACAAATACCTACTACTTTCCATAGTACACCTATTAAACAGGCACCATGGAGAAAATCTTAACCCATTTAGACAATCTACCTCTAGTCGGCAACCAATTCTAGAGCACCTTCCAATTCAAGTTGGCAATCAATTCTGAAGCACCTTCCAAAGCAAGAACTTGACTTATCTCCATGCCTCATACCCTACTTCTCATTCAGCCTCACAATCAATGACTTGGCCATTAAAGCAACCTTATACATAATATAAGTCCTTGAGTCGTATGAGTTAGGGTTGTTCTTACTACCACGGCAACACAAGTGTGTAGAGTGTAGCCTCTGAGCTAGTTGTATGATTGCTAATTTTGGCTAAGTAATAGAGGAAGGCTATTTCCAATTCATATATGTACATCCTTCTTTCTCTCTATTCATCATTCGCATTCTGAATTGTGTGTCTCGTTGAAGAGAAAACCCCCGACTGGCTACAAACAAGCATAAAAATTAAAGTGGGAATGCTAGTTGAATTGTATTCAGGACATATAAACCAACAAGATGGATTAGTAAGTGGTGCAGAAGGAATTTTTATGACCATGTCTACATACAACAACAAAGATATAATTTGGATACAATTCCCTATACTTAAGATAAGATGTAAGCAAGACACCAAAACATGCTTATAGTTTTAACAAAACAAGCTTTGGACAGTATAAAAGAAGTCCACATTGGTGTATAGAAAACAAGCATCCTAACCTGAGCCTTGATAACTATTCTTAATATAACTAGGTGTAGCAAGAACAATACATAGAGCACAAGGCTTAGAAATGGAAAAGCTTGCATTCTCACCAAGGGTATTTGTAGACAGTCTAGCATACACAGCTCTATCATGAGTTTAAAAAATAGAAAACCTATACTTGCTAGAAAACCTATTTAAAAAAGATGTGTAAAAAGAATTGGAGAAGTTGAACACAAAATCAAGATGGACAACTTTACATGAAGATTGGAGCAATGCATATATTAATACTATAATCTTTAAATATAAGGTCACTTCCTAAACATGAGACAGATGTTTATATGCTTTCTAGAAACAAGAACTCCACATTGTGGAACCACACATGCCATCAATGCATTACGGTATAAATAATTAATTTGGTGATGGCAATTGTATGTTTACACAAAACAACACACATCAATTGAGGAAACACAAATATACACTCAATGCAATAGAAATATCAAAAGCTCAAATTTTCAAGCAAACATAAAGATAATATAGACCACCAATAAAAAAGTATAACATTTTCATCCCATACATACATAATTCAATTGTATGTTAATACAAAACAACACACATCAATTTTAAGGAAACACAAACATACACACAATGGAATAGAAATATCAATATCTCAAATTTTCAAGCAAACCTAAAGATATACAATTTTCAACATTGTATAGCTGACCAATTAAAAATTATAACATTTTCATTCCATACATTCATAATCTATTAGCTAAAATAAACAATAACAAATACATCATAATGATAGGAGACTTCAACATTCGCATGTCTTGAACAACACCATAATCAACAAAACCACAAAAAACAATGGAAAAATACAACTACACTTGCAATTCAAACAAACAACTTCAGTATATTGAACACATTTAGACCACACATGGAGTAGTGTACCATACATAATACAAGATCAAGAATTGCTTAGCATATTGGACCGATCATTCAATAACTTATATATAGGCCTAATTTATGGAAGCTTTGCACCGCTTCCTTTGAATGATGAGTGTAGACAAGCAGTGGCAAGGTCTGACCATCTTGCTGTACATGTTTCTTTTGAACAAAGGAAGTTTGGATGTCAGAGAGAATGTAGTCACACATGGAAAAGCTTGCCATAGATAACACTACACATTTAGAAATAGATGCTGTGGAATGCATGATTACAGGACTTGAAGCCTTGTTAAGAGAGAGTGATCAGTGCATTGGTCAAGATAGAGAGTTGTGCATGAAAGTGTTGTATGCACTAAACTTGTCGATACAGAATCGAGATGGTGGAGGATGGTGTAGTAGTGTATGTCGTGTAGAACTTTTTAATCAATTTTTCTTCAAAATAGGATTAAGCACTATTGGATCCACAAGGTACAAACAATTCTCTCGCTTTGTCCTTTGATGGCCAATGATTCAAAACATACATTCGTTGTCTTTCACACACATATCCTCACCGATTTTACACTTGTATTGGTCAATTATATACTCAGATTTTTTAAAATACTCATTGGTCTTACACTTTGAAGTTACACATATGATCACTAGTATTAAACCTGAATAGCCAAGGAGTTGATTCACACCATTCTTCAGTAGTCTTTCATCATGGAGTCACAAATATGCTCAGTGATTTTACACTCGGATTAATCAACTATATACTTGGTGTTTTTATATACTCTACTTGGTGTTTTTATATACTTAGTGGTCTTATACTCGAGTTACACATATGATAACTAGTATTATGCCTGGTTGGCCGAGTAAATTGATAGAATAATTATGATTTTGTACTTAATTTGCCAATTATACACTCAAATGTATTATATACTTTCTAGCTCATATACTCCGAGGTTATTCATGCATTTTAGCTAAGCAAGTGGTTGCAAATACTCCTTTGGATACATATCTCTTATTCGGCATGCCTTATACTTCAAACATATATTGGGGATTACATTGTTTAACAACATCTCTATTTTTAAAGGACACATGGCACACTAATTTTTTATGATCCCAACACCATCTATCTTATTCTAAAATTTAGTTCCTCTTCCATTAATATTAATTGCATGCCTCAGCATTCCTTATTGATCATCTTGCATTGTGTACAAGATCAAGAACTTATGGCTCATTAGTAACTTCATGTACATAATTATTAGCACTAGTAAAGTTCTCATGTTTTGATAGATTCAAAAGAAGTGTTCTATTACAAGTGGACTTCATTCATAAGGGCATATTTCTTGCTTCCTAGACAATCTCTCATACCCTTGCTTTAATTAATTACGATTTTGTGGCTTCATAGGAGAGACCAATGATGGGGAAGGTGTAGCATCAATTGCAGCTAGTGCAAGTCTACAGAACACTAGTTGAGGAAGATGAAAGCAAAAGGATGATCCCAACGGGTTAGCATCCCATCTAGACTAAGATAAAGGAGTTTTAGGGAACTGATTGCCGTGTTCACTCTCTGTAGGATGGTATATAAGATAATGGTTGTGGTATTTGGGTTGCTTGTATTGTGACAAGTTTTAAGTCCATCAAAGTACATAAGAAATCTTTCCCCCTCAAGATGCCCCATGCCATCAATGGAAAATCAAAACATGGAACAAATACACAGACCTAAAATTCTCAATCCTGCACTATAGCACTACCTCTAAGGAGGCAGTGTTAATAAATACAAGGAAATGGAAGCTTATTAAGAAATGCAACCATATGAGTTTCTTTCTTTTTTATATAAATTCCAAATGTAAACATATTTGTAGTAGTAGGTAGGTCATGTGGTGCTAGTTAGCAGTTATAATTAATGCTAACGTTACCATAAGGAGGCCTTTCTTGGGAGGAATTCGATCAGATTTTGACTTACCATAAGGAGGCCTTTCTTGGGAGGAATCTGATTGGATTTTGACGATTGTTTGAGAACCAAAATCTGACTCGATTTCCGCTAGGAAATGCCAACATGTGGCCCTTTCTGGCTGTCAGGAGGGACCCGTGCCACATCATTAGCATATGTATTGCCATGTGCCATGTATTTGCTACCATTTTAACCAATCAAAGTGTGCCACGATTTCCTCCAATCAATATTGTTTCAATGTTTGTGCATGTCTCTTGGCTTATGGTTTGGTTAATGTGTTGTGTTGGTGTTGATAGCCATTTATTTTTAGGCTAATGCAATGTGTTGGCATTAATAGCCATCTATTTTTAGGCTGATGTGTAGATAGGTTGTTTATTTGATTTTGTGATGTCGCAATTTTAAGTATTAGGTTCTAGTTTTTAGGGGTTGTAAATTGTTTATGGTCGTGGAAGATTAACCCCCACCATTCGATTCAAAGATGAAATCTGTCCAACACACCATGTATGCAATAGTGAAGAGCACAAAAATCGGATAGTCAACAAATGGGCAAATGAAAAGCTGCCACGTCAATTTGTGATCAGGTTGAGAGGATTTCGGGCATGTTCCTAATCCCCTATAGGGGATTTGATGTTTCAAACCAAACTATTACATGTAGTACTTCATATCCTTTGAAGATCAGGAGCTTCGAAGCACCATCCATGGCAGGAAGAGCACTAGCGTTGGATGTTCCACGTAGAAAAGTGCCTAGAATCCGACTTGTGGGTCGCTGATCGCTCACCGACATGAGCTTGCAAGATTCTAAGCACTTTCTTATTCCCCTATAAGTAGATACAAGTACTCAAACCTGTCTACGATGGGTTTGTTCCCAATTTCATAATTTTGCAAGCATGCAATACACACCTTTGATATGACATGCTTATATTTTATATTTTATTGCGACCAAGTAATTTGTTTTTAACTTTACCATGTGGCATAGTTGTGTATGAAGAATTGATAATACGAGAAGAGATGAACATAAAAATATAATTTTTAAAATTTTAATGTAATTATATTTAAATCTTAATATAATTTCTATAATTAAGAAAATATAGAAAATTAAGAGTTTGAATATTGTATAACTTTGTTCAAGCCATAGAAAATATAAGATATCATTTTATTTTCTTTATATTTTGAATATATTTTTGCAATATCTTGAATCAACTTTATTTTTTCTTTATGCATTTTCTTTTCCAATGGTATTTGAAATTACATTTCAACTGAAATTACATATCAACTAAAATTATTCAAGAAGGCCTATGAGACATTGCATGCAAAGTCATAGAGTCCTTCACTTTTAACATTTATTGAACACATCAATCTTGTTCTCAATTGATTTATCTTTAGCATGAGGTCACTTGACTAAAGGAGACTTTGGCTTGTCTTTCTCTCCTCACAATGCCTCCTTTTAGCAAGTCTTTACCTCTACTTTGGTCCCACTTTAGCCAATAGAAGTACAACATACACATACTGCATTATGAGATAATCTAGAAGTGTTTATGTGTGTTATTTTCAGACTTGTTCTTGACTATTCAAGCATGGGTACATAGTAATCAACTTCAAAAGCTTCGCCATAGCGCCTTAGCTTAGCCATAGATGATTGCACGTTTGTAATAGAGAAAACCGCTTTGTTTTCACTACCATGCAATACCTCCCCTTTCTAAACTGAAGCATCATCACATGACACTGTAGTTAAGCAACTCTCTGATCAAAGAGCAGAGAGTAGACTTATAGTTATGTCCAATGGATTGAAGCATTGAATTTGTGAGAGCTTTGAAAGAATGTGGTTGTGATCATCCAATTGTGAAAAGTCTTTGGCTTCGAGATGGAATGATCAATGATCCAATTCAACCTTGCGTGCACACCTTCCTTTATCATCTCTTCCTCTAGCTCTCTTGCCCATTAGATAATGGATTTTTCTCCCAGCAAGAGCAAGCCATTCGATCATCGCCTGAGAGTGGTGGATTGTGCGAGGAGGAAGAAGTTTTCCAAAACAATTCTTTAAGCTATCTGTAAGAGGAAGCACTTTGATCACCATCTTCGTGATCGTTAAGGGAGAAAGCGTAAGAATTCTTCATCGTTGTGGGAGGAAGACTACAAGAAGTTCTCCAGTAGAGCAAGCAATTCTATCTTTGTCTTGAAGCACGTGCTCACTTGCTAATCTCGAGGGTTTCTGTCTGTCTTGAAGTGATCTTTCGCCGAGAAATTTGAAGCTCTTGGCAGCATCACAACAAGATTGCTAGCAAAGGAGGAGGCAAGTTTGAGAAGAGGCAAGGTGAGGAGGTCATGGAAGAGGGAATGAGGAGGGGAAAGATCATTCCAAGCCCTTGATAGGAGCATTTTTGGGAGCTTTTGATGCAATCCCAAGGTACGTGAATGCGAAGCTTTTGCTAGAGGGGAAGCTGGAAGAATCGAAGGGGATGGGAGGACATTTTGTCAAGGTGAACAAAAAGGTTGTAGATGCAACAAAGAGAGGGGGCACGATGAAAGGGGAGAAGAAGAGAGATAGCATCATGACTTTTTGTTTCTTGGAAAAGGTGGAAGGAAGAGGAGAGGACTCGAGGAGAGGAGTCGCAAGCAACTTTCATGGAAATTAGCTGATGGCATGAAACCATGTACGTTGTAGTTGTGCGTGAGGCGATGGTTATTGTGGAAGAATCAACACGTAGAGGACCCCTTATGGACATGTGGAAGAGCCTTTGCTTACGACCTCAAACTCTAGGCAGATGCACCACATGGTCAAGTTTAACGTAGTTAGATTAAGTTTATTGTAATCAGCTTTCGATGACATGGCAAGGAAGTCGTTTGATGTAACTGATTTGAGAACTCAATAAAGCCATAGTTGAAGCCCATAGTTGGGGTGCTTGTCTCATCTTGCCTTTGCAGTTTCTTGCTTTGTCTTTTGTGCATTATGTCCTTTGGTGGAGATGCTAGATAACGCACGGTGAAGATGGTTTTGATGGAGCATGATGGTAATGCGACACAATCAGAGGATCATACCAGCTTTTCCAGATCACCCCAAAAATTCTAGAGACACTGGTCAGAGCTGGTGCAGTCAAACATTAATGTGGCAGTGATAGCTATGAGATCAATAGCCTCATCATTGACTTTTCGTCCTAGTCATGACTCAAAAGTTCGCCCAAAAGCCTATTTACGGGTGCTCCTGATGAAGACATCTACATGTGGTTGGATCACTTTGATAATCGTTTGGAATACCACAAATGGGCAGATCATCAGAAGGTGGAGGAAATAAGGCCAACATTGCAAGGTCTTGCAGCTGCTTGGTACCACCAATTGGATCAATAGATAAAAGATTCATGGCCTCATTTGCGACTATCCCTTTTCTCGACGTTTAGCAACACAGATATAATCAAGGATGCACTCACTCAATCGCAGGAGCTAAGACAACTACCTTTCAAAAGTGTGTCGCAATTTGGTGTCAAAGTGACACATTTGTTGATGCTTGTTGATGACAACATGGTGGAGGATCTCAAACTATTTTTTCCTCTGGCCGAGATTAGATGCAAATATTTCTCAACATACTCAAGATCAGGGTCTAAAAAGCTTGAATGAAGTGTTGGTAGCACAACCGATCGGATTCAATTCAGCAAAGCATGTGTCCAAAGTTCCAATACTTCCTCCCATACTTCCGACCCCTACATCTGGTCCAACTCCAATGGATATTGATCATGTTCATAATGTCCAAGAGCATGCGACCACCGTTTCGAAGGCCATTTCAAGAAAGTCCAAATTACCGGATCGTGATCCTCAAGGCAAGCCCAAGTGTTTCCTTTGTAAGAAGTATGGCCATGCATGATTTTTTCAAGTTAGTTTCGTTAATAAGCTAAATTTTTATATTGGTGTCAAAAGTTTGTATGCCCTAATAAAAATTAATGTTTGAAACATTCGCCAAGATTTGAGACTTTATGCAAAAATATCTAAAGTTTTGCAGGATTTACATGTTTTCCTTCAAAACTCAAAAGAAAATATATAAAAAAGTACTACATTCTACCAATCTTGTGAAACTAAAAAAATGAGCTTGAAAACTTTTGCTAAGATTTTATATTAATATATAAGCATAGCCTCAAAAAAAACATCCCTGAGTATGGCCACGTGAAAAAAATATTGTCACCAAATTTTGGCATTGCAAAGGCAAGCTCCTATCCAAAGTGCACAAGTTCACCAATATCAACTGTCATTGATCTCGGGAAAAGATCAACTGGGGTAGTTGAGAGAGTGACCATCCCAGCTCCAAACGCATCTCTCAAACTGTCCATGTCATTTGTCATTGAGGCATATTGCAATGGTTCCAATATTTTAGTCTTGGTGGATTCAAGTAGCTCTTTGACAACAGTTCATAATTTTTTTTGAATAATTCTCTTTTGATGACTTATTCTATTCCCCCCAGTGAAGTATTGTTTGGTGGTGCACACACTTTCATTTGTTTGCTCTTGTATGTAATGTTCCAATTTGTTTCAGCTTACAAGGATTTCAAGTACACTCAATAGTGTTGATACATCAGATCTTTCCTCTCACTATCAGGTGCTATTGTCTGATAGCAAACAAAGCTATGATTGATTTCCACAATCAAGTTCTTTTGATCCTAGGTCTCTCTCCAGTCAAATGGGTCTCTTCCCTGACCAAGTATCAACCATAACAATAGTCAAAGATGTGTCGGTCCGAGCACAAATAAATCAGTTGTTGGTTCGATACCCACAAGCATTCGTAGACGAGAAGCCAACAATTACAACCGCTGACATTGTCCATGAAGTCCCTACAGCTGACACAAGGCTAGTGTCTGCAGCACAAAGAAGGTCGCTCGAATAACTAAAAGAGATACACAAACAAGTACAAATGATGTTGAAAGAAAACATCATCAAATACTCCAAAAGCCCTTAAGGCCTCTTGAGAGCCCCATCTCACCAAGAAAAATGATAACACTTTTCATTTTTGTGTGGATTTCAGACCACTCAACAAAGTTAGAGTTTCAAGTGGCCTGCCCAAACTCGAGTAATTTGTTTTTCTTATATTGTTGTGGGTGTATCCCAAGGAATTTTTACCACAATGCCTTCCTCAGGATACTCTTGGATCAATCGTGTCAAAACATTCTTCCGTTCTCTGACAAATTGAACCTGGCGCACAATGTTTAAAGAAATTGTCGAAGGAGATGTCAGCGGATCAGCAAATGGTTAACGTAGATCTTTTTGCAGTGAAAGAGAAACTTACTGTGGCACAGTATTCATGGAATGGACCGTCAGCGATGGTCAAGCTATCTGCATCTGCGTTGATGATCACAAAAGCTATCGTGCCAACAAGAGTAGAGATTGTGCCTCTTGCTGTGCGCATTAGTGACGACGCCCAAGGGACATAGATGGCAATTGTTGTCTCAGGCAGCATTGTAATGTTACAATCAAATGGCTCTCCCTTGATGAGGTTCGTAGTAGCATCTATGTGAAGTGACAAGGTTGATGTACCTCCTCCAACTGCTTTCTTGACAATCGTGGGACCTTCGATGCAGTAGAATGAGTCAGCGACTAGGCTGTCCCTAAAGCTCGACACATATGCATGCCGGACTACCGAGGTGACAGTGTCACAGTTCTGAGAATCAGTGAAATCAGCCCTTAGGCATGTGGAATATGAAACATCCCTAGCCTTGTAGGTCCCGTATTTAACCAACAACTTCCCCTCGAACGTGAATCGGAAGCGTACAAACTTGGACAGCTCAGATATCTTGAGAACTGGCAGTGAATTCCCCCCCCGCACAAAGTTATCTCCTACAGCAACCAATGCTCTAGTGGGCTCACTGCTGCACCTACGAAAGGGGTCGTTGATGGAATTCACTTCATCACCAATTTCTTTTTTCACAACAGAGTTTCTACTTGCTGTAAATATGCATATGCGTCCATTAGTGAACCACTAAACAATAAATCAAATCTGTGTAGACAAGGTCCTATGACTCCTCTTCACTAATGAAACATTGTATGGATGTGTTCCCTTTGCTAACAGCTGGAATATAACAGCAAGCAGAAACTACATGACAGGAGAACAAAGAATTAGGGAGATGAAAACTTGCAAGTTTCCCCTATGCCCACAGTAATAGCAATGCTAAGATAGAGTACTTTGTCTATGTAGGACAAAGGGTACCTATCCCAAAATCAAAGCTGCAATTACAAGGAGCCGGTTTGTATGTCTTGCAAGTACAAATGTGTGACCTCTAGCAGAATGGCAAAAAAAAATTACAGTTTCAGTGCATCAGCACTTACTGTTTTCACTGGACAAAACCTATCTGATGAAAGTATGCATATGCTGCATTGTTGTAACAGCAAACAGAAAATGCTGTGTGTGTACACAAGCTTCTACAACCCCCCTTCAGTGATCACACAGTCTACGAATTTGTTCCACTTCATGGGCAATTTTTTAAATCCCTACACAGTTCGTATCTCCTCCAAGTGTTCTTAGAATCCAACAAAATAAAAATACAGTTTCACTGCATGAACACTTATTTTTTCCCCCTGCACGTATGCATGTGTGTGCAGTAGTTGAACAACAAATAGAAACAAATGTGAGTGCACAAGCCTCTACGATCCCTCTTCAGTGATCACGCACTGTGGAAAAACTCCAATGTAACAGTCTACAAAAAGTACATGGGAGCGAAAACAAGCATTGAGGAGATGGCCCAAAGTGTATTGAATACTAAAACACAAAAAAACCTCTCTCTACAATAAATAACAACGATCTGAGAAGTCTAAACTTGCAATTTTGATAGTGGAAGAGCAAACAGAAAATGAAATATATGTGGGTAAGAGACTACGACCCCACTTGAGCAACTAGGATTGGGTCAGTTTCTTTAAATCTGGTACAAATGCAGTTTAAGAGTCATGGAAAAGCATAGTCAAGGCATGTCAAGCATTGCGCGAAGAATTTTCGATAGCTAGCACATAGTTAACTCTGCATTTAACGCACGACCAACGATCTCAGGAGCGAATGGGCAATTAAAGGCTCTTATGATCACATTTTCCTAGAACAGTTTCTATTCTCCTCGTAAACCAGATGTGATGCACACACTTGTAGTACAAATGGAAAGCGACTTGCACATTTGTAAATTTAAGCTACAAGCCCAGTACGCAACAACATATCCAGAGAAGACCGTTACAAAAGGACAACAAAGTATGCAACAATATATTCAACGACAACTATTACAAAGGACAACCATTCCTTTTCATATGTCCAATATGTGCAAGCAATGACTCCAATTCGATAAGACAAGGAAGTTTCGGGCTTGGCTAAAAGCTACTAGGAGTGCCGTTTCCTGGGAGATGCTAACATTGACTGGCCCGCACATTTCCTATACTTGCAACAGTAACAACTGAGCCTAGGGTTTGAGTAAAAAAACCTGCAAATAGGATAACGATTGCACTCCAAAGTTACCAATTCGTACCACATCAAATTCTGTTTTCTTTTTGCACAGCATAGACAGTTAAAGAAAACAGAAAAGGACATTACCTTCTGCATACGCTTGCCTTGCCACGGCAAGGAAATCTTTTCGCAAGGATTTGGCAGCACTTGCTTTCTGTATTCCACTGGCCTTTGAAATGCCACCAGGTTGAATTGCTACAGAGTACGGTCTCATGACCTTGGGCCCATTCGACGAAGCAGTGTCCTCTGCTTTATAGCAAAAAGACCAAGCGTTGACCTTATCGATTTAAAAAAAAAGGGAAGATGGAAGAGCACATTCCAGAAGTTACTGTGGACATAATTTATCAAAAAAGGATAGCAAGCACAACAATGCTGCAATAGAAAAGTATGCAAATATAAGTATGTTGCAACCCTGGCTTCAAAAGCTACAATAGATGAGGGGCAGTTGCATCTACTTCAAAGCATGGCTAGCAACAATACTATCTCCTCTAAAAGATAATTTTTGGGTCACAACTCACAAATTGCTTCTGCTAATATCCTTCTCTTCCACTAACTTGTGTGTTCAAACAAGAGGAGGGAGTGCTGGCTGGAAGTACAGCGACCATTTCAAGCCAATGTGTAATGCAACTTCACATATGATACTAGTGGGTGCCAAAACTTGAACAGTGCGCACAATCATTGGCCAACTTACTCTCAAATTCGTTCATGGGGAACTTGGATGACTGGCCAACCTCCTTCGCAGTGGTTAATGTGTGTACATATATGCGTATCAATACTTCCTTTCCTTACTGGGTTGACAGCCCTTCCTTTAACCCACCAGACAATCCAAGCAGGTTTTGTGCGGAGCTAGGACCCTTGGAACTCAGCCGGAACATTCAAGCATGCTAGAAGGCCGAGCAAAACGCAAAGCTTTTGCTGATGAGGTAAATTCTCACACAAAAAAATTAGTGATTGTTTGTGATGACAACAGGGCTAAACAACATTTCGGAGAGGCTTGCCTGTTTTCTCTCTTGTAAATATACTGCAAGGCACTTGTATATACACTGCAAGGCAGGAATATAACATGATCATGTTTTATATTCAAGGTCTCCTTGATAGCCTTTTGTGGGTGTTCTTTAGTTTCTCTTTATACTTGTCATAGTAGGATTGTTTAGGTGCAAAATTAAATTTTGTTTTATAGTGTTGGCGGTTTACCAAGCAAATGTTTCTCTTTTGTCTGATTGCAGGATGTGTGCAATATGTGCAATGTGAAGAGGCTATCCAACTAGTGGAGTTTTTGTAAATATGCAGACAATGTGTGGGCTATGGCTGCAGAATGCTTTGAGGACATGCAACAACAGGGTATGAGGCCAGATGCAATTACATTCACACGGAATGCCTTGATTACCGCGTGCAACAAAAGTATGACGATCTTCAAATCTTCCTTGTCCATCTCTAGATGTGCCGAGTTTGCAAATTCTTTATTCCACCAAAAATAATGTTGGCATTCACAAATCAAAAGACAATCAACTCTTGTTGTTTGCTACATCTATTGCATGATTGCATAACCTGCCATTTCAACTCTACATGTCTGCTATTATTTGCTGCTCTTTATTCTGCTACATTGAGCAAGGCACAGCTCATAGATGCATCCAATAGCCTCACATTAAATGTTTGCATATCTCTTGCAATTTCTGTTCATGAGCATTCTGCCACTTTGAGCTAGACACAGCTCATAGATGCACCACATAGCCTGACATTTAATGCTTGCATATCTCTTCCAATTTTGTGTTCATCAGAATTTTTTGTTCATACCACTTTGAGCCAGACACATGCATCGCATAGCCTAACATTTAATGCTTGCATCTCTCTTTCAATTTTCTATATGCATTGTGCCAATGAAGAGCCAAACATAGGCTGATAGATGCAACACATAACCTATTATGTAAGACCTCAGATTGTGTATGCATAAAATTTCAGCATCGGAAACATTCGAATTAGTGGCATATGATATCGCAGGTCCATTTCCAATTTCAAAATTAGGAAACACATATATCATTGTGCTGACTGATTATGTGACAAGGTGGGTGATTGCAAAGCCATTGATCTCAGCAAAAGCATCAGATATCGCGAACTTCCCCATTGATAACGTTATTTTGCAACTTGGTTATCCAAAGTTCATTTTATCTGATCAGGGCACGAACTTCAAATCTGAAGTCATGAAGATTGTGACAGAACTGCTCAATATAAAGCAACAACTTAGTAGTCCGTTGCATCGGTCCGATTGTAATGGGTTGACGGAGAGACTCAATAGAGCGATCAAATTAATGTTGGCAATGTACATTGATCCACAACACACAAACTGGGATGCCTCGTTTAGCAGCATAAAACACAGCTTTACAAGAATCTACACAGATCAGTCCTTTTGAGTCACTTTTTGGAAGACCTCCAAGGTTTCAGGCAGAAACTGGTATGACTCAGATCTTAGACATAAAGAATCGGGATGCGGTTCAATGGTCAGAAGTTTTGCAACAAGCTGTAGAATTCATATGCCAAAATGCTGCTGCACATCTGAAGAAAGCCCAAGCTCGACAAAAGAGATGCTATGACAAGAAACACAAGTTTATAGAATGTGAGCTGGGAGATCTTGTAATGCTGTACTGTCCGACCCGAAAGAAAGGTTTGGCCGAGAAGTTCTTAGCAAAATGGGTTGGCCCATACCCCGACGAGTAGGGCGAGCGACGTACTACTTGCTCAGATGCGCACGTGCTCGAAAGACACAAACGACTGCTCACATCGCAAATCCTAGCCTAGTGGTTAAGGAGTGTGTGTGTGTGTGTGAGTGTGCGTGAGTTCAACCCTTAGAAAAAAAAGCTGAAGCCGTTTCATTCAAGGCCTATCATCCTTTAGGGGGGTAGACGTGGCAGGTGCAGTTTAATGTAATTAGATTAAGTTTATTGTAATGAGCTTTAGACGACATGGCAATGAAGCCGTTTGATGTAACCGTTTTGAGCTTGCCTTTGCAGTTATATAAGAAGAAGATGAATCATGATACTTTGAGCCGTTAAAAATAGGATCTGATACTTTCCTATTCCCCTATAAATGATCTGATACAACTGAACTGGTAAACTTCATATCCTTGTGAAAGTTCGTTAAGATGACAAGCAGCCTGTTCGAAGCATCATCCATGGCTGCCACAACCAACGCTAATGCGGCCCCCAAGGAATCCCTCTTCTTGGTCCCCGTCTTCCCCAACGAACCGCACACCCTCCACTGCTTGCATATCGATCTCGCCTCCAAATCCCAGCAAGAAATCGCCTTCCATAACCCCCACGTCCTTGACTCCATCTTCCTCGAAGGCCATTCCTGCTTCTCTTTCGGTGCATCCGTCATGATTCTAGGAGGCTTTGCCTATGACGAGCGAAAACTTGCATCATCTGAGCTTCACATCCTTAACACCCTGGATGGCACATGGACGAGAAGGGCAAGCATGGGTTTTGCACGGGGTTAGTTCGCATGGGCGATCATGAATGAATGCCTTTATGTGGCGGGAGGCTATGGATGACAGGATATCGGTGCTAGAGTTGAAACAGAAGTTTATGATTTCAAAGCCGGAACATGGTCTCACATCACCGACATGCCCCTGCGGATGTTAGTCGATGTGTTCTTTAAATGGAGAGGGAGACTGTTTGTACGTGGATACATTCAAGAAAGCAAAACCCTGAAGTTTTTTTCGTACCAGCCGTCATCGAATGAATGGAAGGAAGAAGCATGGATGCTCAGCGTACTGAAGGATGTAAAGCCATTGTCCACAAACAAGCTTGTGGCTTCAGGCAATGAAGATACCCTTTACATGCTCGGGTTAGGGGAAACCTCGATGAGAGGGGAGTGTGAGACAGATCCAGTGTATTTGAAGATTGTAAAGCTGAATTCTGAGAATCTCAAGTGGAAGATATTTCGATGAAGTCTTGCACTACGACTGCCAGTGCACAATGGCCATGGACAGACATCCAAGCTTCCACATGCTTGCCGGAAACACGGTCCATCCATTCAGACCAGGATGAGGACATCAAGTTCAAACGCATCAAAGAGGTTCTTAAGGTTTCTTTGCTGTGTCCATCTATGTGGGATACAGCCATAATCACTACCTAGTTGTTTCCATAGCTGAAGTTGGAAGCCTGAAGACTTAGTGTTTCTTTTCTTTTGAGAGTAGATGACTGTCAGAAAGCACCTTTAATGATTGATCTTTTGATACATCTCTGAACAGAGATGGCATTTTGTTTCAAAGCTAATGAGGGTGTTGTGGTGCTCACTCATCCAAGTGAAGGATGACTTTTGATGCAAGCATCATGACCACCCATGCCCCCCGATTTCAGATTGCTACCTTTTCTGCTTCACTTGCACTATAGCAACCTCCTCTGTTATCCATAGTTTTGTGTCTTTGAGTGCTTAAGAACGTCAATCTTGTTAGTTCTAGTTCTGCTAGTAGAATATGTTTATCTCTGTTACTTTATATTGATGAGTTGGTAGATTTTATCAAGACGGCGAGGAGGGGCTAGTTCTTTGTTTGAGACATGCTCTTTGGTGTATGAATCATGTGGTGTTGACTTACTCTTCACTGGAATCGCTTTAGCAGTTGGCTGCATTGGAGTCCTAGTGTAGACAGAGGTAAACCTTTCCGGTTGAATATGCATGATTTGACAAACTAAGGGAAATGTGTACGAGGTGGTGGGAATCCACGTAACTGAACGTAGTTTTTCTTAGCCCAGTTTAGGGACATAATCTTGATAGAGTCTGTTGCAGGCCCTTTACGTACACTGTCGATATCTATGGTTCTGCCCAACAGCTATGTATAGGGCATCCTTGTAGAGAATCTATGTATAAGACATTTTTTTCGGGCCTAAGCTTAATTATACCAAGTCCGGATGTACAGTACAAAAAGTCTTTTGGAAGTCCTATTATTCAATTGTTTGTTTGGTTGCCACATGTATTCATGTAAGATCCTACATGTAAATATTCAAGGTCCATGACCTTAGCATAAACGGTAAAATACCTCTTGGCCCTTTGTACTCCCTTCTCCCTTATGTGGAAGGACATAAGGTAATATATATATATATATATATATATATATATTTGGGGGGGGGGGGTTTGTGTGCTTCATTGCCCAGCTAATAGGTGTTGTTGCATGCAAGCCAAGTTCATGCACCTCCAAGACCAAGCCTACCATCTTCCAAGCTAAGTTGTGGGGCCGAGCCAAGGACATACCCCTTTTGAGCTGAAGTTCTTTGATTCCTCTAAACCAAGTCCTTCATGGTGTTGTAGCATCTGTCATTGTAGTCGTGTTGAGCGACAAAGGTGTTGGCACTGTGGACTTCTTTGGTTGCCATGTGTATTCATAAGATCCCACATTCACATATTAAATGTCCTTGACCCTAGTATAAAGGGTAAATAAAATATCCTTGGCTCCCCAAGGGAATAATGGAGGGTTGGGGGGGGCAAGCCTCAAGACGTTGGCCACCTTGTGTGCTTCATCACCTTGCCATGGGTGTTGCTGCTCATTCTAATTCATCTACAACTATGTGTACCCCCCTCGGCGGCCCTTCTTCTCCCCACCTTTTTCTTCAAATTACATAACATAAAACATATATTTGTACTATATATTACATAACATGGTACATAGTACATTACATATACAAAACATGGTAACATAGCATATTGTAACGCCTTAGGACCTCCTTTGTAGTATATTTTCCAATGATGAGCTCTCTTATACCAACTTATAGCTATAAGTAACATGCAATAATATAGCTCTTTGTGTATCTAAATCTATATTAGATAATTCACAAGTCGCTTGGCCTCATCTTTGAAAATAGTGACTTCAATTCAAAATAATCCTTCGCTTATGGTAGATGCAATAATCAAGTTAGTGCTATCTGTGCTTGTTTCTCTTACATACATATGCAAAAACAATTTGAAATTTCAATCTTCAAAACAAAAAATTTTACTAACCTCAAACTTAATTTGCTATCAAGGCAACCCAAACACACAGGTTCAATATCATATTAGGACACCACTCCCAAAACCCACCCACCCACAGACACCTACCCACACAAAGGGAAGAAAAAAGAAGACGAATAAGAAGAAGAGGGGAGAGAACATAGGAATGGATGAAAATAACAAACCATTGTGAAGAGAGATAAAGAAAGAAATATCTATTGACGTATGCAGAAGACGTCATGGGTCTATGAGGCAAAGTACAAATGCTAAAAAGTGACTTGCTACATCTACATAACTAGAGAAATGGGGGAGTGCACAAAGCTCAACTCCTCTTGAGTTATAATTACGTTCTTGTAATATCATAAGGTGTCCATAACATCGGCTTAAGGGTGAGAGTCATTGGGTTTGGATTTGAAGTCCCTAATATATATTTGTACTATATATTACATAACATGGTGCATAGTACATTACATATACAAAACATGGTAACATAGTATATTGTATCGCCTTGGGACCTCCTTTGTAGTATATTTTCCAATGATGAGCTCTCTTATACCGACTTATAGCCTATAAGTAACATGCAATAATATAGTTCTTACATTACTCTATATTGTATAAATCCTAGTATAATTTTTCATTTTAAAGAATCTCTTTAATAACTTTAATAAATAAAAATCATTTAAATCCATGGATAAACTATGTGTGTGTGTGTGTGTGTGTGTGTGTGTGTGTGTGTGTGTGCATACGTATGTACGTATGTACGTATGCATATATATATATAAGGTCCATGCATTAGATTAATTTACCATGAGAGTCCTCTAAAATCTCAAAGACTTAATAACGGTGTTAATAAACACCTTTTAGAGTTTCGAAACTCTAAAATCTCCAAGAGTTAATAACAGTGCCAATAAACACCATTCAGAGTTTCAAAAAGAAAAAATGGTATAATCTCAAAGAACTCTATAATGGTGCCAATAAACACCTTGCAATAGTTACAAATATTTTTTAAGCAAACACCTTCAAATGACGTATCTTGATGGAGGGGGAAAGAGAGGGAAATTTGTTATTACAAAAAAAAAGTAAAATTAAAAATTGTAATTTAATTTAATTTGTTTTGTTTTGTTTTATTTTATTTTTATCACCGCCTTCATGGTGCTGATCTCTTAGACAAGGGAAGGAGGAAGGAGAGGAGAAGGGAAGAGAGAGGCAGAGAAGGGAGGAGAAAGAGAAGGAAGAGGAAGAGGGGGAACGGAGCGCAGCGCGAGGGAGAGGGAGAGGGAGGAAGGGAGGAGAGCACGATGGGAGCGAGAGTAGAAGGAAAGACTAGAGTGGAAGGAAGAGGGAGAGAGGAAGGGAGAGCCCCTTGCCCCATTCCCTCCCTCCTTCCCTCCCCCCCCCTTCCCCTTCCCCCTTCCCCTTTCCCCTTTCCCCCCATTCCTCCCCCTCTCCCCTTTCCCGTCCCCTCCCCCTCCCTTTCCTCCCTTCCCCCCTTCTCCACCCCCCTCTCTCCCCTTTTCCCCTCCCCCCGCCTTTTCCCCTCGTTCCCCCTTCCCCCCCCCCCCCCCCCCCCCCTTCCCTCTTCTCTATTCCATTAATTTCCTTTCTTCCCTACCCTCCCCAAGATAAATTTTTAAGGGCGAATATTTTCCCAAAGACGAATTTAGGAGGTTCTCCAAACTAGTGTGGCTAATCTTTCAATCTTGAAATTTGATAAATTCACCCAAAAATTAATGAAACTTTATTGTATGAGGTCCAAATTTAGCCCTCCAAGTACTCAAATCGATTGGCATAAGCCATCTAAAGTCATCTATAAGGTAAGAATTTTCAAATTCCAACTTATTAAAAACTTGTGAATGAAGTTTAATTATACTTAAACTAAATTCACAGGCTGATATTTGTAACTCTACCCCATGCCCTAAATCCTAAACCTTGATCCCCTATAGCCTAAACCCAAATTCCTATACCGTAAACATTATTTCCTATAACTTAAACCCTAAAACTTATACCTTAAATCCTAAACCCCATTCCCCCCTTTCCTCCATTCGCCCCTTCCCCCCCTTCCCCTTGTGAAGATAGTGGGAGAGAGGGAAGGAGTCTCACTTGCGGCTTTCTCACATGCACAAATGGGGGAATACACACAAAGGTGGAGGCTGAAAACAGTTTTCCTCTTCTTAGTTGTGAAAGCCAAAAGAACTCTAGTACAAAGAAATAGAAGAACCCTATATGTGGGTCTCAAACCAAACTCAACTAACTAAGGTGGCATACTAACTGAGCCACAAACTAGAGTAGATAAGGATAGCTGTCATCCAGCTATTATTCGTGGGCGGTGTACTAACCGCATCTCCAGCTAACAAGTCGGTGACATAAATACACAACGGTCACCCTGGCATATCGCGAGTGGAGCTCGATATCTCAACACTCCCCCTCGAGCTCAATCCCAATTCCTGCACACCAAACTTGCACAGCTTCTCTGCGCCCAATGCTTTCGTGAATATGTCAGCTACCTGATCCTCTGTGCTGACATAAACTAGATCAATAAGACCTAGTAAATCCTTCTCCCGCACATAGTGATAATGCACCTCAATGTGCTTCGTTCTAGCATGAAAGACTGGGTTCTTTGCCAAGTGTATGCTGCTCATGTTGTCACAATAAATGACAACTGGCCCATCTGTAGACTGATGCATATCATAGAGTAGCTTATGCAACCAAGCTACCTCACATGCAGCCATTGCTGCACCCCTGTACTCAGCCTCTATGCTCGACAAGGCAACTGTAGACTGTTTCTTGCTGCTCCAAGTGACTTCAACACTCCCAAAAGAGAACACATACCCACTGGTAGATCGTCTATCAGAAATACTACCAGCCCAATCAGCATCAGTGTATCCATGCAACTGTATCTGAACCCCAACCTCATAAAATAGTCCATACTGCAATGTGGACTTCACATACCTGAGTATGCGTCTAGCCGCATCCAAATGCGGTTTCCTTGGAGCCTGCATAAACTGACTTACCAACCCAACAGCATAGCTCAAATCTGGCCTGGTAATAGTCATGTAAATCAAACTTCCTACTATGCGTCTGTACATAGTAGGGTCTTCCAGAAGCTCACCTGCATCTGCGCTCAGCTTCACATTCTGCTCCAAAGGAACTGAAATAGGCTTACAGCCTGTCATCCCATATTTGGACAGCATGTCCAATCCATACTGCCTCTGCAAGAGCTGTATCCCACTTGGTGATCTAATCACCTCAATGCCCAAGAAATAACGTAGCTCTCCCAAATCCTTCATCTCAAACTTCTGCCTCAATAGCATTTTCACATGAAGGATATCTTCATCACTATCACCTGTGATGATCAAATCATCAACGTAAATGACCAGCAGCATAATCCCTTTCTCTGTTTTTCTCACATAGAGTGAGAAATCTGCCTTGTAAATCTGAAAGCCAATAGTGACAAGATACTATCCTATCTTGTCAGACCATGCTCTAGGTGCTTGCTTCAAGCCATACAAGGCTTTCTTCAACTTGCAAACAAACTCAAGATGAATAGCATGAACATAACCTGCTGGCTGCTCCATAAAGACCTCTTCTTGCAAATCACCATGCAAGAAGGCATTCTTTACATCCATCTGATGTAAAGACCATCCCTTTGATGCAGCCATAGCAATGGCTGCTCTTACGGTTGCCATCCTTGCAACCGGGCTGAAAGTTTCTTCATAATCAATGCCATATGTCTGTGCATACCCCTTGACAACGAATCTTGCCTTGTATCTATTCACAGAACCATCTGCATTGTGCTTGATCTTATAAACCCATTTACAGCCAATTGCATTCTTGCCTTTAGGCAAAGGCACCGATTCCCATGTAGCATTAGCATCCAAGGCATCCATTTCTTCATCCATGGCTTTCTCCCAGTTTTCATTTCCCATGGCTTGCTCAAAAGAAGTGGGTTCTGGTTCCTGTATCACTTTGACCATATAGGCATAGTGAATGGCTGTAAATCCATCATATTTCAGCCTATCCACAGGATACCTGACCCTGGTAGACCTGCGCAAAATAGGCTCACTTCCAGGTGCTCTCAAAACATCCCTGGTCTTCCTTACTCCAGGTGTAACAACAGAAGGAATACCCAACTCATCATCAATGCTCTGTTCTGAGCCACTGGATTCACCATCCACACAAGAGTGACCTGCATTCACATCAAACATGGGCTGATCTACCTTCTCGTTTCCTTTTCGTGATACCTGCGTACCACTCTCTGCATTGCTTTGAGGGGATTCTCCTGATCTCAATCTGCCTGCCTATGGCGAAGTATGTGAACCACTGGTAGAGGACACTCCAGGTCCACTGATATTTTGTGATTGCTGCTGTGCATTCTGTGCAGCATTACCATTTTGTGCATCTACATCAATCATCACATTTACTGGTTTATACCAGCTGCTCATCTCATCAAAAACAACATCTCTGCTCACTGTGAACTTTCGTGTAGAAGGGTTATAGCATCTATACCCTTTTTGCTACAGAGAATAACCAATAAAGACGCACTTCTCAGCTTTTGGATCCAACTTGGACCTCAACTCATCTGGCACATGGACATAGGCAATGCAACCAAAAATTTTCAAATGAGAAATATCTGGTTTCCTACCAGTATACATCTCCTCTGGTGTCATGCCATGTATTGCTGCAGTGGGAGTCCTGTTCATTATATAAACTGCTGTAGCAACTGCTTCAGCCCAATAATAATCTGGTAGATCTTTTTCATTTAGCATAGCCCGAGATACCTCTCCAATATGCCTGTTTTTCCTTTCTGCAATTCCATTTTGCTGTGGGGTATGACTGCATGAATATTGCTGCTTTATACCATGCTCCTGCAAGAACCTTGCAAACTCATTTGAGAGGTACTCTCCCCCTCCATCTGACCTTAGGCATTTTATTTGCAGGCCTGTTTCTTTTTCCACCATAGCTTTGAAAGCTTTGAAGTGCCCAAACACTTCACTTTTCTTTTTCATAAAATACATCCACAGTTTTCTGCTGAAGTCATCAATAAATGTGACAAAATAGTGACAGCCTCCAATAGATGCAGCTTTTGTAGTCCACACATCAGAGTGGATTAATTCCAATGGCTTTTTACTCTCTTGAACATGCCTAGGAAAAGGTTTCCTTGCCTGCTTCCCAAATTGACAGGCTTCACAAACCTTGTGCATTTCTGCAACCTTGAATTTAGGAAATCCTGCAACAATATTTTGGGCTTGCATTGATTTAAGTCGCTGTATATTAACATGACCAATGCGTTTGTGCCAAATATCAATATCTGCAACTACACCGGTCCCATGTGCAAACATTGCTGCACTCAATTCAGGCATGTCCGTATCCAACGTAAACATCCTGCCCTTCTTCTTTCCTTTTGCTATCAAGCGACCGTTATTTTTCATATCCTCAACAAAGCATCCATGAGGATTAAATCTAACCTTCAAACCCTGCTCAACCATCTGACCAACAGAAACCAGGTTCTTGGTGATGTTCGGGACATGAAATACATCAGACAAGTATTTCTTTTTCCCATCCTGCATAGACAAAGGAATTTTGCCAATCTGCACAATAGGATGTGCAGTATCATCACCAGTCTCCACAAATCCTGGTTTCTCCATTTTCCTTGCATCTTGCATCCATTCTGCATGACCTGTCATGTGGTTTGACACACCTGAGTCAACATACCACACATCATTTTGTTCTTTTGCACTTGTCACAGAATTGGTCATATGCTGCACTGTTGACTGGGAACATTAGGAAGAACAGGTTCTTCTTCATTTCCTGTAATGAATTCCCAATAGCCTTTTCCCATCAAGAAATTCGTCATTCTAAACTTCCATGCCTGGAAGTTGTTCTTGTCAAGCTTTTTAGTGACAATCTGTGAAAGAGAATCAGATGCCATTACAGAACACTGCAAAATATTCTGTCACTGCAAAAAACACAGCATTTGCCTCACACGGGCAGATCTGCAAAACTGACGAAAGTGGTATTTCACCACACAGTCACTTCCTAGTGACGATTTTGCATCAACAGGCAACAGGCATGAATCTGCAACTCCCAATATCTCTGCACACAGGCATACGATGCAATTTTTGTGGCAACTTTCCACCGACTAGCCGTGCAGTGGTCGCACAGCCAAAAACAGGGCCTTTTTTTGAGTGCCTGCAAAGAACTTCCGCCTTCAAAATGAGCCCCAAAATGGCCTCAAATCAGAAAAATAAAGTCACTAAGGGCTTCGCCCCTCCCCCGCAGCATATACTGCGCTCTCGCCACACCGCGAAGGGCGTCTCAATCTGAAACAGTGCACTCTTGCACTTCTGGCTGTGCTACCTGCAGAGATTTGCTCCCAAAGTCGAAATAGGAAAGCAACACTGGTCTTCTTACCAGGACACCACGAACTTGGCTTGCTTTCTTGAGCTCCTTACCACGAACAAGGCTCTGATACCATGTGAAGATAGTGGGAGAGAGGGAAGGAGTCTCACTTGCGGCTTTCTCACATGCACAAATGGGGGAATACACACAAAGGTGGAGGCTGAAAACAGTTCTCCTCTTCTTAGTTGTGAAAGCCAAAAGAACTCTAGTACAAAGAAATAGAAGAACCCTATATGTGGGTCTCAAACCAAACTCAACTAACTAAGGTGGCATACTAACTGAGCCACAAACTAGAGTAGATAAGGATAGCTATCATCCAGCTATTATTCGTGGGCGGTGTACCAACCGCATCTCCAGCTAACAAGTCGGTGACATAAATACACAACGGTCACCTTGGCATATCGCGAGTGGAGCTCGATATCTCAACACCCCTCCCCCCATTCCCCCTTTCTTCCATTCCCCTCCCCCCCATTCCCCATTCCCCTATTCCCCCTTTTTCTCCATTCCCCCCTTTCCCCCATTCCCCCTTAATTAGGTTAGATTAACATGTGTGCAAAGCATCGTGCCATCGAGTATGAGAGCATTCGAATAATACAGCTTAGATACTATTTTTTTGCGCTTGTGCATAACACGGTGAAAAATGGACTGTGTGACATGTTTGACCATTGAAAGCATATCCGATGGAGATGATATTTGCACGTGCCTCAACATATATTATATTGATGTGTATGCAAGGTATAGCACCCATTGGATATGAGGGCATTCGAATGACATACCTGTGCATAGTACTTGGTTAAAAAACGGGATATGTGGCAACTTTGACCATCCAGAGCATATCTGATGCGCACAATACTTTGCATACAGATCAACATAGGTTGTATTGATTAATTTACAAAGTATCGTGCCCATCGGGTATGTGTGCAATTGAATAACACACCTCAAAGCGTGTGTTTTTTATGGTTGTGCATAACACTTGGTGAAAAATGAGGTTTGTGGTGAGTTTGACCATCTAAATCATATTTGATGGACACGATACGTTGCACAATTCTCAACATCTATTAGATTGACTTGTATTAACAGTATCATACCGATTGGATATAAGTGTATTTGAATAACACACCTCAAATACTATTTTTTGATGGTTGTGCATAATACTTGATGGAAAAAGGGATTTGTAGCGACTTTGACTATCCAGAGCGTATATGATGGGCATGATAATTTGCACACATCTCAAAATAGGTTGTATTGATGAACTTGCAAACCACAGCATATTTGATGGGCAAAATACTTTGCAAAGACCTAGTATGTCTGCATTCAAATAACACACCTTTAAACTCTATTTTTTTGCAATTGTGAATAAGACTTGATGAAAAAGGCGATATGTGACGACTTTGACCATCCAAAGCATATCCAATGGGGATAACACAGTAAAAAAGGGGTTTGTGATCATGTGTTTAACCATCCAATGCATATCCGATGGAAAGATATTTTGCATGCACCTCAAAATAGGTTTTATTTTTACTTGTGCAAAGCATCGTACCCTTTGTGTATGAGCGCATTTGCATAATACACCTTAGGTACTATTTCTTGGTGGTTGTGCATAACACTTCGTGAAAAAAGGTGTTTGTGGTGCGTTTGACCATCCAAAGAATATTCGATGGACATGATATTTTGCAGATGCCTCAACACAAGTTGTATTGATGTGTGTGCAAAGTATCATGACCATTGGATATGAGCGCATTCGAATGACACACCTTAGATACTATTTTTTATGGTTGTGCATAACACTTGGTGAAAAACGGGGTTTGTGGTGACTTTGACCATCTAGAGCATATTTGATGGGCATGATACTTTGTAGATAGCTCAAAATAGATTATATTCATACACGTGCAAAGTATCATGCCTATCGGGTATGTGCATGTTCGAATAACATAGCTCAGAGCATGTTTTTTGGCAATTGTGTATAACACTTGGTGAAAAATGGGGTTTGTGGTAAGTTTAACCATCCAAAGCATATCTGATGGGTAGGATACTTTGTACAAGCCTCAACATAGGTTGGTTTGACATAAGTGAAGATTATTATGTCCATCGAGTATGTCCGCGTATGAATAACACACTTCAAATAATATTTTCTGACGGTTGTGCATAACACTTGATGGAAAATGAGGTTTGTGGTGACTTTGACCATCCAAAGCATATACAATGGGTATGATAATTTGTACGTGCATTAACATAGGTTGGATTCATGTGTGTAGAAAGTATCATGCCCATCGGTTATGTGCATGTTCGAATGACACACCTCACATACTATTTTTTGATGGTTGTGCATAACACGGTGAAAAATGGGATTTGTGGGGACTTTGACCATCAAAAGCATCGCCAATGCATATGATACTTTGCACGTGCTTTAACATAGACTTGGTTGACACATGTGCAAAGGATCATGCCCATTGGTTATGTGCATGGTCAAATAACACACCTCAAATACTATTTTTTAGCTTAAGGTCTAGGATATAGGGTATAGGGTATAGGGTTTAGGATTTAAGGTATGGGTTTTAAGAATTTAAGTTATAGGAAACAGTGTTAATGGTATAGGAATTTGGGTTTAGGCTATAGGGATCAGGGTTTAGGATTTAGGGTATGGGGTAGAGTTACAAATATTAGCCATGCTACAAATATTAGCCTGTGAATTTGGTTTAAATATAATTAAACTTCATTCACAGGTTCTTAATAAGTTGGAATTTGAAAATTCTTACCCTATAAATGACTTTAGATGGGTTATGCCGATCGATTTGAGTACTTGGAGGGCTAAATTTGGACCTCATACGATAAAGTTATGTTAATCTTTGGGCGAATTTATCAAGTATAATTAAACTTCATTCACAGGTTTTATAAGTTGGAATTTGAAAATTCTAACCCTATAGATGACTTTAGATGGCTTATGCTGATCAATTCGAGTACTTGGAGGGCTAAATTTGGACCTCATATGATAAAGTTATGTTAATTTTTGGGCAAATATATCAAATTTCAAGATTGAAAGATTAGCCACACTAGTTTGGAGAAGCTCCTAAATTCATCTTTGGGAAAATATTCACCCTTAAAAATTTATCTTGGGGAGGGTAGGGAAGAAAGGAAATTAATGGAATGGAGGAGAGGAAAGGGGGGGGGGGAAGGGGGAGGAGGAAACGGGGAGGGGGAGGAAAAGGCAAGGGGAGGGGAAAAGGGGAGAGAGGGGGGGGGAAGGGGGGAAAGGGAGAGGGAAAGGGGGGGGAGGGGAGGGGAGGGGAAAGGGGGGAAAGGGGAAAAGGGGAGAGGGGGAGGAAAGGGGGGAAAGGGGGAAGGGGGGAAGGCAGGGGGAGGAAGGGGAAGGGGGGAAGGGAGGGGGGGAGGGGGGAAGGGGAGGGGGGGGGGGAGGGGAGGAAAAGGGGGGGATGGGAAGGGGGGATTGGGCAATGGGCAATGCGGAAATGGGGGAGGGAAGTTTGAATTTTAGAGCGGGAAGTTTGAATTCCTTGAGGGAAGTATATTGACTCTCTCTCCCTCTCCCTCTCCCTTTTCAATCATACCCTCCCTCTCATCGTGTTCCCCTTCCTTCCTCTCTCCCTCTCCCTCTCCCTCTCCCTTGCATTGCATTGCGCTTCCTCTCCCTCTCCCTCTCTCTCGTGTTGCGCACCTGTTCCCCTCCCCCTCCCCCTCTCCCTCTCCTTTCTCCTCCCTTCTCTCCCTCCATCTTTCTCCCCGCGTCTCTCCCTCCCTCCCTCTCTCTCTCTCTCTCTCTCTCTCTCTCCCCTCCTCGTCTCCTCTCTCCCTCCCTTTCTTCTATAGTGTGCGGCGGTGACACACACACATCGAGAGAGAGAGAGAGAGAGAGAGAGAGAGAGAGAGAGAGAGGTTGCACTGCCACGGCAACACAGCGATGACAAGCATAGCGCAGCTCTCTCTCTCTCTCTCTCTCTCTCCATCGTTACTCTGTCTCTCTCTCTCTCTCTCTCTCTCTCTCTCTCTCTCTCCTTCCCGTACCTTCATTCCTTTCCCCTCTTCTTTCCTCTCTTTCCCTCTCTATTCTCTTTTCTTCCTCCTCATCACCCACCTATCTAATTAAATTTATTTTAAAAAATTAATACTCCCTTTTCTACTCTTCCCTTCCTCTCTCCCTCTCCCTTCCTCTCTCCCTCTTCCTTCTACTCTAGTCCTTCCTTCTACTCGGCTCCATCGTGGTCCCCTCCCTTCCTCCCTCTCCCTCTCCCTCTCCCTCGCGTTGCGCTCCATTCCCCCTCTCCCTCTTCCTTTCCTTTCTCCTCCCTTCTCTCCCTCTCTCTTCCCATTCTCCTCCCTTCTCTCCCTCTCTCTTCTCTTCCTCCCTCCCTTGTCCAAGAGATTGGCAGCGCGGAGGCGGCAATAAAAATAAAAATAAAATAAAACAAAACAAAACAAAACAAAACAAAACAAAATAAAACAAAACAAAACAAAATAAAACAAAACAAAACAAAATAAAACAAAACAAAACAAAACAAAATAAAATAAAAATTTTAATTTTAATATAAAAAAATTTCCCTCTCTTTCCCCCTCCATCAAGATACATCATTTGAAGGTGTTTGCTTTAAAAACCTTTGTAACTATTGCAAAGTGTCTATTGGCACCATTATAAAGTTCTTTGAGATTATACCATTTTTACTTTTTGAAACTCTGAATGGTGTTTATTGGCACCGTTATTAACTCTTGGAGATTTTAGAGTTTCAAAACTCTGAAAGGTGTTTATTAACACCGTTATTAAGTCTTGGAGATTTTCGAGGACTCTCATGGTAAATTAATCTAATGCATGGACCTTATACATATATATATATATATATATATATATATATATACGTATATACATACATACATACATATGTACATATGCACGCGCACACACACACACACATATATAGTTTATCCATAGATTTAAATGATTTTTATTTATTAAAGCTATTAATAGGTTAAGAAAAAGTTAAGCTTTTAAATGAAGATTCTTTAAAATGAAAAATTATACTAGGATTTCTACAAAAACTTTGAAAGGTGTTAATTGACACCATTATTAAGTCTTGGCGATTTGAGTTCCAAAACTCTAAACTCTAAAAGGTGTTTATTAACACCATTATTAAGTCTTGGAGATTTTAAAAGACTCAAATGGTAAATTAATCTCATACATGGACCTTAACTATATAAATATAAATATAAAAATCTTATGGGGCATAAATATAAATATAAAAATCTTATGGGGCATGCCCATGCCACGTGGACAGTGCAGTGCACTGGTCCCACCATATGTATCAATGGCCTTTGATCGATGAACCAAGGACATGTACATTCCATGCATGCATTGTGACTCCATATCTACCAGATTTTAGAGTTTTCAAACTCTCAAAAGGTGTTTGTTAATACTAGTATGATATCTTGAAGATTTTAGAGGACTCTCATGGTAAATTAATGTCATCCATGGGCCATACATACATACATACATGCATGCATGCATACATACATACATACATATATACATCCATCCATACATGCATGCATGTATGCATGCATCCATCCATCCATACATGCATACATACGTATAATTTTTTTATACATTTAAATTGCTTTTATTAATTTAAGAGTAATTAAACTATTATTTTTAATTACATTATTAATTTAACTTGTTATTAAGTGCAACATTATAGAGAGATATTTTAAAATTTATTACATGGAAATGACAGTGCCAAAAAGTAAACTTTTGATTCTCGAACAACATTTTCATAAAGTAAACTTTTCATTTGGGAAGTAGTTTAAGGAATAGTCCAAATGTAGACATATGAGTCCAAAATTAATGAAATAAGCGTTATTAGATAACTCATAAGTCACTTGGCCTCATCTTTGAAAATAGCGACTTCAATTCAAAATAATCCTTCTCTTGTGGTAGATGCAATAATCAAGTTAGTGCTATCTATGCTTGTTTTCTCTTACATACATATGCAAAAACAATTCTAAATTTCAATCTTCAAAACAAAAAAATTTACTAACTTCAAACTTAATTCGCTATCAAGGCAATGCAAACACATAGGTTCAATATCATATTAGGACACCCCCCCCAAAACCCACCCACCCATACAAAGGGAAGAAAAAAGAAGAAGAATAAGAAGAAGAGGGGAGAGAACAAAGGAATGGATAAAAATAACAAACCGTTGTGAAGAGAGATAAAGAAAGAAATATCTATTAACGTTTGCAGAAGATGTCACGGGTCTATGAGACAAAGTACAAATGCCAAAAAGTGACTTGCTACATCTACATAATCAAAGAAATGGGGGAGTGCACAAAGCTCAACTCCTCCTGAGTTATTATATGGCATAATTGCATTCTTGTAATATCATAAGGTGGCCTTCATAACATCGGCTTAAGACTGAGAGTCATTGGGTTTGGATTTGAAGTCCCTAATTAATGCCTGCCTAACTCGATGAGCTACCCATTTTCTTTCTTTGCGTGCTTCGGGTGTGCTTCCTTCACTTTGGTGAGTTCACTATTTCTTTTTTTGAGCTTGATTGGGTGAGATTCTCAAATATCCAAATCTTTATACCCTTCAACTTATGTCATTTTGCACCACACCCTGGTAGAGAAGCGAGGATAGATTGGTCTTAGTCCAATGAGCTCCTCAGTCCCGTGTGGAAGGGTAGCCTGACAGTGCACCCCGACTTCCACCTTCTGCTTACACTACGTAGTTTCGCACTCAATATGCCTCCATTATACTCTGTGGTTTGGCTGGAAACAAGATATGTGCAACCTGTGCAGAGCACCGGCGACCAATGACCAAATGAACATGTTTGGAGAGATGGGGAAGCCGTTGCATCCCATGCACCAGGGACTTCTGCATCTGATTACACACTGGACCCCTAAGTCCATCCGTGAAAAGCATGGAGAATGGGAGTCCTCCCCTGAGAGGACTTCGACACCTTTGCGATCTGTGAATAAGAATACGTGAAAATGTTGAGCATTGGTATATGGGTTAGTAGTATAAAATAGGCAACAACATGCTAGATATTGAGCAGAAGTTTGCTTCACGAGATATTATACGTATGTAGTCTACCCATATCTAGATTACAAGAATGTAGATACAAGACTATATTGTAGGGGGCATGGTATAAGGTAATTTGTACGTGCATTTAACTAACTTGCTGAGATTGCGATGAAGGGCCTTTGCGCCATCAAGCTTTCTGCACATAATGCTTGTCTGCGGTTGGAAATGGGTTAGAGAGTAAACTACTAACGAGTTTTTACATGCTCGCCAAATATATAATAGAACTAACAATGCAAACTTACCGTTTATACGTACTGCAGTCTAGGTGGTATGATGAGAAGAAATAAGTTAGAGTCTATAGGAAGCTCTGAGATACATTTCGCATTTAGAAACGAGAAGTATTAATGACTACAACGGATGGACATAGTGCAAAAGATAGCAATGTACAATGGTTGGGATATAGGTTGAGGACTTAATACGGGGATTGGTGATACAAACCAACCTTTAGAAATTCGCATGGTTTAGCGAGAGATGATCTCTTGCTTTAGAACATTTTTTTGATGATGGTCGATATGCCTAGACATGAGGTCACCAGACGAGGATGAGAATACTTTAGACAGACTACTTGTAAAGTATTTAGGCACAAATGTAGCCAAGGAAGGGATTTGATGCCACCGTATGTCACCATGCTCTAGGACTACTACAGATACTTTGTTTTGCTATGACCATTACCTCTATGCAATGAAGCTCTTACATAAGACAAAAAGCTCATTCTACGGCTATGTACTTTCTCCCAGCCATTAATTTAAGAGTTATACACATGTTCACATTGTTGTTTCAAATATATGCCTTCTCCTAAGCTTATTACAAGTGTGTAGACTAGGCATAATTTTTTGATTTTATTTCTAAACAGTCATTAGGATGTCCGATAACTTTTATTATTATAAGCTTCTTTATTGAATTGGTATACAAATTGGACAGACAGTTGCCCTCTCCTTGATAAATAAGGAGAATGAAGTTTGGGTAATTAAGATTAGATCCATGATCACATATAGAGGGAGATATAACTTATACAGTTTGTGACGAAGTTAGTACATTAAGAGGGAAATTGTGAACCTAATGGAACTAGATGGACCTTGTATACTGAAGTTAAGATGTTGCAGTAGTAAACTGAAATACACGTGAAGCATATAGAGGTTATCTCCTAGGTTAACATTGATATAAATAATTGAGATATAGACCCCTTATATTGAATACGATATTCAGTCTAGAGTTTTGACTGGCAAGAGCTTTTTTACTATCATTTACGAAATTTTTTACCATTTATTGAAGATTTTTACTACCATTTATAGAGGAGTCTTATTGACATGTATGAAGTATTCATGAAGTGCAAGTGCCATAATGAAATTATTGCAAATAAAGTTGGTGATAGGGATAACAACCGTGTGCTGGCATGGAGGCCTACAGTCCCACATAAACTTGCCCTTTTTGTGGATGGATGCAGGTGAGTTGGCACACTTCTCAACCAAAGATCTCCTGGGTGACCTGTTAAGCAAGTATGCAGCTGTCTTACATGCCTCAGCCCAATAGCATTCGATAAGACCTGCATACTGTAGCATGCTACCAATCCTATCCAATAGAATCCGATTTATGCCTTCTGCTAAGGCATCATGAGCAAAAAGATGAGGAGTGGTCAACACCCTCTTGATACCAAGTGTATCACATAGATGCTGAAATCTAGAAGAGGTAAACTCTGCATCACCATCAGTCATCAAGCTCAATAGCTTCTTTCTTGACTGATTTTTAGCATTACCCAAGAAGCGCTGAAATGTATCATATACATCATGCTTTCGCTGAATCGGATAGACCCATATGTACTTTGTAGTAGCATCAATAAATGTCACAAAGTAAGAGGCACCACCTAGTGAAACGGTAGGCATAGGCCCACAAACTGCACTATGAACCAACTGCAATGGCTCAAGATACCTCTCACTGACTGTCTTCCTCACAAAGGAGGATCCTGATTGCTGACCATCATCACAATCATGACATAAAATTTGAGAGACATCCATAACAGGAATGTATCTCAATGTTGTAAGGGCTTCCATACCTGCAGTAGACATATGTCCAAGTTTGGCATACCATAAACTAGCTGATGGCTGCTTACTAATCATAAGCATCTTATCCTGGACACTTGATACATGCAATGCATAAGAGAATCCAACCCGTGATCCCCTAGCCATAACCAGATTGCCTCTAGCAATCTTCCATGCATGATCACCCAAAGAGACATGATAACCTACCTCAACCAACTGTCCAGTACTGATCTTGCTCGTAGCAAGTCCTGGTATATGTCTAACCCTTTGTAGAACAAGAATAGAGCCACTAGGCATAACAAGGTGGATATCCCCATAACCATAGACATCCATAGAATGATCAATGCCCATCAAACCACTCTCCACAATGCATTCCTGATATGCACTGAACCATGACCTATGAGGGGTCATATGACATGAAGCACATGGATCTAACATCCAATCACCAAGAATGGGTACATCAGTGGGCAAGAAGGAGGTGTCAAACATAGACAAAAGAATGCCTTCATCACTGCTACTATCAGTGGAAACCTTGGCATCCACGCCTTGAAGCTCAACATGCTTCTTCTCCTTCTTCTTGTCATTCTTAACCTTGCTCTTCTTCTTGTATTTTCTCAACCATTTCCAGCAATACTTTTTGATGTGGCCATACTTTCCACAATAGAAACATCTAACACAAGTCCGAGAGCTAGACTTGCTCCTGGAATTCTCCCTTGAACATGACCTGTTTCTACCAATTGATCGACCTTTGGAGTGCATATCAAGGCTGTATTTCAGCCCATCATGCTATAACATAACACTATCATGGTCATACATCCGGCATATACGAGTATAGAACTCATATGCATGGCAGTCTACACCCTGTATACCATCATGTACCTGCAAGTAGACTGACTTCGAGAGTGATGACTGAATGATAGAGCATGCTTGCTCATCCATGTCATCCCAATCACTCTGTTTAATGCTATTAGGCTTGACACCTTTGCATTGAATGGGCTTATGCTGCCTCTTCTGCACTAACACATCATAAATTTGCTCTTTCCAATACTGAAAGTTTGATCCATCCAACCTCTCAATATCAAAGAGGGCACTACCAGCTGTAGATGCCATATCTGTGGCACAATAGCTCACAACCAAAGAGTAGTATAGTGCAATAGGCAACCCAAATGACCAAAAAATATAGTGTTGTCTAGACCAATTAGGTCTCCGAATAAACTGGCTGATCCAATGCTCAAAAGCACTCAGCCATAAAGAGGCATAAACAAGAATATATGCAGCCCAGTAACCTGCCAATGCCTGGCAATCCAAGTAAGAAATGCACTGAACCAAATGAGCAATGCCTGCTCAACCAGTGGCAATAGGAGCCCAGCTCAACTATCCATAAACATCAGTGCGGCATGCACCAATGCAAATCCATAATGCATCGAAATGACATTTATTGCATCACCAATGCATCACCTCAAGTGTGCAATCCTTTGGCAACAAAATCAAGCATTCACCACTTGCCAAATGTGCCAAAGTGACTTGCCAAAATGCCAATAATGCCCTTGGACTGAAGTGATATCCCAATCACTTTATATAATTTACTATGAGTTCCCAATTCACTGTTGTGCAAGAGAAATCCCTACAACAATACCTCACAGCCACTTTGGGCAAAATAACACGCTGTCCCTGTCTTTGAACAACGATATCTTTTCACTGAAAGACCGGATACCAAAGCTGTAAATAGAAAAGTTGTAGCTGGTAGAAAGATCTACAACTTGTCAGTTGACCTCAAGAGCCAAATCCTTGTGGATTCTCAGATATTCTCACCTGAAAAATAGCTTCCTGCACATTAGTCACAAATAGACAGTAGACTGCAACTTTTTGTGGTCTTGCAGAGGCTGTAACTCCTGCAGCTTATACCGGATCAACTTACTTCCAAGAGCAAAGTTGTAGTATGTTCTGTGAACTACAACTTTTCAGTTCAACACAAAGTGCAACTCTGCACCAGGAAAGAGATATTCAGTCGTGAAAATAACTATTTTGTCATAAAAATAGCAACAGCAGCTTCCTTGAATGTTTGCTGCCAAGTGACATCATGAGAAATACTACGGACATACATCAAGTATCCTACAAGTCAATGAGCACAAACCAGTTCAAACATGTATCCACTTTCATGCATAAAAGCGTACCAAATGCCTGTCATAAATCTGTTAGAGTCTCCCCTATGAAAAGTCAGTATAAAACTGAAGGACCAAAGTTGTCCAAAAGATGTAAATAAACCCAACAAATCAATGCAAAGTGACTATCAATGTCACTGAACTCAGCATCAAGAAACCTCACAAATGTTACCAAGGCTGTATTTTTTGCTCAACCTTGAGACCTCTCACAGCATGTGAGGAATGATGCATCCAAAATGTGTCAATTGACAACCAAAATGGCATCCAAATGGCATGTACCACTATATCATTTGTGCATCCAAGTAAGCGACAATATCATGCATCCATTGTACCCTTGTGACATCTGCAAAAAAGAAAAATGGCACTGTACTTGTGCTGTCACTGTTTTTAAACAGCAATATCTTTTGATCCAAAAGTTGGATCAACTTGCATCCAACAACAAAGTTGTAGTGTTTTGAAGGATCTACAACTCTCTAATTGAACGCAGTGGCAGATTCTACACAGGTGAAAAGATATACAGTCTGCAAAATGGCTGTCTGCACACTGATCACGAACTGTCCCTATTTTGGACAGTAAATAACTCTGTACTGTAAACTCAGATGACCGAGCTGTCAACTGAGAAAACGTAGCCCTTCCAAAGTTCTCTGACTCCTCTGTTGGGCACCGAGCCTAAATCCTTATGGATTTGCAAATACTTGCTGTCGAAAATGGCATTCTGCTCACTTTTACTGTCTAAAATACTGTCAGATTTCCAGACTAAAAACAAAGAACTCACTCTTTTTCTCCAAAGTGGATGTTGTTGCTATCATTGGGCTGCTCTTCCTTTGCTCACAAGAAGGATAAGGGTATGGAGAGAAAGAGACTCTATCTACTCCATCTAAGAGCTCGCAGTGGCTCACAAGCCATCTGCAGTAGCTACATCTACAAAGAGCTTCCCTACAGCCCTCTCCAAACAACGCTCTCCAATGAAGGCTCAGCCTCAAGAGTGCATCGCTCAAAGCTCCAAGCATATACGCTTCAACCACAGCTCCTCCGCCATACGGGTAGCTCCAACAATATCCACTCGTGAGTTACGAAACACCAATGTCAACAATCTCCAGCAAGTATCTACGAAGCAATGCTTCCATCAACGAGGCAATGAAGCTCCCAAATGATGTCTTCTCCAACCACTCCTACTCACGGCTCTATAACAATGTCCTGCAACACACGCTCATGGGTGCCTCAACAGCCTGGGCTCCCTCGATGGCTGCATTGAACTCTCTCCTCAGGCTCTTCTCCTTGAGCTCTCGGAGCTCAGATAACCTCCACTTAAATCATCTATCAGTAAGCAACAAGTACATTCGAATGCCATAACACTTTCTCAAAAATCAATCAAGTGATTTAATGCATGTATGCGAATGTAATCAATGTCAAAGTTTTTTCTTAAACATGTCTAATTAATCACAATCACATGAGTGATACAAGTACATCCATCACCATGTAGTCAACTAAACTTTTATAACTTATGACAATCCACCTTTTTAGCATGATCCAAGTTTGCTACACAATCTTGGTATATCATTATTTAGTTACTTTTTTGTCAACCCATGCTGGTTCTATATCAATGTATGATAATGAACCTAAAGAAAAGATGAGAGCGATTTTGACAACTTGCAAGAGATGCACACCAATGTGCATCATCAAGATACAAGTCAATGGACTTATTAGAAAATAATCGTCATCAACTTTCAACCATATCTTTGAAGACATGAACAAGGGGGCACACTTTGTGTGTCCGACAACACTGCCCCCTTTTTCTATGATCCTTACCATCCATATTCTACTGCGCATTAAGCTGCATTCCTTTTGTGACATCTCGTTTAATTTCAGGAATATTTTTGAAAGAAACCATTTGCTGATGAAAATAGCTTTTTGATATAATTGGAGCATATTGTTTACAAGACAAGATAATTTAAAACTTATATTTGGGCAATTCATAGGAATTTGTAAATAATGTCATAAAAACAAGGAATTGCAGCAATTTCATACAAATTACAAGGTCGAATTTTAAATTAGGGCAACCACAAAAAGAACCCTCGTACAAATTTCTATGTGCCTTGATGAATAATGAAAATTCAAAACATGTAACAACTGTAGCCTATCCTCATATCAACCTCACCTTCATGTGACTATAGCCTGGACACATCAGGGTTGAGGCATAATTCTAATGGATTCCTGCTGCAAGCTTGGCATAACATGAAATGATCTTCACCCCACAGTAAGGTGATTTAAAGCATAAGATTGAGTACAATTAAGACATCCGAGCATAAGCCTAAATTCTAAAATAATGTGGCTCATTAGATACTACTGAATTCTAAACATCTTTATATATTGCTAAATCCAAAAATACAATTGTAACACACTATTCAAAATTTTTGGACTTGTGTAAAGTCCAATTTGAGAAATGGACTAAAAAACAGTCCAAAAATTTTGAATATACTAGTAATGTTGTTTTTTGAACTAGATTTGCCAACTCAAAACAAAAGATTTAATGATTAAGTACTAAGAACATCAATGCATAACCAAATCTCTTACAAAGGTGGTCTACATAAACATCTTCATAACTTCACAAAAATCTCTTACAAAGTGGTCTACATAAACATCTTCATAACTTCTTGTGAATTGAGCTACTATCACCTAAGAACATCAATAGATGACCAATTCTCTTAGAAAGGTGGTGTAAATAAAACCTTTATGTATAAGTGGTGTGCACACACCTTGGATGCGTCAATTTTACGAGCAAAAACCTATGAGCAAGTTTATACGAGCGTGTTTTTCAAGAGATTTTAAAAATAGTATTTCTTTAGGAAACATGGTTTTTACACTTTTATTTTCATTACAACTAGATCCCTTTATCATAAAAATATACAAACTAGTCACTCATTCATTTTTACATAACATAAATCTTCTTATTCATAGACATCCCTTTGTACCCTTGTTATTACCTTAAAAAAGTATTGAAAAATAATTCATTTAAGAAACGTCCCTCATAATCACTCTCAACATAATAATATTATACATAAATAATTACTCATTAAACACATTTATATCATATGGCAATATCTTTCAAGTGTTTTTATAGTATTAATAACAATATATTGAAAGGAATGAGGGAGAGAGATAGGAGACTCAAGTTCAGCTTTCTTCACAACACACAAAAGAGAGAGGACACAAGGTTGGAGGGTGAAGCCTTTCTTCACTTTTGCACACAACAACAATAATAATAGAAGAGGGAAATACCCTATATGTCAAAACCTAGAATACGTGGTTCATATGTGAACCCAAACCAAAAACATACGTGGTAGTCTAACTACACCACGAGTACAACTAACATAGGCGGTGACATAAATGATAGTCATCCAGGAGATATATCAGGGGTAGAGCTTGATATCTCAACACTCCCCCTCAAGCTCAAATCCATCTCACGTACACCAAGCAAGCTCCTAAATCTGCGAAGCTTCTCGGTACCCAATGCCTTCGTAAAAATATCAGCCACCTGCTCCTCAGTGCTGACATAGACAAGATCAATCTCACCAGCTAGAACCTTCTCTCTCACAAAGTGATAATGCACCTCAATGTGCTTCGTTCTAGCATGATAAACTGGGTTATTAGCAAGCATGATGCTGCTAATGTTGTCACAATGAATGACAACTGCTGCATGAATTGACTGTCCCATATCTGCAAGTAGCTTCCGTAACCAAGCTACCTCACATGCAGCCATTGCTGCACCCCTGTACTCAGTCTCTGTACTCGACAAGGCAACTGTTGGCTGCTTCTTGCTGCTCCAACTGATGGCACCACTCCCAAGGGAAAACATAAAACCACTAGTAGATCTCCTGTCTGAGACACTACCAGCCCAATCAGCATCTGTGTATCCATGTACCTGTAATGCACACCTAGCTTCATAAAACAGTCCATAATGCAATGTGGACTTCACATACCGCAGTATGTGCCTAGCCGCATCCAAATGTGGCTTCCTCGGTGCCTGCATAAACTGACTCACCAGCCCCACAGCATAGCTCAAATCTGGTCTGGGTTATAGTCATGTAAATCAAGCTACCTACTATGCGCCTGTACATAGTAATATCTTCAAGAAGCTCACCTGTCTCTGCATTGAGCTTCACATTCTACTCCAATGGAACAGAGATAGGCTTACAGCTTGTCATCCCATATTTGGACAGCATGTCCAAACCGTATTGCCTTTGCAACAGCCATATCCCACTCGGGGATCTAATAACCTCAATGCCCAAGAAGTAACGCAGCTCTCCCAAATCCTTCATCTCAAATTTCTGCTTCAACAGCAGCTTCACTTCATTAATGTCTGCATCACTATCACCTGTAATAATCAAGTCATCAACATAGATGACTATAAGCACAATCCCTCTGTTTGTCCTTTTCACATAAAGTGAAAAATCTGAATTGGAAATCTGAAATCCAATAGTGACAAGATATTGCCCTATCTTGTCTGACCATGCCCTCGGCGCCTGTTTTAAGCCATACAAGGCTTTGCGCAACCTGCATACAAAATCGGGGTGTAAATTATCCTCATAACCTTCTGGCTGCATCATATAAACTTCTTCCTGCAAATCACCATGCAAGAAGGCATTTTTCACATCCATCTGATGCAAAGACCATCCCTTTGCAGCAGCCATAGCAATTACTGCTCTCACGGTTGCCATCCTTGCAACTGGGCTGAAAGTTTCCTCATAGTCAATTCCATATGTCTGTGCAAAACCTTTGGCAACCAATCTTGCCTTGTACCTGCTAACAGACCCATCAGCATTGTGCTTTACTTTGTAAACCCACTTGCAGCCAATAGCCTTCTTATCATGAGGCAAAGGCATCAAATCCCAAGTGTGGTTTGCATCCAAGGTAGCCATCTCTTCATCCATAGCTGCTTCCCAATTTTTATGCCCTGCTGCATCCTCAAAACATGTGGGCTCTGGCTCCTCTAGAACCTTGACCATATAAGCATAGTGATGTGCTGTATACCCATCATATCTCAGCCTGTCAACTGGATACTTAATACGAGTGGACCTCCATACAACTGGATCAGTTGCAGGAGTCTTTAAATCATGCCTGCTTTTCCTTGCACCAGGTGTAACAACAGAAGGAATCCCAAGTTCCTCATCAAGGCTCATTTCAGAGCCGCTTGACTCTCCATCAACATGAGAGCTACCAGCAGACACATCAAACACTGGAGCATGGTCTACTTTTTCTTTTCCCTTATGTGATACCTGCACAACACTATCAGGGCTGCCATGTGACGATTCACTAGATCTCAATCTCCCTGTCCATGCATTAGATCCACTAGTAGAGGACTCTCTGGGTCCACTCAAGGCTTGAGATTGCTGCTCTGCATTTATTGCAGCATTCCCATTTCCTGCATCTGCATCTCCTACCATAACAGTTGGTGCATACTAGCTGCTCATTTCATCAAAAACAACATCTCTGCTCACTTCTCGGGGGGGTCACTATGTATAAACCCTCTATATCACCTGCGTTCAAGGCCTATATTTAAAGTCCCTTATTTGTAAAAATTTTCATTAATAAAATGTACCCCTTTTCTATACAAATCTGTAAATGTTTTCCAAAACTATTTTAAATAGTCCCTTATGTATATTTATTTATGTAAATTTTAGAAATTAAAAAAATCCTTCTGTTGAACTCACGTGATAGGGTTACATATGATGAGTGACCCCCCCGAGGATCACTTGCATTTTGCGGGTGGAAGGGTTATAACAGCGATACCCTTTCTGGTGCTGAGCATATCCAATAAAGATGCATTTTTCTGCCTTTGGATCCAGCTTTGTTCTCTTCTCATCAGGAACATGAACATAAGCTATGCAACCAAATACCTTCAAGTGAGAAATATCTGGTTTTTGGCCTGTATACATTTCTTCAGGCGTCATGCCATGGACAGCTGCAGTGGGGGTTCTATTCATAATATAAACAGCAGTTGCTACTGCTTCAGCCCAAAAATAATCAGGCATATTTTTCTCATTTAGGATCGCCCATCCTACTTCTGCAATATGCCTGTTCTTCCTTTCTGCAACCCCATTCTGCTGAGGGGTAGACCTGCATGAGTACTTCCTTTGAATTCCCTGTTCTTTCAGATATTCACAAAATTCTTCTGAAAAGTACTCTCCCCCTCCATCAGATCTTAGCACTTTAATATGCACACCTTTCTCTTTTTCAACCATGGCCTTAAAAGCCTTGAAATGGCTGAACACTTCACTTTTGTGCTTCATAAAATAAATCCACACCTTCCTAGTGTAGTCATCAATAAACGTCACATAATAATGGCATCCACCAATAGAAGCAACTTTGGTTGTCCAAACATCTGAATGGATCACTTCCAAAGGTCTTCTGCTCACCTTAGCATTTTTGGGAAATGCATGTCTGGCCTGCTTACCCATTTGGCATGCTTCACATACCTTTTGCATTCCCTCAACTCTGAATTTAGGCAATCCTGTAACAATGTTTTTCGTTTGCATAGATTTCAGCCTTTGTATATTCACGTGCCCAATGCGCTTGTGCCATATCTCAATATCTGCAATGACATCTCTCCCATGCGCAAACATAGTAGCTTTCACCTCAGGCATATCAACATCCAAGGTGAACATTCTACCATTTTTGTTGCCTTTCGCAACCAAGCGGCACTTATTTTTCAAGTCCTCAACAAAGCATCCATCAGGATTAAATCTAACTTGCAGACCTTGCTCAACCATCTGGCCAACTGAAACCAGGTTCTTAGTGATTTTTGGAACATGAAGTACATCTGCCAAGTACTTCGTTTTGCCATCCTACATAGCCAATGGCACTTTACCAACCTGCGTAATTGGGTGCGCAGTATCATCACCTGTTTCAACATAACCTGGCTTATCCAAATTTCTAACATCATGAAACCACTCACCATGACTGGTCATGTGGTTAGAGGCACCTGAATCAACATACCAAACATCATTGCAAGCTGCAGCATCTCCTGACATGGAGTTAACCATATGCTGCATCACAAAAAGGTGCTCATTTCTGTCGTCACCATGCCCACTTGATGATGCATAGTTGCTTTGCTGCAACTTCCCTTTGATGTCATTCTGCTTTTTATAGCATGTATTCTCCTTGTGTCCAGGCTTTCCACAATAATAGCATTCTGTGCTGCTATTTACTTGCTGGTCCCTTTGCCATGAACCACGGCCTCTTTGGCTCCCCTTGCCTCTAGAACTACCACGTCCTCCTCCATAGGACTGGTTTTCCTGTTGTTGCTGTTGGTTCTGATTTCCTGCACGGCCACCAAAACGGCCTCTTCCTCTACCCCTGCCTCTACCTGTATTCGAGTAGAAAGCAGTCTCTTGAGAAGTTGAGGTGGCTGAACCACCGTTCCTTTGCTCTTCACTCAGCAAGAGAGCAATAAGTTCCTGAAAATCAGAAAATGTTTCACGGACTCCAATGGATGTCCGAAACTGTGCATAATCTTTCCCAAGACCATTCAAGGTCACGGACACTAAGTCCTCATCATCAACAGGTGCTCCAATGGAGGCAAGAGAATCTGCAAGGCCTTTCACCTTCAAGGAATACTCATTTATATTCAGATTTTTCCTTTGCACATTGTGCAACTCCTGCTTTAGCTGCATCTTTCGTGCTTTGGTATTTGTGCTATACAGCTTCACCAATGTATCCCATGCCTCCTTAGGCGTCTCTACGTCCTGTATATGCACAATCATAGAATCTGAAATGCTAACAGACAGCCAATACAGGCATTTTCTGGCTTTTTCATGCCATTCTTTAAAGGCCTTCAATTCAGCAGGAGTGGAAGCAGTACCCAAAACTGGTTCTGCAGTTTCACCACTGATGTAATCCCAAACTCCCTTTCCCATAAGGAAGTTTGTCATCCTGAACTTCCATGCTTGGAAGTTGTTCTTGTCAAGCTTCTCACTGACAATGGTAGACAGATTCTCAGACATTTTACAAATCACGAATTGCAACAGGCACTTCCTAGTGACGATTTTGCATCAACAGGCAACAGGCATGAATCTGCAACTCCCAATATCTCTGCACAAAGGCATACGATGCAATTTCTGTGGCACCTTTCCACCGACTAGCCACGCAGTGGTCGCACAGCGAAAAACAGGGCCTTTTTCTGAGTGCCTGCGAAGAACTTTCGCCTTCAAAACGGGCCCCGAAACGGCCTCAAATTAGAAAAATAAAGTCACCGAGGGCTTCGCCCCTTCTCGCAGCATATACTGTGCTCTCGCCACACCGCGAAGGGCCTCTCAATCTGAAACAGTGCACTCCTGCACTTCTGGCTGTGCTACCTGCAGAGATTTGCTCCCAAACTCGAAATAGGAAAGCAACACTGGTCCTCTTACCAGGACACCACAAACTTGGCTTGCTTTCTTGAGCTCCTTACCACGAACAAGGCTCTGATACCATGAAAGGAATGAGGGAGAGAGATAGGAGACTCAAGTTCAGCTTTCTTCACAACACACAAAAGAGAGAGGACACAAGGTTGGAGGGTGAAGCTCTTCACTTTTGCACACAACAACAATAATAATAGAAGAGGGAAATACCCTATATGTCAAAACCTAGAATACGTGGTTCATATGTGAACCCAAACCAAAAACATACGTGGTAGTCTAACTACACCACGAGTACAACTAACATAGGCGGTGACATAAATGATAGTCATCCAGGAGATATATCGGGGGTAGAGCTTGATATCTCAACATATATTTATGGACATGTTTCTACAGAAGTTTAAATTACTGTAAATAAGTATTAACTTGGGCTTATATATCACTCTCATAAAATACATGTAATATTTAATACTATATATGCAAGGTTTTCCAAAATATAGCCCCATAGATGTGCTCAAATGGGGTTTTCCGATCAATTTGAGTGGCTGAATGACTATATTTGGACATTGGATGTGAAAGTTATGTCACTTTTAAAAGTGCTGTCCAAGGTAGTTTCGCCAGCGAAACTACCTTGAAAGACCTTGTTCAAAGGGGTTTCGCTAGTGAAACTACCTTGATGGCTTGCTTCAATGAGTTTTCTTTGGAGAAACCCTTTCATGAAGATAGGGTGAGAGAGGTTTTTCAATGTCACCCCCTATTAAGTAAAAAGTTGTAAGAAGGATCATAAGGGAATTTTCATAGAGAAGTCTACTCTACATGTGGGTTTCTTCAAAAGCCATCCCATTATGTTCTCACCATTCCCAAAGATTCACATAAATATTCGTGTATAAAATAGGCATTCCTATAATACTTTTCATATTTCTAAGTGAAACTATGTTTTCTTCTGATCCATTTTTATCATATTTTTGCATAGTTGGAAGCTTTTTTTTTCCTTCGCTCGGACGCTCGGAAGATTTCGCTCGGAAAATGCTCGTCCCCCACACACCTTTATGACCATTTCTTTTAGAAAGGTGGTGTACATAAAGCCCTTAGAAAGGTAGTGTAGATAAATCCTTTTATGTGTAAGTAGTGTACATATATACCACACTTGGTATTAAAAAACACCCTTAAGTATAAAATGGACCTCATAAACAATCTTTATATACAATAATGAGAGCAAAGAAATCAAAAAAGTAGTAAACTTTTTATTAGATATTCTCTTTACATAGAAGTTCAAAACTTGTGATTACAAAGCCGTTAGCCATCATGTTACTCAGTACCAATGTCCTCAATGCCAGGCCCTTGACTACCAGGGTCCTGACTAATAGGCTGCTCTAAGACTGGAGTCTCAGTAGCAAGGTCCTCAGTAGTTTGCTCTTCAGTTCCAAGCACCTGACTAGTAGGCTGCTCTAGAGTCTCATGACCAAGTTCTTGGTAAGTAGGGACATGGCTACTAGGTTCTTGACTAGTAGGCTGCTCTAGAGTCTGTAAGGTCATGGTTGAAGAACCATCTATGCCTCCTGATAACTCCTCCTGGTCATGCTTTGCCTCGTCCATACCTTCTTTGAGTAAGGCTTTCTTACTTGATCCACTTGCCTGTCCTTCACCCAAGATCGATCCACTTGCCTGTCCTTCATCCAAGATCAAGGGTGCCTTCCTCACTTTTAATTTGAAGGGAAGTGCTTCCACCTCTTTAGCCTTACCTTTTCCTGTGACGTGCTGTACTACTGTAACTTCTTGCTGCCGCGAGCCTTCCCGTATGATGAGTGGAACCTCCTTGACTCTAGTTGACAATTGATCACCCTTATTCTTTGTGTGGATTTCTTCTTGCCATAAGTCATCGGATGCAGAGCTTTCATCCTCATCATCACCTGAGCTAGAATCATCACCCTCAGACTCACTACCCTCTTCTTTGACATTTTCCTCTTCAAAGAAGGTAGTGCAACTGTAATATGTGTCAAAGAACTCAATTTGATGGGGGGTATCAATGACATTTACATTTCTACCTTGGCGTAGCAATTTCTCAGCAGTAAAACCCATTCGATACAATGCTACTTCCCATCCATCATTCAATAAATTCTTTGTCATCTCTAGTATCACATCAGGATCCATTGGCTTTCTGTAATCCACCATTGCTGCATCAAGCTTAACCTTATTGTCCTCAAATTAATGAAGCTCGAGAGTCCTTAAAGGAATTTGGATTAGATTGCCACCACCCCTCGATAAGAAGCACATCAAGAAATGTTGCAAGACTTGAATGGCAGTGCCTTCCAAGACAGTCATATGATTACGTAGGACTATACCATAATATACTTTTGAAAGTAAATACCCAAATGCAGATGTCAAACTCGCATATAAGGCATCCCTTTGTGATTCTGTCATGAACAGGACCAACATTGATCTTTTCTTATCTGCCATAGGACCTTCTACGATAAACCGCACAAGTTCAACTATCTGTGACACTGCAAGGTCTGCAATTCATCTATGAAAAATACGCATGGCTTCTCCTAAGCATGACCGCTCATTGTTATGAAATGCTCTGTATCAATGCCATTGATGTGTACAAATTTTGTATCATTCTCTGATAGCAGGATATCATACGAGAAGCTGAATGGAGAACCATCATCTAAACCACCAATTGCTCTACCTTGGGTAGTGGATTACAAGGCCTTTTTCTTGATGTCCATATATTCTGTCTCAACAACCTTTGGCATTTTAGCTCTTAGATCCTTTGTTGGTGTGGCATCTGCATCCATTGAAGCCAACCACTTTCTAGCCCATGTCTTATCAAGGAGTTGACCTAGGCTAAGTGCTTTCTTCTTATTTACATCAATTGACTTGCCAGCTAACTCATCATCAGATTTCAATAAAAATAATAGTGCCGAGAGAGCAGCCTCACTTTGAATCATTCGGGTGACCACTTCATTTCCCTTTGCATAGTAATTTTTTAAGATCACCTCATAATCCTTCTAATCATACTAGAAATGTTGCCATTGAGTGGTTGAATGTGTTTGTGAAAACTGCATCCAATTCTAATATGTTTTGGTGGAAGTTATGAATATTTTTCCTTTAAAACATGCATGGAGTCAGTGCTTCATTTGCAACTTGAAATAATTGTTAAAAATGCTCAAATACAATGAAATTATTTTGCAAAAGATGGGCTTTTAGTGTGTCAAAATTGGGTTGATATTGATCAACCTAGCAAGCTTATTTTTGTGACCACATCACTAAACCATGGGCTAGGTAGAAGCGCTAGCAAGCATAAGAACAATGTCACTGCTGAACCCTAGAATTCAACTAATAGCAAAGAAGACACCAAAAGCCCACAAAATGATGAAGGCAGAACCCAAGTGAAGGGAAAAGTGGCAAAACAACACTCATGCCCAATGACATCTTGGAGCAAGTGGTTGAAGGAATGGGTGGGGCCATGAGAACCACAAACCTAGTGCTTTAACTGTTCTTTTGAGTGCCATTAAAGTAAGTGGAGGCATTAAAAGAAGGGAACAACAATGGTGAGTGAAAATTGATATGTGTAGCATGTGATGGTGGGTTGTACATAAAGCAAAGGGTCTGACCACTTTTAGCCGGAAAAGAAACCGAGACCAAAGGCTAGAGACTAAGTACGGCGACGCTCAAAGGCCATAGAGAAAAGGAGATCACGAGGGCGAAGGGATGTCATAGGGGTGGATAAGGAATTAGAAGTGGAGGGAAGGAAAAGGGAGACTATGACACAAGGGGAAAGGGAGAGTGGGAAGAGAAGCAAGTACATGATAGGAAGAGGAATGTTGAGATGTAGACATCAAGGGAAGTGAACCATACTTTATTGGAAAGGAGGGATGAGAGGGAAATACTAGCTAGGTGGCTTTACAAGAATGAGTGTGTCCCATCAAGGAATTGCCCCTTCCTTTTATAGCCAAAAGAGGGGGTCTCTCCACATTAATGTATCCTCCCACATGCATGGTGTGTGTGGAAAAGTCTCCCATGTGGGCTAGGTGGGTACACACTCTCAATTGTATGCGACAACCCTTTGCCTCAATTTTCCACATAAATCAAGCCCCATATCTCAAGTCTATGATACTCCCTTGGTCTCTTTCCAATTTTATAATAAGTTCAAACCTCTAGGAGGACAAGTGGAGGGTTGGCACAAGGAATCTTGCCACCTCATCCTACTTTCCCCATTATTTAACTAGCTCTCTTTGTCCTTCTATACCTCCCCCACATGGGCCTATCCCATATGGAGGGAATAACTCAATATAATAGCCATCTCCACCCATTTTATATTGCTTCTCCCATGGACTTTGAGCCATATCTCAATTATTGCATCCTAGGTGGAGGGGTGGCACATGGAGGAGCCATGCCACCTTGCATTTTATAATATTACTATTATGGATTATGTACAACACACCTTATGGGTCCTCTTACATGGAAGGGTGGCACATGGTCATGCCTTGCCACCTCAACCTTGGGCCCTATGCACACCATATTTGATTATACTATTGCCACATATACAAACACACATACATATTAATGCCTTTTTCCTTAGACAATTTTATCCATAACAGTTCCCCCCCCAGGCAGGGAATGCACCGCATTTCCATGCCTGGGACCATCACGCACAAAGAAAGGCTTGAGGTAGCGCTTGTTGATCACCTTCTTGCCATATGGTTCATGCAGCTCCTGAACTTGTACAGACCCATTGCTACGTTCTTTGATGACCAGCCCACAAGGGCAGAAACTTCTTATCCATTTGGTGGTCCAATCTGTTATCAAAGCATAGCACAACATCCCCCTCAGCAAAGTGTCTTACCCATCCCTTGCGAATCTTAGCATCCAATCGGGCCTTTTGTCGATTCTTTTGGATCTCTGTTTGATGTAGTGCAAGGCGTCGGGTCTCATCTAACTTCTCAAGTTGTACCAATCTAGCCTCTACATGTTCATCTTCTGTCATTCTCTGTTCCTGCGCCAATCTCAAGGCCGGAATCTCTATCTCAAGTGGTAAAACTGCCTCAGTACCATACACCAACTCAAAAGGGGTGTGACCTGTAGATGTTTTATGAGTGATGTTGTAAGCCCACACTGCTTCAGTGACCTTCTGATCCCATTGGCTCCTATTCCCTGCAGCCATTTTTCCTATGGTTTTATAGAGGAGGCCATTGGTCCGCTCTGTTTGACCCATGGATGCTAGATAATAGATGCTAGAAGTGTGATGATCAATGCCCATGCGATCCATGAGTAACTCCACTGCTTCATTTAAGAATGGACTCCCATGGTCAGAGATTATCTCCATGGGTGTCCCAAACCTTGTGCAGATACGTTCAAATATGAAACTTGAAACTGCCTTGCCATTTGTAGCAGAGAGAGCGATAGCTTCAGCCCACTTAGTGACATACTGAGTGGCTACCAAAAGATACTTCTTTTTGCGGGCAGTCATGGGCAAGGGCCCGACAAAATCTATTCCCCACTTCTGAAACGGATGGATGGACATCACTGGGTGATGTTGCCCGGGACGCAAATCCTTCCTACCGAAGAATTGACATGGTTCACAGGTTTTGCAATACAAAGTGACATCCTTGAACAATGTCGGCCAATAGTATCCAGCATGTAAAATCTTCTTAGCTGTATAGTCACTGGCATAGTGGCCTCCACAAAACCCATCATGATAATGCTTCAATACCTTAGGCACTTCATCTGCATCAATGGCCCGTCTGAGTACCCCATCCATGCCTTGACGATACAACACCCCATCAAGGAGGGTGTAGCGCCTACTATCTCTGCGGATCTTCTTTCTCTCATAGCTTGTACTTTCTGAAGGAAAGGAGAAAGCGGTCAAAAACTTATATATACCACCATACCAAGGATCCCCAACTTCTATGGCTGCTACCAGGGTTACATCAAGGCACTCCTCTAAATCAATCAAAGCATTCTTCAAGTTGGAACAACCCCCTTTTACAATTTTGAAAGAAAAATCATATTCTTGTAGAACTGCCAACCATTTGGCCAACCGGCCCATGGGATTTGGTGATTGAAGAACCTGCTTTGCAAGACCAGTGTCAGTGAGTATAAAGAAGGACCTTCCAGCCACATAATGCTTAAATTTCTCAATGCAAAACACCAAAGACAAGGCATGCTTGTCGGCCTCTAAATAGCGTCGCTCAGTGTCGAGCAATTGTCGAGAAGCAAATCGAACAGGATACATGAACCGATCTTCCCCTTGCTGGAGAAGAATACCTGCCAGAGTGTGCTCTCCAAACCCAGGATTGATATAGAAGGTCTTTGACCAGTCTGGATTGCGTAGAATGGGTTCTGAAGCCAGAGCATTCTTGATTTGTGCAAACCCATGATCACAATCCTCATTCCAAGAGAAATCAACCCCATCTTTTAATAGCATAGTCATGGGCCGTGTCAAAGTAGCATACTGATCAATGAAGCGGCGATAGTATCCTACTAGATTGACAAATGAGCGTACCTGACGTTTGGTTGTAGGTGGGGAGAGCTTGAGGATGGCTTCTACCTTCTCGGGGTCAGGCTTGATGCCCTCGGATGAGACAACATGTCCCAATAACCTCCCTTGAGTGGCTCCAATGGTGCATTTCTCAGGGTTGAGACTGCCATTTGCATCATTGACCCTTTGGAAGGCCAATCTAACCTTCATGATGTGCTCCTTACGTGATGAGAATATACAGAAATCATCTAAAAACACCTCCAAGAAATCCCCCAAATAAGGAGCAAACACCATCTACATGAATCTTTGAAAGGTGGCAGGAGCATTGGTGAGGCCAAATGGCATTACTTTGAATGCAAATGTCCCCCAGGGTGTGGCAAATGTGGTTTTAAGCACATCTTCCTCGGCAATTCTGATTTGATAAAACCCAGAGTAACCATCACAGAAAGTATACATCTCATGTCCACTTACCTTCTCAAGAATGAGGTCTTGAAAGGGTAGAGGATGATGATCCCTCTTGGTGGCAGCATTGAGCTTCTTATAGTCGATGCAGACCCGCCACTTGTTGTTTTTCTTTGGGATGACTACCACTGGTGAAACCCATTCAGTATTGTGAACCGGAACAATAAACCCAGCCTCTACAAGCTTTTGCAACTCTGATCACAAAGCGTCGGTCTGTAGGGGTCCTAATCTCCGATACTTCTGAGCCACAGGCTTTGCATCAGGCTTCAGCTCTATCTTGTGCTCTATGGCAGTCACATGGCGAAGGTGGTGGTAGCTAGTTGCAAAGAGGTCAGGGAAATCTTTGAACATTTCAAGAAACTCATCTTTCTCACCTGGAGTGAGGTCTGGAGAAAGCATTGATTCAAGCTGTTGAGGACTAGCTGTTATCTTTTCTGCAGGTGGCAGGGTCGGAGACACCCCCATCATGTAAACTTCCTCGTCTGAGAATTCCTCCCCCCCGTCTGATTCTTCCATGGACTCAAACACTGAAGATGAGAGAGTATCATTGTCATGCTCCTCTTCTTCTTCCGGTTCCATGGCACCAGGTTGCATAGGGATTTTCTCCTTGGAAGCACCAAAAGACATGTGTCCTGTCTTCCAATAGCTGACTGCATCACTTTTTCTCAACCATGGTCTCCCGAGTATGGCAGGGTAACTTCTGCCTGTATCTTCAATGTCCACTACATAGAAATTGACAGTGGTGGTCAGCCCGTTGATAGTGATGGGCAAATCCTCAATGACTCCCATGGTGGCGAGTCGTCGACCATCTGCTACCTTGAGGAACGCCTTGTACATTTCAAATTCAATTTCTTCATGATGCGGGGCACCATGATATTACATGCAGCTCCCCCATCAACACACACATTTTTGACACGGCAATTATCTATGATGACATCTACTGTGTGTGGGTGCCGATCAATTTCTTCAGAGATAGAAGATACCTCTCGTACCTTTCCCTTTTTCTTGCTCTTCCTTGTTGAGAGACCTTGCTGCAGCTCACATCTCACCTTAGGGCTTAATGCTATTAGTTGCGGGAGTGTGATGCTCAAAGAACGATGAGCAAGGTCTTGAACGACCGAATAGTCCTCTTGCCCTGAGCCGATGGGAAATCCAAGGGTGACCACTTACTCCTGCGAGATCTTTTAGTCTTCTCTATTGGTGGGTCTGCCATCTCAGTGTCTGAGGGCTCTGAGAAGGACACCTTCTTCTTGGGGCGGCCCGGCACGGTTTGGAGAGGGGTCCGAGGTAGCACGAGTTCTTTTCCCGAGATCAAGGATCTCCACATCAGAATCCTCAGTGCCTGACTCACTTAGAAGATTCACCCTTGGAATATTGGGGCATTCTGTGCGATAATGACCCTTCTGGTGGCACTCGTAGCATACAACATTAGCACGATCTCTTGGAGGGCGGTTGGCTTGATTTCTGATGCCCACCGTCTCAAGCCGTTCAGGGCCTTGCCTAGGTCATTGACTCCAGGTTCTGTTGCAGGGGGGCCTCTTTAGTTGGAGGGGCCACGGGAGTAGAGAGGAGGGGGGCTCGTGGGCGAGGCTGGGGAAATCTTCGAGGCGGAGGATGAGGATATCCACCTTGTTGAGGGTAAGCAGCTAAGGGAGGACCATACATCTGAGGTGGAGGCGGTGGATACATCCCTGAGGGGTGGGGGTATGCCCCTGAGTTAGACCCCCCAGGTTGTTGTTGCAGGAATGGAGGGGGATGCGGAGGGACAATCGTCTTCTTTGAAGCGGGGTCAGACTGAACTTTGTCAAACTTTTGAGCAATCTCATGTGCTAGCACCATAGTTTCTGGATTCTCCCATTTAAGCTTGAGGCGGAATTCATCACTCGCTCCTGCTACAAGGTAGCCCAGCACATGCTGAGTCATTCCAGCTCGAAATCCGGCATTGTCCTCCTGTGTGGCAATCAAACGGTCCAGGAGCACGGCCGCTCGATCCACATATCGACGCGCCGTCTCACCTTCTGACTGCTTCAAATTTGCCACCTGCAGGTACACATTCTCCGGCTCCTCTTCTTTGCTGAAATACTCAATCATTGCTGCTGTCAACCTTGGCCAGCTTTGGCGAACATCTTCGGTTTGCTTCTCATACCACACTTGAGCCAAACCTTCTAGAAATGTGGGGAGAACCAATAGCCATCTGTCTTCAGTAAGAAAGTTGAGAGAGACACAACGGCGTTTGAAAGCCACAAGATACTCATTTGGATTTTCTTCTACCCATCCACAAAACACGGGAATGTCAGCCATGCTTGGAAGATGGGAAAGAGGGGCTTATCTATGGACGAACAATAGTAAGAGGAAGCTTGAACTGAAAATCGGGTGAAGATACATCCAAAAAGCACACATAGGCAGGGTAAGGTGTGACTGGTGTAGTGTGAAATATTACACAAGAAGAATCTTCAGCATAGAATAGCACATAGACAATCTTAAAAGGACCAATCCTCATGATATCACTTTGATCATTACACGCGAGGGTTAGAGGTGCGGCGTCGCATGAGGTTGTTCATCAAGGCAAACAAGAATGCCATGACAAATGTCAACAGTTGGAGAGCTTGCACATCACCTTCAGCTTCTTCCAGTTCTTGTAGTCGCCATTCTATTTCTTCAAGCGGTGTGCGGTCTGGCATCCTTCTTTTGAGCAATGTCCTTGAGAACCCTCCTGCTGATGGTCTGTCGAAGTCGGTGAACTCGTATCAAGTAGGCCCAACACTTAGTTTCATGATGACCACAACCTTTGCATTCCTTACAAATGATCACCCTCCTTCGTGGCTTGCGGCTTGGTTGGGGTGGCGCTTCCACTCGCGTCATGCGTGATTGAAATACAAGCTTCACGTGCCAAGAAATCAGCAACAAGATTTCGAGCTCGAGGGATATGCTGAATTTTTACCTCTTCAAATTGGTTGCAAAGTTCCAAGGCTTGTTGATGTCGTGGAACCAAGCCTTTGCTCCGCACCTTCCACCTTCCACTAACTTGTTCACACACTAGTTGAGAATCTCCTTGCACCTCCAATTGCTTGGCATGATGTTCTTGTGCCTTTTGTAGCCCAAAAATGAGCGCCGAGTACTCAGCTTGATTGCAAGTACTTGCGGGCGAAGACTTGCTGTAACAAAACTCCTCACCACCCGGTGAAGTGAGCTTCACACCCACGCCAGCCGCCTTGGTCGAAGGTTTGTAAGCTCCATCAAATTGAAGAATCCAAGATGTCATCACACCAAGACGAGAATTCAGACATCCCAAGTTTCTCGGTAGTCCAAGATAGGTAGGAGGAGAGGGTGGGGAGAATTCAACACTTGAGCCAAACGTTCAGCACCAAATAAACTTGCAATTCTTTGTTGATAGTTTATCTTAAGCCCAAAAAGAATTACAATTTGAAGCTCAAAATGAGGCACAAAAGGCTGATTAGGTACAAATGGATTCCTTGGTCGAAACATTACCAACCATAGCCAAGGCCTAGAAACCTTTGTAATGAGATTGTGAATAAACCATTCAGGATGAGCTTTTCCATAGGAATCAACAAGCAGATGCGCCAAATCTCCCCCCAAGCTTGGGGAGCATCCCACCCTTCGAAGAAGGAAACCGTTTTGATTACCTCTGAAGCAGCAAGTAGTTCGATCACCGCACAATGAGTAGAAGTAAAGTCAAAATCCTCCCAGCATATCAGTAGTTCATCACCCTGAATCATCCACGGTGTGTCATTCCACCCGTCATCACCATCAATAATGCACTGGACAATCAGCCGTTGAAGGTCGACATGAAGATCAAGGAATACATCTCGTGCATTGGTAGCCGTAAGGTGCAGAGGAATAGGCACCAATTCCTTAAACGCGTCGAGAAGTGACATAAATGTCCACCCTTCTCGTGAGGCGTGCGTCCGTGAAGTGGGCTTGGAGAAGTTCTGAATTGGCGATCTAGCAAGAGAAGTGGATAGAGAACATAAAATGAAATATTTTTGCTTTTTACAACAAGAGCAAACTCCTTATGGTTAGAGAGTTACAGCTCCCGCAATTTCAATATATGAACAAAAATCATTACATTTTTACCACTTCCAACTTGTTGGCCCAATGATAAGACTTTCTTTTGTGAAGGGGGAGGTCTTGGGTTCCAATCCTACTCTTTAATAAAAAGAGAGAAGAGGAGAGGACAAGGAGAAGAGAAAGAGAAAGAGAAGGAGAAGGAGAAGAAGAAGAGAAGAGATAGGGGGGGCGCGGGATCTGCTGTTTCTCTTTTGCAGGGGCTCAGGAAACAGTCCGCGACCAGAGCAGTCCAGAGAATTGTCGCGCAGAAAACTGTCCGCAACCAGAAGTCGCGGCAGTCCAGAGAACTGTTCGCAACCAGAAATCGCAGTAGTCCAGAGAACTGAAGCGCAGAAAACTGTCCGCAACCAGAAGTCGCAGCAGTACAGAGAACTGAAGTGCAGGAGACGCACGAAGCGAATGCACGTGCAGTAGCTTAGAAAGAGCACAGATGGTATAGTTTTGTTGATGTAACTCGTACGAATAGAAGATTCACCACCAGCCATGGAGATTCGTATCCCAGCAGCCACACCAAAACTTTGAGCCGGAAAAGAAACTGAGATCAAAGGCTAGAGACTAAGTACGGCGACGCATAAAGGCCATAGAGAAAAGGAGATCACGAGGGCGAAGGGATGTCATAGGGGTGAATAAGGAATTAGAAGTGGAGTGAAGGAAAAGGGAGACGATGACACAAGGGGAAAGGGAGAGTGGGAAGAGAAGCAAGTACATGATAGGAAGAGGAATGTTGAGATGTAGACATCAAGGGAAGTGAACCATACTTTATTGGAAAGGAGGGATGAGAGGGAAATATCAAAATACTAGCTAGGTGGCTTGACAAGAATGAGTGTGTCCTATCAAGGAATTGCCCCTTCCTTTTATAGCCAAAAGAGGGGGTCTCTCCACATTAATGTATCCTCCCACATGCATGGTGTGTGTGGAAAAGTCTCCCATGTGGGCTAGGTGGGTACGCACTCTCAATTGTATGCGACAACCCTTTGCCTCAATTTTCCACATAAATCAAGCCCCATATCTCAAGTCTATGATACTCCCTTGGTCTCTTTCCAATTTTATAATAGGTTCAAACCTCTAGGAGGACAAGTGGAGGGTTGGCACAAGGAATCTTGCCACCTCATCCTACTTTCCCCATTATTTAACTAGCTCTCTTTGTCCTTCTATACCTCCCCCACATGGGCCTATCCCATATGGAGGGAATAACTCAATATAATAGCCATCTCCACCCATTTTATATTGCTTCTCCCATGGACTTTGAGCCATATCTCAATTATTGCATCCTAGGTGGAGGGGTGGCACATGGAGGAGCTATGCCACCTTGCATTTTATAATATTACTATTATGGATTATGTACAACACACCTTATGGGTCCTCTTACATGGAAGGGTGGCACATGGTCATGCCTTGCCACCTCAACCTTGGGCCCTATGTAAACCATATTTGATTATACTATTGCCACATATACAAACACACATACATATTAATGCCTTTTTCCTTAGGCAATTTTATCCATAACACCACCAAATCCAAGACCAGTATAAATGGGTAAATATCCTAACACCCAGCACCAAAATGTTGTAAAGGCAGTGGTGGGTAGTACATGTTGCCTCTATTACGAAAAATGTTAGACCTCCCTACTATGTACTAGTTCTTTATTAGATGTGTTGCCCTGTGGAATGGACCCATAAAGTCTAATACCCACTTTTGGAAAGGCTCCCAAAAATAGATTGGTGTAGGGAATTTGATCTTGGAAGGTTGTCCTCCCAATATTTTAGCAAACATCAAATTGGTTGTAGTGAAACTACATTGGCATAAATAGTGTTCCACAATAGTCCTACAATGACAATGTTTCACTCTATTACTTCGATGTAGAAGTGTCCATTTGCTACCCCTTGATGGAATTCCTCCATGACATTTGGCCTCTTTTACCGAAACATTGCCGGAGGACCATGTTCCCCCCTTCCTATACAAGCATCCACCAATGAGCAAATACTTCCACGATTTTAGTGCTATTCACTTACGTTCATCCTTGTTTCGGGGAGCTCACTAGTCTAGAGATACCAAATGATATCCTTGTGCTTGTCTTCATACATGGATACCATGAAAAGATTTGCAACAATGGGAATACTATCATCGATCTCTTTGCTACTGGATCTCTCATTTTTTGTGCATGACAAGAAATTGGCTCTGCAATATGACAAACTTGGATTGTGGACAATCTTGAATTTGAACTCTTGGAGCTATAGCATCCACTGAATTAGTCATGGGGCTTCATGATTGTCTCATGGATGAGATACAACTGCACTTGATAATCCACGTAGAATACAAAGGGGATTTAGAGGAGATAATGCCAAAACATTTGTACAATATACACCATTCCAAAGGCTTCACATTTGGTCTTTGAGTAGTTCATTCTGGCAGAAAAGAACATTTGTCTCCTATAGTAGTTTGGGAAATTCAAGTTCCCTTTGGTTGGAGCTGAAATGCCATCCTTGATGCATTAACATGCACATGGAAAATCATGTTCCAATTAGGATTGCATAGGATCAACGCCTTGACCACCATCACTTGTAGGGATTGAATATTGTTTGTTGCTCCATTCAAACTTTGTGTTGGCCCTTGGTTGGTTGGTGAAGTGGTTCGGTGACACCTACGAGCCTCTTGATGAATCGTCGTCGGTACATCTATTTTTGAATTTTTGGTCATGAAGCCTTCACCACAAATTGTGTGATCCAACACACTTGAGAACACACAAAAAACACACTTATATGAGTCAAGGGAAATCTTGTCTCCCTACTTTTTTAAATACCTTTTAGAGGAATTTTAAGTGTGCTCTCTTCATGCCATAGGCTGAGAATTCATCCAAGAATATTGCAACAAATTCATCAATTTACTCCTGGAATGTCTCGACCATGAAGTGCTAAAATGTTGCCGGTGCATTATTCAACCCAAATGGTATGACTTTGTTGGAGTATCCCACCATTCGGTGATGAAGGTCTTCTTCTTTTAGTCCTCTTTGGCTTGAGTGATTTGATTGTACCCACTATATTAATCCATGAACAAGTACATTACCTTGTCTAAGGATGGTGTCTGTGAATGGTAGTGGAAATGGGTCTTTGATAATCTACTCATTCTACTTCTAGTAATTGACACTAACTCATAGTTTGCCATTCTTCTTTGGCATGATAATAAATGAAATAATAAATCCATTTAGTCAACTCGGTATGTAAACCTTGCCTTCATGCTAGAACCTTTCTAGGAATGGGGCATTCAAGTCATCCCACATTATGAATTCCCTTTGGGATATTGGTCGTACCATTCGATGCCTTTCTTGGCAAATATAGTGGGAAAGTGCATCAAGTACTCTTCCTCACCAGCAATATGTAGGATCATCAATATCCTCAAAAACATTTAAACATGGAATTAGGAAATTTATCTCTCACTCTATTTGTAGTTTTGGAACTTCATTTCTATTCTTGGTCCGCATGGTTTGTGCTTCCTAGCGGAGTAACACCAACTTGTGCATCTCTATAGTTGATGTTCCTTCATAGCATCTTTCCTCCCTTCTCTTGTATTTTTAGCATTGTCTTTGTTCTTCTCTTTTTTCATCTCTATTTTAGCTCTATCTACTTGCTTTGATCTCCCTTGCGAGGGTGATGAGGATCTACTTCCTTGTCCTTGCCAAATTCACCCAAATTCAATAGAGCTAGGGCTCCTTGACAATCTTAGTCACACCCTTCAACCTCTTAGAGTTGGTGTTGGTGATGGTGAGCTAGCCAACTTGCATTTCTATGTCAAGTATTTGTCTCCTTTGTTGATGGTTGCTCGCCTTCTTCTTGTTTGGGTGTGAAGATTTGTGAATCGTTTCTCTCATTTGTCATATTCCTCTTTCATTTGGTGGTTGCATCATCTATCGCACTTGAATCACACACACTCTATTGGATTCTCTAGCTATGGGATTTACCTTCCCCAGTAGGGTCGCCAAATGTTTATGCTAAATGTGTAGATGCAAGAACTAGTTTGGTGTATCATGTCTTTGCCCCTTCATTTGGTCTGGCTAGTGGGGCAATTTCCATTTCCATATGACCAATGAGTGGCACCCTTCATCAAGTGATTGTGGATCAAGTGTAGAGAATTCAAAGTGTGACACACGATGAAATGAGCTCTTGAACAAGAGAGCAATATGAATGCAAGAAAGGATTGGAATGGTGAGTTCTCTATTACATCGCCAAATGGCTAGATTACAAGAGCCCATGGCTACGTGCTAATCTTTTCCCAAAATAGTGGACCCTAACTCCTACAACTCTATGACCTTTTTATAAATGGCGTGGACCTTACATTTGTCTAACAGAGGTAGCAGGTACTACCCATTGTCTTTAGAACTCAGATTGGCTATATTACAATTGGTTGCATTCCACACACACACAAATCTTCTCCCTATTGCTTTAGAACACTTTATACATGGTAACATTTGGTGACCCTACTGGGGAACATAAATCCCATAGCTAGAGAATATAGTAGTGTGTGTGTGATTCAAGTGCGATAGATGATGCAACCACCAAATGAAAGAGAAATAAGACAAATGAGAGAAACTATCCACGAGACCTCACACCCAAACAAGAAGAAGGCTAGCAACCATCAAAAAAGGAGACCAATACTTGACACAAAAATGCAGGTTGGCTAGAGTGCCATTTGACTTCTTGACAGGCAAGGCACCATGTTATGAGCATTTACATGTGTTTGGCTACGAGGCTTATGCTCATGGCTCCCGATCGAGGAGGTGTATCTTCCTTGGATACAGTGAGTCCAGTAGGGACTATAGGTTATGGGATTCTTCAACTAGAGAGTTGATATGCAACCATAATGTCTATTTCAGAGAGGATGCTATGTTTAAACAGCCCAGGACTGTGGATAGCAGGAAAGTGGTGTTCCAGGAGGGTGTAAGTGCACTGATACCTCCGAATTCTTTGCAGGGGCAGCCCATATCCCTTGGAGTGGGAGGTTTTTCCCACGGTGAGTAGGTTATAAAGTTGGGACAGCCACGATTACTTCCTGATTTTGGTCAGAGACGGTGAGATGTCTCGAGTATTCCACAGGTTTATACTCCTATGGAGATTGTTGATGCATCTTCTATGGACAGTTACAGTTTACTCCCAGCATGTGGAGTGCCTCTTGCAGATGAGGATGAGGCTATGCATGGTGAGGAGGATACCTTGGCTAATGATGACCGGTATGATCCATTGGCCGGTTATACCAGGACAGATGCGGTTTCTGCAGTTATTGACTCGGGTCATATTGTGCATGGGCAGAAATCATTGATGTGTTTGCTTCGTAAGTGCCTCCATGGCCAGAAGCAATCCCCTCGAGCTTGGCTTGATAGGTTTGATACCGTTATGAGAGCTCAAGATTTGATGCGCAGTGAGACAGGTTATGGTCTCAGTATTCAGGAGGTTGCTATCCTTCTGAGGTTACTTGCCATATGGTTCCTTATGGACAGGGATGCTTTACAGTGGGAGCTGCATGGTCTTGATGATGTTTGTCAGATACTTGGTTGTTTCAGTATGGAGAGGGGGAAGTTACTGAGTACTCCATTGCCTATGTTGGCTCCATACTTGAAACACAGCAAGTTTGACGATCATAGATCAGTTGAGCAGCAAGTTATGGTTGATATGGCAGCCATAGTACGTCATGCATCCATGACTGTGTTGAGACTTGGTTCTCACATGTTTGCCATTGGGGCTACACTTCTGGTTCTTGCTTCTATTGCAGTGGGAGTTGGTAGCATGATTATGGCAGATTTTGGTAGTAGGGAAGCGGTTGTGGACATCAGGTCCTTATGCTTCCAAGAGCAGCATGCAGGTGATGCAGGTTGGGTAGACCAGCAGAGGTCTATTGTAGGGCACGTGCTTATGGTCACAGGTGGTACAGAGACATTTTCTTTGCACAGTGACAGTTCGGGTGCTATGGACTTAGCACAGGAGCACGTGATGGTGAGAGTTCACTCTCCCAATGAGATCTGGCATGAGATCTTGGTTGACAGGCATCTACAACTTGTCATTTTCTATCCTGCAAACCTGATGTCTGCTAGCAGCTTATCCTCTATGCACTTTGCACATTGTAAAGTGCCGATGGGCATAGGATGATGGTCTGGTCATCTTGTTTTTCAGCCTATGGCTGATTGTATTATATGTGTACTATACTCCCTTAAAGGCACATTGCCTTTAAGTGGGAGGTTGTTGGGGTAAAGGGCAGTGTGCCCACCCACTATACAGTGCCCATGTATACTTATATATATATATGAAAGAGGAATAAGTTGGAGTAGCTTTTGCTCCACCACTTTTGGTGTCTCCCTATCCCTTTGTGTGTGCTCTCCTAACCCACAGAAAGCATATTACATATAGTCTATATACATCTAAACTAAATACTTTTGAATGCATATTTTATATAGTCTATATATCTTAAATCTTACACCCTAAATCTTAAATCCTAAAGTTCCATAAATCTTAGGTTATACAATCTAAGCTCTTAAACTTATATAATAGTTATAATCCCTAAATCTTAAACCCTAACCCCTATAACTTAAATTCTAAAACCTAATTTTCAATTCTAAACCCTAGATTCTATACTCTAAGCTCATGATCTTATATACTAAACCCTAAAACCTAAATCCTAAACCCTAAAACAATAATCATAAACCCTAAACCCTAGATTTTAAACCCTAAACCCTAGATTTTTAACCCTAAACCCTAAAAATATAATCATAAACACGAAACCCTAAAGACTAAATCTTAAATCCTAAGCCCTAAATCCTTAACCCTAAATACTAAACCCTAAACCCTAACCCTAAAATACAATCAAAATTTTATGATTTTTTTCAATTTGTGCAATAGGTTTGATATATCCTCCAAACTATTGCAAGTCGAATAGGTTAATGGTGCACTCAACCTATTGTAAATATCAAGGAATTTTCTCGATTTGTGCAACAGGTTGGATATACCCCCAACCTGTTGCTCAAGCAACAGGTTGGGGGTATATCCAACCTGTTGCACAAATCGAGAATTTTCTTGATTTGTGCAATAGATTGGATTGCGGGGTATATCCAACATGTTGCACAAATCGAGAATTTTCTTAATTTGTACAGTAGATTGGATATACTCCCCAACCTGTTGCTCAAGCAACAGGTTGGGGGGTATATCCAACATGTTGTACAAATCGAGAATTTTCTTCATTTGTGCAATCAAGCAACAGGTTGGGGGGTATATCCAATCTGTTGCACAAATCAAGAAAATTCTCGATTTGTGCAACAGGTTGGATATACCCCCAACCTGTTGCACAAATCGAGAATTTTCTTGATTTGTGCAACAGATTGGATATACCCCCCAACCTATTGCTCAAGCAACAGGTTGGGAGATATATCCAACAATAGGCCTCCAACCTGTTGCTTGGGGGATATATCCAACAACAGGCCTCTAGGTTGGGGGGTATATCCAACCTGTTGCACAAATTGAGAATTTTCTTGATTTGTGCAACAGATTGGATATACCCCCCAACCTTGGGAGATATATCCAACAACAGGCCTCCCAACCTGTTGCTTGAGAACCTGTTGCTTGGGGGATATATCCAACTGTTGCTCAACCTTGCACAAATCAAGAAAATTTTTCAGTTGTAGGTTGGATATATTCCCCAATTGTATATCAAATTGTTGCACAAATAAGAAAAATTCTTGATTTGTGCAACAAGTTGGATATATTGTTAAGAAACTGAATGAGACCGCCACTAAGCCTAGGGCTACATGAGATTAGTGTAACAATCATGGAGGATTGAACCATACAAGAAAATCCATAACGGAGAGACAACAACGTAGGCAACACTCAACAATGTATTCCAATGCTTGATAAACAATACAATGATAGACCTCTTATATAGAGAGTCTCAAGGCATAAGCCTACTGTGTGGCATCCTCTAATCCACATCCAACTTGTGGTGACCAATGTCCCACATCCATTCATGTAGTCCACATCCTCTTGTGTGGCTACCATAATTCCCACAAACATACCCCTCTAGGGTACCAACACAATATCCCAACAATTGGACATTGCACATTTCAACACCCCTCCTCAATGTACAATCATATGTGACCATCTCACCTCTCATCCCCAATGATTTGGCATTGCCAAACTCACTCTCTCAACACTCCCCCTCAATGACAAATTGGAGTGTTCAACAAATGTGTGTGCATGTGTCTACCAATCTAGACACCTAACATCCACTTTACACACCATGCTGTGCGGGCAGGACACCCAAGTGCTTTTTAGACACCCCATGTGTCAGGGAGAAGGAACCAACCCAAGTAGTACATCATCAATGTACACTACTCTTGCACACCACAATCAAATATCTTTTTGAGCACCCGTGGGCTCGGGCAGAGGACCCTCATAAACATGGGTGAGAGAAAATTACATCCATTTTATGTCAATGCAAGGGCAAGGCACCCGTAAATCATATGGTCACAATTAAATGTATCCATAGCTTGCCAGACAAGCCAATGCTGATCCATTTTTTCAAGGCATAAGAAAAAAATTATGGATACCATGAGGGGGGTTTACATAATTACATTTGCACCACTCAATCCAAAAAAAAAAAAAAAAAAAAGGGTTTGTGACCCTTAGGGTTTCTAGTGACATCAAGAAGAGAAGATATCGAATGTCATCTTCTCCATGACATTCAAGTAGCCGTCACTCCTCTTCACCTCATTCGATTTCGTTGTTCGCTGCTCAGGCTTTTCGATTGCTGATTTTCTATATAGGAGGCAGCCACCTCAGAATGTCTCTCATTTGTGCGTGCAATAAAGATATCCCAAAAGACAAACTACCACTCGAAGAGAAAACCACCGGCTGCTTCTCTCAATGCTTCCTTGCTGCATCGATGGCTTGCACCAAATAAACTGCCAGAAAATCCATATGATAAAGCTCCCTGTAAGCGTAAGTAGCTCGTAAATCTACCCCTGCCACCGTTCTTCATTTCTGCAGATCGTATTGTATTTGCCTGCTACCTTTGTTCTCTTTCTTGCAGATTGTCGCTTGTTCTTTGAATGTCGTTCAGCTACTCTCTACGTGAGCTTCTACAAGCACAGCCATGTCGAGAAAGATTTGATGCAACTCCTAGCTCCTTGTGGTCACAACCAATTCATTGATTATTTCTTTGCCTGCAGAGCACCCCATGATGCCGTCATTGCTGCTTGACATTTCTTCTTGAATTTGCAAGCTGGTGCAACCTCTAAGCTTTTCTTCTTGCTGCACCATTATCTTCTTTAACAACATCTTCCCTGTTCTCTATCAATTATTTCAGTCTCGAAACAGTTTTCAGGCATGCTCATTGCTTTGTGGCTACACCAGTCATATCCTTCTTATTGAGGCACTAATTTTTATGAGCACACAAAGCTCATAAGGCCAATGTGTCCTTCACTGATCTGTCTATTGTCTTGAGTTTGCTGTCAAAGCTTCCAAACATACACCCATATGCGCACCTAAACTGTGCCTTTCAACACCACTTGCTCAACTTTCTTGAGCACAAACTAACATCCATGTGCTTTGAATCTTAACCAATAGAAAAATTGCGGTAGCACTCTCTAGTCTACCTCATAGCAAACCAAAACGCAACACGCACTAGAATTTGCATCATCTAGTAATCATACCCTATTGAATATCTATCACTTCTACATCAGAGACTTAATTCTTTTGAGCAATCTTACATTTTTTACACCAGCATCAGTAGGAGCAACGGCCTTCAACAATCTTCATCATCCCAGCAAACAGTGTTCTTTTCTTTGGAGCAGCAATATCTCCTCACAGCAATAGGTCCTTCTTTGCAGCAGCGGTATGTCTTCCACAACATCTTCTTCTCTTCGGCAGCATCTTCCATAGCAATAGCTTGCTTCTTTTCTGCAGCAACAAGTCTTTGGCTTTCTTGAGAAGTAACTGAGCAGCCACAACATCACAACAACCATCCTCTTGAGCAGCAACTTGAACTCTTTCTCGGGCAGCAGCTTGATTCTCTGTTCTTGCACAAGGTCTCACATAATCTCTCCGAAATCAAATGATAAAGAGTGTTGCCATATTTTTATCTATACAAAAGACATGAAAGAAAACACACTAATCTACCTAAGCTTGTGGACTACCAGCTCTGATACCATGATGAGAAACTGAATGAGACTGCCACTAAGCCTAGGGCTACATGAGATTAGTGTAAACAATCATGGAGGATTGAACCATACAAGAAAATCCATAACGGAGAGACAACAACGTAGGCAACACTCAACAATGTATTCCAATGCTTGATAAACAATACAATGATAGACCTCTTATATAGAGAGTCTCAAGGCATAAGCCTACTGTGTGGCATCCTCTGATCCACATCCAACTTGTGGTGACCAATGTCCCACATCCATTCATGTAGTCCACATCCTCTTGTGTGGCTACCATAATTCCCACAAACATACCCCTCTAGGGTACCAACACAATATCCCAACAATTGGACATTGCACATTTCAACATATATCCCCCAACCTGTTGCTTGATATATCTAACCTGTTGCTCAAGCAACAGGTTGGGGGATATATCCAACCTATTGCACATATTAAAAAAATTCATTAAATTTTGGTTGTATTTTAGCGTTAAGGTTTAGGGTTTAAGATTTAAGATTTAGGGTTTAGGATTTAAGATTTAGGGTTTAGGATTTAGAGTTTAGGGTTTAAGGTTAAGGATTTATTGTTTAGGAGTTTAGGATTTAGGGTTTAGGAATTAGATGTTTAAAGTTTAGGATTTACGGTGGTTAAGATGTTTTGGTATTAATTATTTAAAGTTTAGGATGTAGGGTTTAGGTTTAATGCCTTCTCTACTAGTTTTGATATAGAAGTTATTAAGTAATAATAAGCTCAATGGTTATTTATTATGTTCATTTTGAGTTGCTAATCCACTTTTATACATAAAATAGGTATTCACCCTAACAGAGGGTATGGATGTGGTGTTATATAAGAAGAATGAAGTGGTGGCTTTTGGACAAATTCATAGTCTTGATCCTATGAATGTGTGTCATTTCCAACGTTGTGGTGAGAGAAGATGTGTAGTGATAATCACCAACGTTATAAATCCTGAAGTACATTTAAAATATCCACATGGAGACTTTGAAACATTGGGAGATATCTTACAATGTGACATATTTGATATGCAAGCACGAAATTGTTCCAAAGACATACTTTCAAGATATCGAGAAAACTTATTTTCAAGGGGAAAAAGTAAAGATGTTATCTTGCTCCGGAAAAGTTTTAGCAATTGGCAACTTTAAGGGCTATGCTCAGAGTTTTCTCTATATAGTGGAGATAATTAAGTTGACTAGTGCAGGTGTCATTCAAAATGCAATGGATAGTACTTCACAATTAGACGTCCATAATACTACGTCTCAACTACAAGTTCATAGTACTTGTAAATGGGGGTTAGCTTTCTTGAAATCAAGTTTGCCCAAGACAATTTCCTTCAATGTCATGGAAGACACAACGGAATATTATCATAAGAAAAAGACTATAACACAAATGGGATCCAAATTGATAAGAAGCTATAGTAGTAATCAAGAGTATCATAGTGGCATGTTCACAGATATTGAGGACATTATAGTAACAGATGTTGATGTAGAAAAGGTTTCTTGAAGACTTGTCTTGTGTTGCAAGTGACTCGAACAGGCTCACTGGTATAGAAGACTTGTCTTGTGTTGCAAGTGACTCGAACAGGCTCACTGGTATAGAAGACTTGTCATGTGTTGCAAGTGACTCGAACAGGCTCACTGGTATAGAAGACTTGTCCTGTGTTGCAAGTGACTCGAACAAGCTCACTGGTATAGAAGACTTGTCTTGTGCTGCAAGTGACTCAAACATGCTTATTGATATAAAAGACTTGTCTTGTGTTGAGAATAATAAGATGGGACCACAAAGAAAAATACACGCAAAGATCGATGGGATAAGTGATGCAATAATAGGAATTGATGATATTAGTGACAATGATCATGATGTTACCACTCGAATACAAGGCAAAAGGGGCAGAGAATCTGAGACTTGTCATGTTGTTCGTAATATTATTGCTAGCTGTAAAGAAAAAGGGAGAGAGATAGGAGACTCAAGTTCAGCTTTCTTCACAACACACAAAAGAGAGAGGACACAAGGTTGGAGGGTGAAGCCTTTCTTCACTTTTGCACGCAACAACAATAATACAATAGAAGAGGGAAATACCCTATATGTCAAACCCTAGAATACGTGGTTCATATGTGAACCCAAACCAAAAACATACGTGGTAGTCTAACTACACCACGAGTACAACTAACATAGGCGGTGACATAAATGATAGTCATCCAGGAGATATATCGGGGGTAGAGCTTGATATCTCAACACTCCCCCTCAAGCTCAAATCCATCTCACGTACACCAAGCAAGCTCCTAAATCTGCGAAGCTTCTCGGTACCCAATGCCTTCGTAAAAATATCAGCCACCTGCTCCTCAGTGCTGACATAGACAAGATCAATCTCACCAGCTAGAACCTTCTCTCTCACAAAGTGATAATGCACCTCAATGTGCTTTGTTCTAGCATGATAAACTGGGTTATTAGCAAGCATGATGCTGCTAATGTTGTCACAATGAATGAGAACTGCTGCATGAATTGACTGTCCCATATCTGCAAGTAGCTTCCGTAACCAAGATACCTCACATGCAGCCATTGCTGCACCCCTGTACTCAGCCTCTGTGCTCGACAAGGCAACTGTTGGCTGCTTCTTGCTGCTCCAACTGATGGCACCACTCCCAAGGGAAAAAATAAAACCACTAGTAGATCTCCTGTCTGAGACACTACCAGCCCAATCAGCATCTGTGTATCCATGTACCTGTAATGCACACCCAGCTTCATAAAACAGTCCATAATGCAATATGGACTTCACATACCGCAGTATGCGCCTAGCCGCATCCAAATGTGGCTTCCTCGGTGCCTGCATAAACTGACTCACCAGCCCCACAGCATAGCTCAAATCTGGTCTGGTTATAGTCATGTAAATCAAGCTACCTACTATGCGCCTGTACATAGTAATATCTTCAAGAAGCTCACCTGTCTCTGCATTGAGCTTCACATTCTGCTCCAATGGAACAGAAATAGGCTTACAGCCTGTCATCCCATATTTGGACAGCATGTCCAAATCGTATTGCCTTTGCAACAGCCATATCCCACTCCGGGATCTAATAACCTCAATGCCCAAGAAGTAACGCAGCTCTCCCAAATCCTTCATCTCAAATTTCTGCTTCAACAGCAGCTTCACTTCATTAATGTCTGCATCACTATCACCTGTAATAATCAAGTCATCAACATAGATGACTATAAGCACAATCCCTCTATTTGTCCTTTTCACATAAAGTGAAAAATCTGAATTGGAAATCTGAAATCCAATAGTGAGAAGATATTGCCCTATCTTGTCTGACCATGCCCTCGGCGCCTGTTTTAAGCCATACAAGGCTTTGCGCAACCTGCATACAAAATCGGGGTGTGAATTATCCTCATAACCTTCTGGCTGCATCATATAAACCTCTTCCTGCAAATCACCATGCAAGAAGGCATTTTTCACATCCATCTGATGGAAAGACCATCCCTTTGCAGCAGCCATAGCAATTACTGCTCTCACGGTTGCCATCCTTGCAACTGGGCTGAAAGTTTCCTCATAGTCAATTCCATATGTCTGCGCAAAACCTTTGGCAACCAATCTTGCCTTGTACCTGCTAACAGACCCATCAGCATTGTGCTTTACTTTGTAAACCCACTTGCAGCCAATAGCCTTCTTATCATGAGGCAAAGGCATCAAATCCCAAGTGTGGTTTGCATCCAAGGTAGCCATCTCTTCATCCATAGCTGCTTCCCAATTTTTATGCCCTACTGCATCCTCAAAACATGTGGGCTCTGGCTCCTCTAGAACCTTGACCATATAAGCATAGTGATGTGCTGTATACCCATCATATCTCAGCCTGTCAACTGGATACTTAATACGAGTGGACCTCCGTACAACTGGATCAGTTGCAGGAGTCTTTAAATCATGCCTGCTTTTCCTTGCACCAGGTGTAACAACAGACGGAATCCCAAGTTCCTCATCAAGGCTCATTTCAGAGCCGCTTGACTCTCCATCAACATGAGAGCTACCAGCAGACACATCAAACACTAGAGCATGGTCTACTTTTTCTTTTCCCTTATGTGATACCTGCACAACACTATCAGGGCTGCCATGTGACGATTCACTAGATCTCAATCTCCCTGTCCATGCATTAGATCCACTAGTAGAGGACTCTCTGGGTCCACTCAAGGCTTGAGATTGCTGCTCTACATTTATTGCAGCATTCCCATTTCCTGCATCTGCATCTCCTATCATAACAGTTGGTGCATACCAGCTGCTCATTTCATCAAAAACAACATCTCTGCTCACTTGCATTTTGCGGGTGGAAGGGTTATAATAGCGATACCCTTTCTGGTGCAGAGCATATCCAATAAAGATGCATTTTTCTGCCTTTGGATCCAGCTTTGTTCTCTTCTCATCAGGAACATGAACATAAGCTATGCAACCAAATACCTTCAAGTGAGAAATATCTGGTTTTTGGCCTGTATACATTTCTTCAGGCATCATGCCATGGACAGCTGCAGTGGGGGTTTTGTTCATAATATAAACAGCAGTTGCTACTGCTTCAGCCCAAAAATAATCAGGCATGTTTTTCTCATTTAGGATCGCCCGTCCTACTTCTGCAATATGCCTGTTCTTCCTTTCTGCAACCCCATTCTGCTGAGGGGTAGACCTGCATGAGTACTTCCTTTGAATTCCCTGTTCTTTCAGATATTCACAAAATTCTTCTGAAAAGTACTCTCCCCCTCCATCAGATCTTAGCACTTTAATATGCACACCTTTCTCTTTTTCAACCATGGCCTTAAAAGCCTTGAAATGGCTGAACACTTCACTTTTGTGCTTCATAAAATAAATCCACACCTTCCTAGTGTAGTCATCAATAAACGTCACATAATAATGGCATCCACCAATAGAAGCAACTTTGGTTGTCCAAACATCTGAATGGATCACTTCCAAAGGTCTTCTGCTCACCTTAGCATTTTTGGGAAATGCATGTCTGGCCTGCTTACCCATTTGGCATGCTTCACATACCTTTTGCATTCCCTCAACTCTGAATTTAGGCAAACCTGCAACAATGTTTTTCGTTTGCATAGATTTCAGCCTTTGTATATTCACATGCCCAATGCGCTTGTGCCATATCTCAATATCTGCAATGACACCTCTCCCATGCGCAAACATAGCAGCTTTCACCTCAGGCATATCAACATCCAAGGTGAACATTCTACCATTTTTGTTGCCTTTCGCAACCAAGCGGCACTTATTTTTCAAGTCCTCAACAAAGCATCCATCAGGATTAAATCTAACCTGCAGACCTTGCTCAACCATCTAGCCAACTGAAACCAGGTTCTTAGTGATTTTTGGAACATGAAGTACATCTGCCATGTACTTCGTTTTGCCATCCTGCATAGCCAATGGCACTTTACCAACTTGCGTAATTGGGTGTGTAGTATCATCACCTGTTTCAACATAACCTGGCTTATCCAAATTTCTAACATCATGAAACCACTCACCATGACTGGTCATGTGGTTAGAGGCACCTGAATCAACATACCAAACATCATTGCAAGCTGCAGCATCTCCTGACATGGAGTTAACCATATGCTGCATCACAAAAAGGTGCTCATTTTTGTCGTCACCATGCCCACTTGATGATGCATAGTTGCTTTGCTGCAACTTCCCACTTTTGATGTCATTCTGCTTTTTATAGCATGTATTCTCCTTGTGTCCAGGCTTTCCACAATAATAGCATTCTGTGCTGCTATTTACTTGCTGGTTCCTTTGCCATGAACCACGGCCTCTTTGGCTCCCCCTGCCTCTTGAACTACCACGTCCTCCTCCATAGGACTGGTTTTCCTGTTGTTGCTGTTGGTTCTGATTTCCTGCACGGCCACCAAAACGGCCTCTTCCTCTACCCCTGCCTCTACCTGTATTCGAGTAGAAAGCAGTCTCTTGAGAAGTTGAGGTGGCTGAACCACCATTCCTTTGCTCTTCACTCAGCAAGAGAGCAATAAGTTCCTGAAAATCAGGAAATGTTTCACGGACTCCAATGGATGTCCGAAACTGTGCATAATCTTTCCCAAGACCATTCAAGGTCACGGACACTAAGTCCTCATCATCAACAGGTGCTCCAATGGAGGCAAGAGAATCTGCAAGGCCTTTCACCTTCAAGGAATACTCATTTATATTCAGATTTTTCCTTTGCACATTGTGCAACTCCTGCTTTAGCTGCATCTTTCGTGCTTTGGTATTTGTGCTATACAGCTTCACCAATGTATCCCATGCCTCCTTAGGCGTCTCTACATCCTGTATATGCACAATCATAGAATCTGAAATGCTAACAGACAGCCAATACAGGCATTTTCTGGCTTTTTCATGCCATTCTTTAAAGGCCTTCAATTCAGCAGGAGTGGAAGCAGTACCCAAAACTGGTTCTGCAGTTTCACCACTGATGTAATCCCAAACTCCCTTTCCCATAAGGAAGTTTGTCATCCTGAACTTCCATGCTTGGAAGTTGTTCTTGTCAAGCTTCTCATTGACAATGGTAGACAGATTCTCAGACATTTTACAAATCACGAATTGCAACAGCAACCTGTAAACACAGCAAATGCCTCACAAGGGCAAATAGCAAAACTTCTGCAAAAAGCCTCACAGGGGCAGATCTGCAACACTGACAAAAGTGGTATTTCACCACACAGTCACTTCCTGGTGACGATTTTGCATCAACAGGCAACAGGCATGAATCTGCAACTCCCAATATCTCTGCACACAAGCATACGATGCAATTTCTGTGGCACTTTTCCACCGACTAGCCGCGCAAGCGAAAAACAAGGCCTTTTTCTGAGTGCCTGCGAAGAACTTCCGCCTTCAAAACGGGCCCCGAAACGGCCTCAAATCAGAAAAATAAAGTGCGCTCTCGCCACACCGCGAAGGGCCTCTCAATCTGAAACAGTGCACTCCTGCACTTCTGGCTGTGCTACCTGCAGAGATTTGCTCCCAAACTCGAAATAGGAAAGCAACACTGGTCCTCTTACCAGGACACCACAAACTTGGCTTGCTTTCTTGAGCTCCTTACCACGAACAAGGCTCTGATACCATGTAAAGAAAAAGGGAGAGAGATAGGAGACTCAAGTTCAGCTTTCTTCACAACACACAAAAGAGAGAGGACACAAGGTTGGAGGGTGAAGCCTTTCTTCACTTTTGCACGCAACAACAATAATACAATAGAAGAGGGAAATACCCTATATGTCAAACCCTAGAATACGTGGTTCATATGTGAACCCAAACCAAAAACATACGTGGTAGTCTAACTACACCACGAGTACAACTAACATAGGCGGTGACATAAATGATAGTCATCCAGGAGATATATCGGGGGTAGAGCTTGATATCTCAACACTAGCATGCCAGAGAATATAGATGGGAGAATCTTGAGTTACGAAGGAGAAACAGTTCAACCACAAAATTCAAGAGGCATTGGCAACAAATTGACATCAATGAACATGTCTACCAGATTGCCATTTCCAAGATATTATAAGGTATCAAATAATTCTCAAGCCCACACAACATTTGATTATAAAGATGAAGATTCAAGGGAAATGGATTCGAGGTTTGATGGTCTTACAACTAGAAAACGCAAGACACTATTTACAAAAAGAAAGTATGTGAGTGTGAAGAGGCGAAGAATCATGGCATCAATTCCAGAACCAAAGAGACATGTGATGCTATCCGAGTATAATATGGAAAGGATGCTTATGCGAGTTTGTTGCAAGAGACTTTGCATTAGAAAAGTTGGGAAAGATGATTGTGCAGCCATACGCCTTGGTATTTGGAGTAAGACAGCACCTAATAGACATAACTATCTTCTTCAAGAGTTTTCATGCTTTCTTCATCAAGGCACTAATCAAGATTTGAGCACAAGACACTGTAAACCTAGATTGAAACCCATGGTTAATGGGAGACCCATTTGAAATCGAGGATATCAATGGTTAACTGGACTATCACATGGTACATACTGGACCATCTGGGTAGAGGTGAAAGAAAAAGTTATTCATACAATTCATGGAAATACCTACAAGCTTAAATGCTATGGAAGCACTATAAATGCAACTGCAACATTAAAGCAAGTTCTCAAAGACCATGCATTACCGTAGCCTCATCTTCAACAAACAATGCTAGATGGACGTGTCGAATGCCAACAACATCTTCCTTTGGGAATGACAAAGAAGGTCGTCCTAGAAACTGTCAATAAAACTTTACAAGACAGAGGTGAGAGCATGATTTCACGATCAACCTTGTACAAAATTTGGCGTAGAGATTTTTGCCATGTCAAGACACCATCAAAGCAAAGGATGTCAAAAGGTAAGACATGTGATGAATTAAAAAATGCCATTGAACATAGTAAATGTGAGCAGCAGTGAGGAAGATATATTAAATGGCGATCAATCCATTTATGTCATGTGCAGGATGCTCGAAAGTTGTATGCTTCTTGGAGAGAGGAAGCTATTTCACATGTCGATAAGTCCATGTGCATCACCATTGATGGCATGGACCAGAATACAACCACTTTGCCACGATATAGAGATGCTGAGAGCTGAGATGAGGGCACTGTAGGATGCTAGGGCACCCCCTCACTTGGTTGCGAGCCTGGATTCAGTTATTGAGGCTCTGAGTCGATTGGACACAGTTGAGGACGTTGTGGATAGCTTTCAGGCACAGGCTGAGGCGGAGATCACTGGTGGTGGCTTCGATTGGAGAGCCATTCGACAGTTGTTTGAGCGGGAGTCACATCACAGGGAGGCCTTGGAGGATATGTTTTGGGATGGTCACACCGAGGCGATGTGACCACGATCAGGGCTCCCCTTGCATATTTTACGGTGTAGGCACCCCATCATAGCAGCACACATTTATCCGAGATATCTCGCTGTGAATGGTGGTCGATTGCCTCACAACCGCCAGATAGCCAGGTCGTTTGCCATGCAGCTTTACGCTGAGTTTGTCCTTGGTCATCGGGTGGACTACCTCAGTACCCGTCCAGGATCAGGAGCGGGACGTGGTAGGATGGGGCGTTAGGAGCGTCAGATTGTAGGTGTTCGGCATCGACACGAGGGACCAGAGTTGCACACCATCCCTGCACCGGCATTGCGAGCGATGGGAGGACAGATTAGGGGGGATGTTCATTTAGTGGCATCATCCTTGCAGCACATGGTCTCTGCCCTATCGAGATCTATTGCGATTCCACCTCCCCCACCTCGATCATCGATGGAGCATCCCACATCTACACCACCTCCCACATCTACGGTGCCTCAGCACGAGTTGGAGGCTCGAGACACACGGATTGTAGAGTTGGAGGCATTGTTGGCCGAGTCTAGGGACGAGGTTAGTTATTTTGATTATGTTAGTTAATTTTTTTGTAGCGTGTTTTGAACTGAAGTTTTTTGGTTAATTCTCACCATGTACGCGACATGTTTGCATTGCAGGCACATCTATTGCGTCAGGAGATGGAGTCTCGCATACGACTGTTGCAGACAGATTTGGAGGAGCAGAGGATTCGGACACGCATAGCATACCATCGTGCAGAGCACTATATTTTGCAGTTGAGGCATATTAGTCGTGATCCATCACGCCATAGGATCGACCCCAGCGTGGCCCTATACCCTGCTCCTCCTGTAGATGTGCCGACTAGGACACCCATAGATGCAGCAGTCGTAGCGAGGCTTCCTACTGCCACTTGTGTCCTCTGCCACGAGGACTTTGACACCGTAGGGTGGTTTGCACTAGGGTGCAGCCACATCGCACATCTCCATTGCATGAACCGCCACATGGTGGCACGTTCAGTGTGCCCTGTATGCTTTGCTGACATTGATGTGGCGACATACAGAGGACTGGGCATGGATGATCTATATCCTGGTCATCGTCAGGCTGTTGATCCATTCGCCCGTGTAGTCTTGACAGAGCACTACAGGGAGGAGGCACAGAGAGTGTTGCTGATGCAGGAGGGTGCAGATACATCGGTGGTTGCATCATGCATTCCACGACGCTTTTCGTACGGTGATTTCATGCCAGGTGACGAGGCACGAGCGGAGGAGGCACGCTGGATTGAGCGAGAGGCAGAGCTGCAGACATCATTGCAGCAGTGGGTGGAGCAGCAGCTAGGGCGGGCCGAGACCAGCGTCTATCTCACATGTAGAGACGATTACTCGTGCTGGATTTGAGGCACGAGTATTCGCAGATGCACGGCTATGGGAGCTGAGACGTGCGTACATAGAGGAGGCGAGGGAGGCAGAGATGGCAGCAGTGGCACGTGCAGCATGCCCTCCTCTTCATCAGGATGAGGCTGGCCCATCTCATGCAGGTGATGAGGCTGGCCCATCTGAGTCGGCTTTGCCTGAGGGTACATAGCGGACGGTTGGGCAGCGGGTCATACAGGAGCCACGTCAGCGTTCCACTAGAGGATCATATGTAGAGTTATCAGATTCGGATTCAGATTGATTGTTTAGGCTTCACACGTTTCTTGTATAGGGATGCACTTTTGCAGCATGATGATGATGATGTACAGATTCATTTTGGTACTTTCATGATATTGTTCCCACTTTTATGATGTATGAGCATTTTCGTACTTTCATGATGTTCTTCACACTTTGTTTATCTCAGTTTATCTCAGTTTATAGTTTGTTTAATACATAAGGTATTTAAAAAAGAATGCCATGTGAAGTAATTGTAAACATTAAACATTAAACATATCAAAATTCATCTTTTTTTGGATGAAAATTTTATTTTGCTGATAAAAGTTTTTCATTTTTTAAACAAAAATTTTATTCTATTCATGTTTGTCAATAAAGTGTGTTTCAAAATCCAAATTTTTATCAATTTTTCAAAAAGACAACTATTGTTATATTCATGCTTCCAAATCTAGCCTTCAGATCTTAATATCAAAATATGTTGAAATTCAACCATTTGATAAACTAATTTGTATAAAAAGAAAATTACTTTTTTTAGACAATGCCATAGCCCAATGTAAAATTGTTTCATCAAATGAAATTAGATATTAAAGTAACATCAATTTTACCAACTTTCAATTTATGCTATTTACAAAAAGTATTCTAGAAATGTATATTGGTACAAAACTTATCCATGACTCCGAGGGCAATGTTGTTACCTATGTGTAAATCAATTGATAAAAAATTCTTTCAACACCAATGAACTTGAGGGAATGTGTGATCTAGAGATGCTTAAACAACATGACAAAAGGAAAAAATTCGAGAAATCACCAATGTGTGGACATGCTTAGTTTGTAGGGTGTAGAAATTCTTGTATATGGATTTGATATGGGCACTTGCATAGAAAACAATTGGTATTTCAAAGAAAAAGCTCTAGCAACTCTCTTAGTTGAATGAAGCAGTTTCTTCTCCTTTGCAATTTATCATGTTTTTTAAATTAAAGGAGAGAATACTTTTTGCAAATGATAATACTAGACATTTTTAGGTTCTGCAATAAAATATGAGTAATATTTTATGCATTCTTTTTTCACAATTCTAGTTTTTTAATATTATTGACATGAAGCGTATATTTTGTCCCTACAATTTTTAAAAAATATAAATTTTTTGGGGATTTTTTTCAAAAATGGAGTTAGACTTGTCCTTTGCATGATTTTGCTGTTATTTATTATGACTCAGTGTTTAATTTGTCTCTTATTGTTAACAATACTTGTGCTAATTGGTGATCAAAGAAAACAAGACCTAATTATTTGTCATATTCGAACCACAATCACATGTGCCTTCCAAATCACAATCGCATATGCCTTCCAAGTTTCTAAGGACTATTTCAATTTCCTTAATATGACATTTGCCAATGCACCAATCTAATTATTATGCATGTATAAAAGATAATGAACATAAAGAAGAGAAATCAACACAATTGGCAATTAATGCATGTATATGGGAATACAAGGAAGGTGTGGCATGCTAGCCCACCATTTTATATCACTATTTTCTTTTGCATTTAGTGGTTTATGTACAAGAGAAAGGATTGGCGGTTGGTATAAGGAAAAGTGTTGGTATTTGGTTTATGTAAAAAGAAAGGGTTGTTGTGGCTATGCACCAAAAAAATATACACATATTAACAATCCCACTTCTCCCTCTTAAACTCTACTCATGTATGGGAGTACAAGGAAGGTGTGACATGTTAGGCCACAATTTAATTTTACTATTTTCTTTTGACTTTGGTGGTACGCTAACGTGTAGTCGTGCTAGTAGGGATTGCTTCTACGTGGCGCAAAACAAATCAATTGGAGACCAAATCTTGCGTGGATGTACGTCTAGGGTAGCCTAAGAGGCATGTGAAGTTTCGTCCCCAACAGGGTTTAGGATTTAGGGTCCAGGGTTTAGGGTTTAGGGTTTAGGGTTTAGTCGTGCTAGTAGGGATTGCTTCTACATGGCGCAAACCAAATCAGTTGGAGACCAAATCTTGCGTGGATGTACATCTAGGGAGCCTAAGAGGCGTGTGAAGTTTCGTCCCCAACAGGGTTTAGGATTTAGGGTCCAGGGTTTAGGGTTTAGGGTTTAGGATTTAGTCGTGCTAGTAGGGATTGCTTCTACGTGGCGCAAACCAAATCAGTTGGAGACCAAATCTTGCGTGGATGTACGTCTAGGGTATCCTAAGAGGCGTGTGAAGTTTCGCCCCCAACAGGGTTTAGGATTTAGGGTCCAGGGTTTAGGGTTTAGGGTTTAGGGTTTAGTCGTGCTAGTAGGGATTGCTTCTACGTGGCGCAAACCAAATCAGTTGGAGACCAAATCTTGCGTGGATGTACATCTAGGGTAGCCTAAGAGGCGTGTGAAGTTTCGTCCCCAACAGGGTTTAGGATTTAGGGTCCAGGGTTTAGGGTTTAGGGTTTAGTCGTGCTAGTAGGGATTGCTTCTACGTGGTGCAAACCAAATCAGTTGGAGACCAAATCTTGCGTGGATGTACGTCTAGGGTAGCCTAAGAGGCGTGTGAAGTTTCGTCCCCAACAGGGTTTAGGATTTAGGGTCCAAGGTTTAGGGTTTAGGGTTTAGGGTTTAGCCGTGCTAGTAGGGATTGCTTCTACATGGCGCAAACAAAATCAGTTGGAGACCAAATCTTGCGTGGATGTACGTCTAGGGTAGCCTAAGAGGCGTGTGAAGTTTCGTGCCCAACAGGGTTTAGGATTTAGGGTCCAGGGTTTAGGGTTTAGGGTTTAGTCGTGCTAGTAGGGATTGTAAAAATGTATGCATTTGTCCTTCCACGTGGCACATACCAAATCAGTTGGAGACCAAATCTTGCGTGGATGTACGTCTAGGGTAGCCTAAGAGGCGTGTGAAGTTTCGTCCCCAACAGATAAGTCCACATGCATATTTCATTAGTACGTGCGCCATTTTTCATACGTAGTCGTGCTAGTAGGGATTGTAAAAATGTACGCAACTGTCCTTCCATGTGGCGCATACCAAATCAGTTGGGCACCAAATCTTGCGTGGATGTACGTCTACGGTAGCCTAAGAGTCATGCGAAGTTTCATTCCCAACAGATAAGTCCACACGCGTATTTCGTTAGTACATGCGCCATAGCTCATACGTAGTCGTGCTAGTAGGGATTGTAAAAATGTACACATTGTACCTTCCATGTGGCGCATACCAAATCAATTCAGACCAAATCTTGCATGGATGTACGTCTACGGTAGCCTAAGAGTCGTGCAAAGTTTAATCTCCAACAGATAAGTCCACATGCATATTTGGTTAGTACGTGCGCCATTTCTCACACGTAGTCGTGCTAGTAGGGATTGTAAAAATGTATGCATTATAAATTCCACGTGGTGCATACCAAATAATTTGGAGACCAAATCTTGCGTGGATGTATGTCTAGGGTGGCCTAAGAGTCGTGCGAAGTTTCATTCCCAACAGATAAATCCACATGCGTATTTTGTTAGTACATGCGCCATAGCTCATACGTAGTCGTGCTAGTAGGGATTGTAAAAATGTACACAGCTGTCCTTCCATGTGGCGCATACCAAATCAGTTGGGTACCAAATCTTACGTGGATGTACGTCTACGGTAGCCTAAGAGCCGTGCAAAGTTTAATCTCCAACAGATAAGTCCACATGCATATTTGGTTAGTACGTTCGCCATTTCTCACACGTAGTCGTGCTAGTAGGGATTGTAAAAATGTACGCATTATACCTTCCACGTGGCGCATACCAAATAAGTTGGAGACCAAATCTTGCGTGGATGTATGTCTAGGGTGGCCTAAGAGTCGTGCGAAGTTTCATTCCCAACAGATAAGTCCACACGCGCATTTCGTTAGTACATGTGCCATAGCTCATACGTAGTCACGAGTGCTAGTAGGGATTGTAAAAATGTACGCATTGTACCTTCCACGTGGCGCATACCAAATTAATTCAGACCAAATCTCGCGTGGATGTATGTCTAGGGTGGCCTAAGAGTCGTGCGAAGTTTCATCCCCAACAAGCAAGTCCACACGTGTATTTCATTAGTACGTGCGCGAATTTTCTTAATCACGTTTTTAAAATGTCCTAAAGCACAAAACAAATTACAACATTACTACTAATAAATAATTTTTTGTATTACAAACACAACAAATCCCATTGAGAAGACATCGGACATCATGTTAAAAATAGAATCTAATACAATGATGTGTATGAACGTGTATATAGCCATCATAGTGAAATACAAAATATGAGTCCATGAAAATTACAATGGTACGGTCACACAGTGAGCCTATACATATCGAATACAAAAAAGTGTAATCAAATAGTGATACCCAATAAAAATCAATATGATCAACTGATGATCCCAAAAAATATGATATGTAATGTGCTACTCCTCAGGATCAGCTCTCATGCCAATAGTTGCAAGTATGCTCTCGTGATCCGCCACTGCAAGGCGCCATCGTGGAGTGGACGTCGCCTTGCGAGTGCGAACACGATTCAAAGTAATCTTGATCCCAACAACAAGATGAGAATACATGTATGCCTCCTGATCCGCCATGTACTCCTGGAACTCAATATAGCGACCACGCCTCTGTATCTGCTGAAAATAGTGGCCACCTACGATCATGCTATGAGCATTGAAGTGCATCCCATGCCCATCCACACTGTATCCTCATTCAGCACACTCTTCAGCATAGAGCATCGCAACAAGTAATAATCCACACCCTCCTCATTGCCCTCCGAAGCAATAACCGCGAAGATATCACCAATACGCAAAATATCTGTAAGCTGGTCATAATCTCTAGAGGAACTGAATCCCGCATCCTGATCATCATGTATCTCCTCCCAAGGCTGGAAGGGAGAAAGCACTCGCCGTACCCATGGATCGGCCCATGGTATCATGGAGCACCCTCCCCAATCATCATCAATGCATGCAGAACAAAAACATGCAAACCGTCGAGAAAAGATCGTGGGGTGAGACTCACCTACGCTCCTGATGGAATGGAAATCAAGAGTGCCAGGCACAGAACGACAATCAAAAGGCCTCGACCGATCAAGACTCCCAATGTCCACGCACCAAAAATACCGGCTCACCACCCTATCGTCACGCGACTGAAATGAGGACGTAGCACTAGTGGATAAGTGCTGGTGGCTGCACCACCGCACCACATCATGTGCATCCTTGAAGCGATCGGCACTGTGATGCAACTGGTATCGACGCAAAGCACGCTTCACGCAAGCACCTGCACCATCGTGCTCTCCCTTACCGTGCCCTGTCTCGAAGTAGCTCCATGTGATCGGAATGCCTGTCTCACGGTGCCATCTGCAGAACCAATAAAACTGTCTAGCGGATTTGAACTGACCACCGCAACCGTCTGACCAGATCCAGCGCCGCTGCCATGTGACACCATGATCCCTCAAGAAACTATCATGCAAAGTGAAGCAATGCTGCACAAAATGGGCATCATGCGATCGATCATCACTAATGTAGAAGTGATACTCTCGCACAATGATGCGTGAGTCCATGGTGCTATCAATGCCATCCACATGAGCCTGTGCATGACGATAGCTAATGTGCACAAATATAGCAACCTGCAATATGGCATTGAAAAAAAATATGACTATTGAAATAATTCAATATAATGAGGCGGGGAAAAAATCAATACTCAATCACACGTCACCTGTTCGGAGAAATAATACTCCGATTGGACCTCATGCTGTGGTGCAAAGGTGTAATTCTCCGCAAAGTCCACCACTGAGACAACCACCCCTATAGGAAATATCCTCAAACATGCACGAAACTGACGATCCTCCCATTTCGTAGTGTGCGAGTGGCGTATGTAGCAGTACAGCTTCCCTTGAAAATAGTCAATGAATACAACACATGGTGTCTCCTTCCCCACAAGCTGCAACCTCCTCGACTGTGCACCACCATCTAATGTCAAGGTACAGTACTCATACTGCTGCCAACGAACCATCTGCACATCACAAGTATCTAGTGCAACTCGTGGCACTCTAGCAAAGTCACCACACAAAGTACACGTGCCTTCCAAACAATCAAGGGAGTGGAATAAAGCATCACCATCTCGTGTACACAATATGGAATGAATGAAGTCGCAAGGGCTAGTAGGAACCACTCCCCTATGACCATCAAGGGAACGGAATACGTCATACATCAATCCAAAATCCACATGGTAGCGACAACAGCATGTGTCACGCTCCTGAGAGCATCACACAAACCATGGCCTACATCGCTCAAATGACCTCTGCCCAATCTTGAACTCCGGGTGCGCCTCTACAAACTGAGTGTACAACTCAGTCTGGGTACACTCCAAAAAACATGCACCATGCTCAATGTACACACCGCGTGACACCCTCTTCCGCAATGCCTTCTTGAACATCGGGGATGCTCTGCAATGCTCCTCCCAAAATTGTTGTATGAAGGACCTAGTGGAATCATCCAACAATCGATCGCTGCGAGGTGCACGACCACTCGAAGCCCAAAGAGCATCAGTCTCACTATCCTCTAGACTCTGCCTTCTAATGATGCCTGCTCGCAATGTGCGCGGTGCAATCTGAAGAAGACATGAAGCGGTATGCACATGGCCTATCATATGAGGTCTACTAATGGCAGCCACAATAGCACGACGTGCTGCCAAGGCATCACTGGAGTTCCTATGCTTAATAGAAGCATAGGAACGTCGAACACTGCTAAGGACCTCGCTAGATACAACCCTATCTCTATGTGCACCAAGACCAGCAAGCCTCCTACACTCTACCAAGTCAGGGTGATCAATCAGGGACGTAAGAAGAGAAGACTGCGAAGCTGGCGTGAGGTCACAAAAAAAAGACTGCACAATCTTGCTAGTACGACGATGGATAGTGGACTTCGGCAAGTCACGTCGTGAAGCAACACTGCTGCTGCAAGGTGGGGCAAGGGGATCAATGGGAGATGGTAGGGTGGACGGGGGAAGGGAGGCGCCAAGCGGAGCGGGGGGAGGGGGAGGGGGAGGGGGAGGGGGAGGGGGGAGGGTGGAGGGGGAAGAGGTAGAGGTGGAGGCCAAAATGTAGGTGGCTAGGGGAAGGGCGGAGGCTAGAGGTAGGGGAGCGGATGAGCATGGGGGGACAATGGAGGTGGGGGTGGGGGTGGAGGTGGGATGTAGAGGTAGAGCTGGAGGTGGATCAGTGGTGGCAGCGCGAGCTCGAGCTCTAGAGGCTCTCTTGCGCTCACGAGCCTTTCGCTTGCGCTCCTCGTCAATGAGATTTGGGGGGGGGTTCCTACATCTTTCACGTCTACTAGCTCTACGGTTTTGAGAACCCATTCTCAATGAAAGTAGGATGGAAGGTGTGACAAAGTGATGAGGAGGCAAGAATGGCTAAGAATGGGTGAAATGAACCAAAACGTGGTGTCTTATAGAGAGCCTCAACTCATCCACTAGATTGCTCTTAGATTGCTCTTCATTATTATTGGTGGAGAGGTGCTAAGATTGATACTAATTGGCTTAGTTTTGGTGGAGAGGTCTGCTATGCCCAGAGCCCTGTTCAGACCTTATACCTCGATCGAGGTATTTAGTGCATTGCGCATGTATGTATGAACCGCGATCGAGGTATCTCTAGGTGTCCTCGGTCACATACCTCGAACGAGGTATTGTATGCCTCACCCAGGTTATATACCTCGATCGAGGTATTGTATGCATCGCACATCGTCATGTGTATACATCTGGCTGATGTGGCACCATGCATGGTCATGATGTGGTAATATAGTCTCTTCCTGCATGGTCATGATGTGGTACTGGGCCTCTTCGATGACATTGAAAGGTGATGTGGCATGATGAGTTGGCATTCATGAGGTGGTAGATTGACATGGCAAATTGAGGTGGAGGGATTGGTGACGTGGCAAGGTTGAGGAGGTATGCCAAGGTGGCATTGTGTGATCACATGGCTGATGATGTGGAATGATGAGGTGGCACATGTGGCAGCACGTGTGGCAATGTAAGGTGACATGGCAAGGAGTGATGTCACATCTGCTTGATGAGATGGCACCACGTGGTCTAACAACGTGGCATGGTTTTGATGACTCAGCCTTCCACATGGGCAGCATGCAGACTCCAAAGGCTTGCCACTAGGATCGGTGATGCTCCTAGCCTACCTCACCAAGCCTAATACCAAGCCTACCTTGTCTTGGTATTAGGCTTGGGTGGCCCTTTTTCCCCCACAAAAGGGAGATTTAACTGTTGGAGGCCATATTGTACGTTTCCCTTACTCAAATTTAACCAAAATTTTTTCCTCTTATTCATCATGCAGAGGACTAAAAATATTGACATTTTTGAAATGTTTGGTTATGTTTGAGAATTACTAGATTTATTTTTAATATTCTTTGTTGATCCTCTAAGGAGTAAAAGTAAAAATTAAACTTCAATCTTCCTAAATGTAACCGTTGGATTTGGGATTTGATGATTCAACCACACACCCTTATGTGCCTACTAACCTTCCACCGAATTGGATTGCTTAATTATTCAAAATACTAAAAAAATGTGGTGTGCTACTAAAATGCATGTATTTTATGACTTTATTTATTATAAATAATTATTTATAATTAGATAAATCATTCAAAAAATTACCAATAAATCAAGTTAAGCTCTACATAATGCAAAGAGACCACTTACAAAGTTTCAATAACAGTTAATCTAAAATGAGTGAGAAATTTAGAATTTAATATGACACTCTTTGTTTGTGACAAACGTGTGACCACCCTGGAACCATGCCGTGTGACACAAAGAAATTTTTTGTGTGTGCATCAAATTTTCGATCAGACTATACGATTGTGTGCACAATAGCAAGTGTGATGTTGTGTCCGAAGACTTCAAAGACTAGATCCATAGGGAAGTAGGTGAGATTTGCATTTTTGTGTGCTAAAAAGCTTGTTTTTCCACCTCCTTAGGATTGGGGAGTGAACAAAAAGTGGACACCCTTAGCTTGCTACCACCCCTTTATGGTATGAACCAAAGCCATTGAAAAATCTCCCGAGAAGATATACAATAAAACAACTCTATGAGGGATGCTTGCAAAAGAAACGTGAATGGGTTCCAAATAATGAGGGATTAACAGAGGTGAAAGTCAGTAGCATTATTCATTGCTGGAAATTGAGGACACGAAGTTTTAAAAAGAAGCATGGATACAATGTTGAAAAATGTATCATAATCCCTGATCCAAGTCGTGTCCATATTAAACATCATTTGGCAAGACTTGACCCATCAAGCTCAAATACATTACATGAATCTGATGACTCTAAACGAGATTCAGATGCATAAGATAATGTTTTGTATGCTTTTTTCCATACAAATGGTGTATCTATACACCACCAATAAGATAGTTTATTGTATGGTTTGTTTTTCAAAAAAAGGGTGTATCTATACACCACTTATATATTGAATTCAACAAACTCTTTTTTTTCAAAAAAATGGTATATCTATACACCACTTATATGTTGAATTCAACAAACTCTTTTCATATGGTGTCATATTTTCACTTCATAGTGTTAAAATTGAACTTGAGTTAGGAGACTACTATTATTATTATTATAGTTATTGGATGGGGACACCATGCACGAGTTTGGGAATTATAGCTTCACTGAGCCTTTTTTTTTTTAATTAGAGGTTACCACTTGACTTTTTAGCTTAATAAGGCCATATTTGTATATAAGTGACCCATTTAGTACTAAAAAAAACCCAATTTTTTAGCTCACTAAGTGAAGTTGAGTGGAGAGGATATGCTCCAAAAAAAAGTCCAAACCAAGAGAAAAAGTCCAAAATTTTTGAATAGTGTGTTTTGTGAGATCGAAAGGAGCATGCTTTATAAAACTCACAATGGGTTCAGGAGCATCAAACTATTTGCACATCATCCATGGAACTCCTATATTCTGGCCCACTGCCATTTCAGTCGCCCACTCCATGTAAATTTTCCCGGGTTCTCCATAATAGTAATCCACAACACCATATTCATTCTCAATCTGTTTTGAAACACAGAGAATACTTATCAACAGCCTACCTCGAAAACCATTTTTCGATGTGCTTTTCTAAGCTAACTAGCACCTGGAAATAGCATTCACTATTTGCATCTACATGGGAATTCTAGAAGTGAGTATCTTTTGAGAATGTGTATTGGATTTCAGATAAGCAGCCCCGTAATGCCTTAGCTGGGCTAAGATAATGGGACCACCCTCGGAATAGAAAAGTTGTTCTTCCTTCATCATGTCCACAATTTTGGTCGTAAACTTTTGCATTTCTTCCTGATGCATATCCCAAATAGAAGTGTGAGACCCGATAATTATTTTAGAAGCTAATTAAGGTTGGATAAACTTTCAAATGAAAGATTGATGCAAACCTTAAAAAGGCTCGTTATCAGTACGAAACGGCGATTCTAGGAAGGTGGTGTAGCCATACCGAGAACCCTCTACATTGCATTCACGTTATAATACAGAAAGCGTGTCCGGATAACATGTAGTCCACCCTCCTTAGCTTTGGCTATGAGGTCCGGCCACATTTGTTTGCACGACCCAAGACATTACTTTCGATAATGAGGCAACCAGTTGTGCAGGAATCTCACCACTCCGCTCGCTGTGCGCAAAGTCCAGCTCCTGTAGCCCCGGTATTTGTGCCAGATTTGCAGGTATGGAACCTGTGAAGTTATTGTATCACAAGTCCAGAGTGTTGAGTTCCTGCATCCTGTCGCCCAGGAAACTGGGAATACCGCCCATGAAATTGTTATGAGCAAGCAACAGATAGTTTATACTGACGCAGCTATTTGCACCCAAGAATTGATACAGAGTGTCCGGCAATGATCCTGAGAAAAAATTCTCCGACACGTCCAGATAGCTCAGGAAAGGGGGAACGTCATTGATGTTTCAGTAGTTGAAGGAGAAGACTCCTTTGAAATTATTCGCGTGCAAATCAATGGTGTTGCAATGCGGGATGAAAGGAACGCTGGAGGATAGTACGTTGTGGGAAACATTGAGAGTACCTAGTATAGATAGGGGATTGGTGTAAAGCCAGTAAGGTAGACTGTCATATAATTTGTTGTTGGAAAGGTCTAATGTCAACAAGCTGCTCTGCTGTGAAAGCCAATCTGGAATGGGACCCGAGAGGTTATTTGAGGACAGATTGAGCATAGAGAGCTTCCCGGTTACGTTCGGCACCACACCATGGGCATCTAGATCGGTGAGGAAATTGTTGGATATGGTGACTATATCTATATTGCAAAGTGAGACAGGAAACTTCCCATCAGCTGATTGTCGGAAAGATGACACTGTTGGGGAGCAGGCCGATGGGGAAGCCAGATTGGGAGAGCTTGGTGTGAGCAGTGGAGTTGTCCCCGGGCAAGGATGAGGTAGAGGAGAGAGATGCCAAGATGGGAAGAAAAAGAATGGGGAGAAGGAAGAGGGCAAGGGGAGCCATAGCCATAGCCAAGAGCTTTGTCAAAGTAGAGATCTGAGGAGAGAGGGCGCAGAGAGCAGAAATGAAATGAAAGAAATGAGAGAAGGTCATTCAAAGTCATTGAAATTAGGTCAGCAAAAGCACGTCTATCGCATGCACAAGTCCACAACATGCATGCCAAGTAACGTTGAGATCACTCAAGTGACAACAAAAACACGTGTCAACAAAACCAAATTCAAAGGGCCATTGAAATTGATGCTATAGCCTGCCCCTTTTAGGGGCAGTGCTTACAAATCAAGACAATGGAAAATTTCAACAAGATACAAGTAGGAGTAATAATGACAGTAGATGTGAAAGGAGATCAGTATGTCATCAACTTCTCAAGAAGCCAACATAAATGCCAATGTCAAAGAAAATCAGAATTCAATATGCTTCAAATGTTTCATCAAGCCAATCTAAAGATACGATGCATCGACATTTCATGGAAACAACTATGAAAGAAATCAATGTACATCATCAGCACCAAAGTGGAGTTATTCACATGCAATTGACTGCAATAGACAGTATGACAAGAAATGCAATCAGATAAACTTTGTTAAAGAATATCATTCAAAGAAAGTCATCAACAATCCCCTTGCATACTCTATTTCTATGGTGTATCGAAAGTCATCAACAATCCCCTTGCATACTCTATTTCTATGGTGATACACTCATATGATCACATAGCAACTTTCTATAATGAAATCACCTTAGTAACCCTTAATGGACAGCATCCCAACTTTACAACATTAGTTCAAAATACGTCAACCAAGGCTTCTTAATCAAATGCATATATTTGATCCACGAAGAAGACAAACAAAACCAACAAACGATTGAAATTCCATATACAAAAGGTTTAGCCTAAACATTTCTTAGTCTCACAAATTTTATTCCACAAAGCGTATTATGCTATTTCATTTAGGCACCATCTATAAAGGAGAAGGCAAAAGACTACATTTTACTCTTTTCAACGACAAGGCACAACTTAAGAGGGAGAAACACTAGTTAAGTTGTAGTTCATGCAGGCACTATGTACTCACTCTCCTTAGTCACATATTTCATTTTCAATTTCATTTTCAATTTCATTTTTTCCTTTTAGAATCCAAAAACATTTTGCTTACTTTTGCAATGTAATTTAAGAGGGGTATTAAGAATGGTGTAAATTGCACCAATTATTAAGGTCTAGAGAGGATCGTAAAAGAAAACCCTAACCCTAAGGGGTAAGTCGTCAATTTTTCAATAGAGTTGTACATTGTAGTTTTGGATGGTGTGCTCTCTCACTCACTCTTGCCCTATTTTGTCTTCCCTTTCACAAGGGAGAGACTGAATGATGAGAAAATGATGGAGTATGACATGATCGCTTGACATGATGGTATTAGCATAAGGAATGGAGATCCTAAATGACATAATAGGGAAGCGCATGGTCTATGTCATATCGTTGAGAGATCAAAATCCAACACAACAAAAGTCACCTACACTTGCTTCTTTGTTGTGTGTGGATGGAAAAGCTCGCTTGCTTGCCAGACAAAATGGTGTTGAGCTGAAAGATCCCTTGATAACAACGACAAACTGTACCAAATGTCAATGGACTCCCATTGATGGAAATTAGAGGAGGAGAAACTAGCTCATAGCCAAAGAGGACAGATCACCTTATTGTTAGAAAGATCAAAAGGAATGAAATAATTGTCATTGTGATAGAATGCTACAACTGTATTGGAGCCCAACGGCCTCCCATCAATGGAAAGTAGAATAAGTAGCTCATAGCTTCAGATAGAAAGAGGATAGATCGCCATCGCTGAAAAGCTCAAAAGAATGAAATAATTGTCATTGTGATAGGATGTTATGCCCGAACAAGAAGTGCAAAAGCGATGAAAATTAAGGTATGTGCACATGAGACGCTCTACCTTGGCCATATGCTATAAGCATTGTAGTAATTTGTCCCTGTGTCAATGAGTAGGGATCAAGACTCCATTTCTCATGTAATGAGTATTGAAAGTAGGGAACATCAGGTGTTGCAGTCTCAATTACTAGAGTAGAAAGTTGCTTGCTTGGATCCTCATGTTTGAAGACTGAGGCTCCTTTTGATACTCCACTCTAGTGAATCATTGTCCATATAAGTGGGTGTGTGTGATTCATCAAGGTTTGAACCATCGAAGCAAGATGGACTTAAGGCCCTATGTTGGTCCATCATGTGCATGTATGAGCCATGGATGTAGACTTAGTATCTATAGCCATGAAAAACAGGAGCTAGATGTAGATATCATAAGAAAGCAAGGTCTAGAATCTCGATGAAGAGAGAGTCTCCAAGATGTGATCTTGCTTGGATGAGAACCTTGGTGGTGTTCATTTGTGTATGTGTGTAGAGAGTGGTGTGAGGGAGAGATTGTGTGCGTCCGGTGTGAGTTAACTTAGGTTTGAGTGATTGTGATTGTGATTACTTAAGAAAGATGAAATAGGTGATGTAATGGATGAAGTGTGAGTGCATGACCTAAGGAATGATGTCAAAGCAAGGAAGCCCATGGGGCTATACGAGTATGTACTTGGCTCCTCTCGAATGAGCAGAGAAGATTTGAGTAAGAGACATGTTGTTCATTCTCTCTCCTCAAACTATGTTATCATTTCAACCTCCTTGAGTCTCCCTTTTTTTTCTCCGAGGCTTGTCGTTCCATACCTTACATTGCTTCATACCATATTTGAACCACTGCTTCTTTTCCTGTTGTTTGACTCAACCATCTGGACAAATGTGCCTTGCATTGGCAAGCTCTAGGAATTCTCGTAGAAAGAACGGGAAACCTGTGGGTCAAATTACTTCGTGGCAACAACACTAAGCCCATCCACAATAAAGAATACCACATACTCACATAGTCCTTTTCAGTTAAGTGCCCTTGCTTTTCGGTACTCGGTTCTCCTCCACCAGCTTTGCCCACAATGGAAAGGACCAAACAGTGGAGTAAACTTTACCCTCTTCATGAAACAAGAAAAGTTGGGTGCATTGAAAGAGATAGCCAGGAAGGGTGTGCGTTTGCAATACCAACCGTAACTTGCTGCAGAAAGACTTTCAAAGGTGCCTTTCATCAATCGCCATCCATCACCACAATGCTTTATAAAACAGAATTCAATCCAGGTCTTTGCCACAAGTGAAGTTGCACTTGACGCAGATAAAGGCACAAGTGAATGGCGATGACATGCTTCAACAATGGAAGGTATTAAAGACTTCTCAACTGTGATCCAAACCTATCATTGTAGTTGCATTTTCGGATCCAGAGTCTTGCTGCAGCAACTTATCCAATACCCGAGTTTCCCAAGCACGTGTACCCAGTGCTCACTCCATGTCAAGACACAGTATGCTATACTTGAGATAGCAATGTGGATGTAACACATTTTTGCTTGCTGTTCCACCATAGTGAAAATGCAACTTAGATAGTGCAAATCTCGAAATTCATGGATAGTTGCATCCTAGGAGGCAGCAGTAAGGCCGAGTCTATGACTTCTTTCTCAGAATTTCTGTAGTGTGCAAACTCCTCGTCATCATATCACGTTGACCCAGCACCAAATCTAGATCTGGAACATGCTCTTCCACCTTCATCTTCCAGCCGAGTCGCTTCAGCTTCCAATATATATCATCAACTTGCAGGTGACTCCTGTCTCCCACAGTGAAAGTGTATGCCTTTCTTTTGACCTCAATAAATGTTTTCCCTGGTCTCTTCTGTATATACGAGCAATTTCTAAGCTCTTCTATACCATTTGCATCCTGCCACATATCAGCACCAGCATAGATGTTTGACATTAGGACATGTCCAGCAGCTTCTCTACCATTCATGGTCAAAAGACGATCAAAGCACCATCTGCCAAGCTCTACATTGCCATGTGTCCTGCAGTGAGTGAGCAGAGACGTCCAGCCCTGATAATTAGATTGAAATGAAACGCTTTGAAGTACTTTTTCAGCCTCATTTAAGAAGCCTGCTCGTCCAAAAAGATCAACAATGCAATTATAATGGTCTAGCATTGGTAAAATTCCATGCTTTTCTGTCATTAAGTTGAATAGATGACAGCCTTGGTCAACGAGGCCTCCACGACTGCATGCAGCGAGAAGATACACAAAAGTCACTTCGTTTGGCTTCCAACCCTCTAGTTGCATATCCTTGAAAATTTGCATGGCCCACTCATAACCATTATGAAGGGCATAACCCCCTAGCAGAGCATTCCATGTCACCAAATCTCGTTCAGGCAAGTTGTAAAATATTTTGCATGCATCCTCAAGGCTCCCACATCTCGCATACATGTCAATGAGGGCATTTCCAATTATAATGTTTAACTGAAATCCATTTTCAGCCATATAACCATGAATCAGCTTGCCCTGATCTAGCGCTGCTATGGTGGAACATGCCTTCAGGGTACTCACAAAGGTAATCGCATCTGGCACTAAGTTCTTTTCCAGCATTAGATAGAAAAGTTCTATGGCCTTTTGTCCATCCCAATGCTGGGCATATCCAGTAACCATTACGTTCCATGTCACAGCATCTCGTATTGGCAATTTGTCAAAAACAATGCATGCATCCTGAGTGCTTCCACATTTAGTATACATATCTATAATGGAGTTACCAACAAACAGTTCTGACTCAAGCCCACTTTTAACACTAAGGGCATGAATACATTTTCCCTGATCTAAATCCATTATGCTAGAACATGCACTCAGAATGTTAACAAATGTGACGTCATTTGGCCACACGCCCTCACCTCTCATTTCCTGTAAAAGTTGGAGAGCCTTCCAACCATGGCCACAGTGGGAATACCCTGCAATCATCACATTCCATGTCACAACACTTCGAGTTTCCATTTCACTAAAGACTTTGCATGCATCCTTGAGGCTTCCACATTTGACATACATATCAATGAGGGTGTTGCAGACAACAACGTCTAACTCAAAACCTTTTTCAGAAATGCAAGAATGAATCCGCTTGCCCTCATATATTGCTGCTATGCTGGAGCATGCCTTCAGGACGTTGACAAAGGTTACATTATTTGTGTCTACGCCCTCTTGTTGCATGGCACGAAAAAGTAGAAGAGCCTCTTGACCTTGTCCATGCAGGGCATATCCTGCAATCATTGAAGTCCATGTTACAACACTGCGCTTTGCCAATTTGTCAAAAACCTGACGTCCATCAGCGATATTCCCACATTTGGTATACGTGTCAATAAGAGTGTTGCAAACGATTACGTGTGACTCAAAACCACTTTCAATTATGTGGGCATGAATCAACATGCCTTGTACGGGGGATGCTGCACAGGAGCATGCTTTGAGAACAGCAACGAAAACATGACCATCCGGTTTCACACTTGACTGGGCCATACGGTGATAAAGATCAAGTGCCTGCTCAACCTGTCCAAGCTTGGCATGTGCTGAAATAATTGCAGTCCATGTGAAAACGTCCCAGTTAGATAGACCGTTAAAGACTGAGTTTGCTTCTACCAAATTCCCAAACGAAGCAAACATGCGGATCAGGCAGTTTCCCAGAAAAACATTTGACTCAAATCCACTTCTCTTAATGAGATTGTGAACTCTTCTACCAGCCACCAGATCCTTTTTATTGATGCACTCCTGCAGAAGCGAGTAAAGGGTATCGGTGGAAACATTTCCTTGCTGGGAGACCCCAGGTATCTCAACGAGTTCCCGCTCCTCATCAGGAATCCTCAAACTTCCTAAGACCCCGAAGGAGCGTAGCGGGCTAATCTCCCGCACCAACACACACAATTCAACAACAGAGCAGGACGCAAATTATGGGAGGCTAAGATGGAATGATCATTGAATGCATAGCAAATATCGACATAAACATGTCGTACCATTGTTTTGGAGGTGAAGGCGAGTCAGGGATTGATTGACGAGTTGTGGATGATTGGGGTCGAGGTCGCCGTGCCCATCCAAAGGTAGCTCGTTTTGTGAGCATTGCCAATTTGTACTAAGGCATGATTCCCTGTGAACGTTTCTCAAAGGCTTTGCGGAAGCTATTCCCATTGATTTTATGCATCACCACAATGGATCCACTACCCTTACCATGGCATGGACATCACCTTCTAAAAGTAGGCACATGGTCTTTTCACATGAAGCACATAGATAGTGCCTCCACACTTTGGGCAAACTTCAAGCAAAACGTGCAATCGGATGCCTCCTGCTTTTTGCTCACGGATGCAAACGGACTACACAAACACGCAAAGGGTCGACATAAAGCGCATATCCAATAGGCCTTGCTTCTCTTGCCTAATCTTAACATGTGCCTGTCAATCCGATATAGGATTCTGTGAGATTCCAGCTGACACAGGCCCCTCATTCCGATTACATCTGCTAGGAAACTTTCTTGATAGAATGCAATCTGAACCACGCATGTGCCCGACAAACGAATGGAAAAGGGAAGGCCAAACCGTGCCCAACAGTTGCAATCGGACTGCACAGGCAAGTAAGGCGAGGCAAATATCTGACAAACAGTGAAAAACTGCCACGATGACCATTGCTTCATGTGCCCGTATCTCTAATAAGATCCAACCAACGTCCGATAGCTATGTGCCTCCAATTTCGATATCATCCAATAGGCAACATTCCTTACGGATTGCAATCTTCGACACGCATGTGCCCGATCTATTTAAAGCTGAGAAAGCTCTTTCCACATGCCAAATAGGAAGAAAGCCACAGAATATTCTCAGGCCCCTAGGTTTGATTGTGATTTTTAAGGAGTTTAGAGTCTCCATGATTCTTTTCTTTGGGGGACTTCAATAGGCCCCTAATTGGCAAGAATAATAATTCGTGGAAAATAGAGGAGGGAGGGCAGAAGGGGGGGGCAGGGGGGGGAGGGGAGGCACGGCAAGAGTGATTTATGCGGACCTCCAGCCTCTTATTTGCTTGGGTAAGAAGTTAAAACCCCTTTTACTAAACCTTTTTGATAGCATAGTCATGTAGCCTAGCAGAAGGGCCTTATGACTGGGTGAAGGATGTCTTAAGTTCAGGTCCCCCCTTTGCATGAAATTTTGAAGCTATGCCTTTGACTTCAGCTTAATTGGACTACTACACCTTTTTGCCTAAGAAATCAATTGACTTTCTAGATTAAAAAGCAAAGGCCTTTGCTTCTTAGCTCAAGTTATATATGGAATCATTTGTGGATATTAAGGGGCTTTACTATAGATAGATGGCAAGCATAGATTCAAAAACTAATGGAATAAATATTTGCTAATAGGTGTGTGTGTGTGTGTGTGTATATATATAGCCCCTATTGCTTATAGAATCATGTTTGATGATTTGAATAAAGTGTGGGAGTTTTGTCTAAATAATGTTAGAGATTGTGGTCTCTCTATGATTTGATGAAGAGTAGCAATTATCTACTTGGCATGATTCTATTGTTCCTTGCACTAAGTGAGAGTATTGTCAGACTTGTCAACTTTTTCATACAACTAATATATCATACAATTTAGGAATAAGTTTAAGTGGCTATAGGATTGGACCCAACAAAAATGGCTCTTACCACATAGTAAGAACAATCCTTGTTCAAGGTAATAATTACTTCTTGAGGATGACAAGCTTATCCAAAACATTTTAGAGCTTTGAAATTCCAAGAAGGATCTTATCCAAAATATTTTGAAGCTTCACTCACAGTAAAAAAGGAATCATTAACTAGATAGTATTCTTAAAAGTAGTCAAATGCAGAGCTAACAAAGCCAGGTCTCTTAGGACTCAAAAGCTCAAAGATCAACTGGCTCTCCTTGAAAGGGACAACACTGAACAGAGATAGAGACAGATGAGGACTGTAAAAGGTAAACTCAGATTAGAAGCAGAAATAGCAGCCAACCAGGCCAAGATATACATCATGGGCAGGAAGAGTAGACAAGGCCAATGATGATATGTTCAAAAGCCTGAGGAAAAAGCATGCTAAAGAATCCTTAGAGTCTCTTCAAGTTGGAAATAGACTTACCCAAGACCCGGTTGAAATCCTCAAGGTGATCTGAAAACACTTTAATCAGCTTCACAACATAAAAGGCTATAGCTCGAGGGAAATGCTCTAAAGTAAGAGAAAGAAAAGTTTCCACATTTGATAGCATCTATCTGGACAAAGACCACACCTTAGAGGAATTGAAAGGAGCAGTAGATCAAATGGGGAAGGGTAAGACACTAGGAGAAGATGGGCTTCCTACAAAGTTCTATCAAGTCTTCTGGGAAATGGTAGGTCCCTATCTAATGATGCTCTGGCAAGACTCCAAAAGAAAGGGTTTTTTAGACCCAAGAATAAACATAGGCATGATAAAGACCTAAGGGTGGCCCAAAAGAGGAACTCAAGTACTGGAGACCTTTGACCATGTTGAACTGCAACTACAAGATCTTTGTAAAGGCACTTGCTATTAGACTTAAAACCAAGATGCCATGCCGGATAAGGGAGGATAAAAAAGGTTTCATTCAAGGAAGACATATCCTAGAAGCTATCCTCACTCTGTGGGAAGGACTTGAACTAGCTGAGGAGACTCAACAGGACATATGCTTCCTCAAAATTGACTTTGACAAAGCATATGATAGAATGGAATGGGGCTTTATTTTGTCCTCCCTCAAGGACATGGGAGCTGGTCCTGGCTTTAGCGCCTTTGTTGAAATACTTCTGTGTCAAGCTTGAAGTAAAGTCGAAGTAAACGGTAGAGCGACACAACCCTTTGAGCTCAAAAGATCAATCAAGCAAGGCTACCTGTTAGCTCCTCTACTCACTACTATAGCTACGGATGCTCTAGGATGGTTGGTAAAGGATGAATTGGACAAATGTAATGTAAAGAGAATACAGGTGGAAGGGGACAAATAGATTATGTGCCAGCAATTTGCAGACGACACAAATCTAACCCCACAAAATTATGAAGAGTTAGTAAGAGTTACTCTAGAGTTTCTAAATACTTTTTGTATGGCCTCAAGTTCCAAAGTTAATCATGATAAGACACAGATTTTTGGCACCATGAGCCCTCCCCCCCTTTTTCTCTATAACAAGGGACGTAAAGAGATAAGAAAAGGAGAGGTTTTTAGACTTCAGGAAATCCCTATGGGATTCGGGTGTACTATGAAGGTCAGATGGGACTGGGTTCTAAACAGGGTCAAATGCAAGGTGAACAGATGGCAAGGGCTTCAACCAACACTAGCAAGAAGAAAGTTTGTCCTCAACCACTACATCTATCCCTCCATTATCTATTTCATTTCCTAATGGTACCCAACAAAGAAATTCCTTAGACAAATTAACAGATTATTTAGATCCTTTCTATGGGGAGGAGATGCTATCAATCACAAGGTTCCTAAAGTCAAATGGCAAACATGCACAATGCCAAAGGCAGCAGGAGGCCTTGGAATTGTAGATGTGGAGAAATCTGCGGCCATATTCATGGTTCAATGGATCCTTAAGGCAGTGCAAAATCCAAATAAGATTTGGGCATACTTAATCCTCAGAAATGCTAGCAAGGTCAAGGTAGACAGATGCAAGCATTGGAAGAACCTTCCGGTAGGTTCAACCCTCTATGGCAAGGAAGTCTATATAGCAAAAGGGTCAGACTTATGGAAAGGTATGTGGTTAGCTTGGGAGTCTTTGAGACCTTCTGTAATTTGGAAAGGATTCTCTAGGAAAACAGGTACTTTCTCATCCAAGGAGTCAATTTGGTTCTCAACCATCTGGACCAATGCTCCTCTATGAGATGGTGAAGTTGAGAATGCTTTGTGCCTCAACAAAAAAGGGATTCCAGTCTTGGGAGATATGTGGGACAGATAGCAAAGGAAGTGGATAGAGAATGATATATTAAGAATTAGATTTAAACTGAACAGATTACACTTAGAGATGCTCTCTAAGAGACAGGCCCTTTGGGATAGAGAAGCCATCTTGGGGAAGGTCTACTCCAACTAATAAAGAATTTAGATTGGCAAGTTAGATAGAACTTTCTCCTGTACCCATCTTTGTGGAAGGGCAAGAAGAGCTGATAGCTCAATTGAATCGGAAATGGCATAGAAAAGACTCGAAAAGGACTTGGACAAAGAGATTCGAAAAAGTGTGGGATAGAAATCTCCCAGAGAAGGAGGCCTGTCTTTTATGGTTCATCGTGCACAAAGGAGTCTGGACTGCTAAACGGGCACTAATAGTTGGTTAGGGAGATGGACTATGCCAAAGATGTAACAGAGCTCAGGAAGACATCCTCCACTTGTTTCTAAGCTGCAGGTTCTCAAGAGAGGTCTGGGACAATCTGCACAAACTACTTTGGTTTTTTCACGGTTACTTATATGTCTCTTTTGTTGGGAGACATACCAATTAGAGCATCAGACAACTGGAATACCATGCGTAGTTCCCTTCTATGGTCTCTATGGTTGCAAAGATGCTCTAAGGTCTTTAGCAATGTGCTTGTTGATATCAATGAAATAGTAATGAATTTATGGATGACCACACGAAAGAGCTGCAAATCTTGAGAAAATCTCTCGGCTATAGTAGCAAATCCAAGAATGCTACAAGAAGGATGAACAATTCACAAAGAAAGAGACTGCCCTATTGGCATAGATGCAACAATAGGTGGGAAAAGATGCTATGCCTTCGCGAGATCCACCCCTCAGCTGGTACTTACACTTGACCAGACAACATCGATGGCCAAGGACGCTGTGCCCTCAGTGCCTTCTTTCTCCTTCCCCATGCTTTCGGGTCAAGCTTCTTCATCCTCTCTTGTGGCCTCCCCTTTGGTACCGTCTGCCCTTACTGCTTCAATAGCCCCTCAAGTCTCTCTGGCATATGCTACACCTTTTGCGGTTCCCCCTCCCATGGTTGTTTATAAGAGACCTGTTTCAGGAAGCGATCCTGCCAGAGTCACTCTTAAAGTTCGTAATGAAGTCATGCCACCCGACTTCAAGCCCCTTGCTCCAAGACCAAAAAGTAAAGTCAAAAAGTCATGCCCCCACCCTTTAATCCTAGGCACAATTGTACTATGGGTGGTGGCGCACTTGGTCCCCAAATAAAAAATGCAAGACACGGCTGGATAGTTTTTTGTTTTCTACTATTGCTTCTGATGATTCAGCTAAATAGATTTTTACTGCTACTGTTAAGGTTAATGATACCGTATCAGATCAGAGTGTGATTTTGAAGTCTTAAGGACCTTTTTGAAGATGTATATACTTGAAGATGTTGTCCACTCGGTGTACTGTTAATTCCTAAGTTTCATATACTTGGTTCTCCCATCGCCATAAGGTTTTCCTTTCAACAACTATCCCCATGGGCACCTTAAAGTTAGTTTGTTGAGGGTGAGCAAATTGGAGCATTCAGATTTTGGCGATCTTAGTGGGGAAGGGTCAATTGATTTGCGAGGAAACGAGTTTTTAGTGGGAGAAGTCTAGAGGACTAAGGTGGCAAGCCTTGAGTTGAGAGGCAATTGAAAGGTTCATGTTGTCCACTATGAATAGCCACTCATATACTTTTTGCCTTAGCCAATAAATGACACATGCTCGTGGAAAGAAGACGAAGATATACAAACAGGTGCGCGAAGAGTTCATGAGCGAAAGGAATTTGCTACACCTACCATGAGAACTGGTGCAATCTTAGAACGGGAGTTCAATGTCTGAAGGAGACTACCAGAAGCGTCGACTGTCCAATAGGAGTGCAGAGTGTGAGGAGAAAGACTCGGCCACGCTTCCCCAAGGGTGGAAGTTGATTACTATGTAGAGTTAGAAGGACGAAATGTTGGTCTTGGGTTGAGGCATCCTAGAATATTCGTAGATGAAGGCCCGTCTTGGCAGGTGGAGTTTGAGCATTCTTTTACAGAACGCTTGGATTTTGAGCGGTTTGCCATTTCCTCTCTAGAACATCAAAATGAGTGTGAGGACCATGTCACAAAATGAAGACAAAAACTTTGTAAATACTTGATTGGTAATCCATAGGAATCATGTTGAGGAAGATTGAACAAAGAAGGCCAGCTATAGTAGATGGCCAAATAATCAATCAACAAGAAGAGTGGTACATTTTTTATGGAGAAAGACACCATCTAATACCTGAAGAAGTGAACGTATTTTCTTGAGTTTCTATCGCCATGGATAGAAGTTCTAATCGGCATGTGGATGTACAACGATATGCACCTCTAAGGTCTGAAGATAGCGTAATGGACCAATTGTGGGTTGGTCAACAACGACCTCATACGCATGAAGGCATATATGATAGGTGGAGAACTAGTGGCATGGTTCTTCTGAGTGGAAGACATGTTCACCCTAGGTATGGAGCTAGTAGAGTGGAAGCACCTCTGGAACAAACAGAGAAGCCCAAGTCTAGCTTCAACATCAAGGTAAAATTTCAAGACCTCAAAAGCATTGATGATGAAGACCCATATAGTCATCTTCAAAGTTTCTTGCGAGTTTGCCATATTAATGGTGCCATGATAGTTGAAGAATACATGGATTATTTTTTATGTACCTTAATAAAAAATGCTGAGGTGGCTCAACCAGTTTCCAATTGGCCGTTTTCCTGACTAGTATGTGATGTTAGAAGCATTCCTTCAGAGGTTCAGATAGGAGATTAATGAAGAAGATGTTGGCGCAAAGCTAAGTGAGCTAAAGCATAATAAAGGAGAATCCATCCAAGATTTTATACTTAGGATGTGAGTTATTATCAACCAATTGAGTATTGTGCAGGATGATAAGTCTATGCAAGCCTGGTTGATTATAGGATGCACTCAGATAGATCTGCATAAGCCATATATTGTAAGCCAACTAAGGCTTATGAAGAGTTGCTAGAATGAGCTATTTCTCTGGAAACGAGTGAAGGCTTGAAGAGCGAAAAAATGTAGAAAGTTGTTGAAAGTGAAACACCAGCAAAGAAAGACAAGTTCAAGCCCCAAGCTCAAGCCCGAGTTGAAGAAGGCCTTGAAGGAATTGGGAATTCGAGGGAAACTAGGTAGTAATGAAGAATTGTGTAATAAGTGTTCTAGAAGTGGGCACTTAGAAGAAGAATGCAAAACAAAGTATCGCAATACCTATACTAAGTTTGGGCATGATGACTCGAACTGTTGGTTCAATGGCAAAAATTGCATAGTATTAGCAAACTAGGTGACTACCCACACTTGGCCACCAAATGGTAAGCCACCACGCCCCAAGATAAAGGACATGGGTAAGAATGTTAAGAAAAAAATAGATCCATATAAGATCAAATGCTTTTGTTGTGGAGAAAACCACCATCATTCTGATTGTCCAATTTGGGCTGAACATTTGAAATTCCTTACAACTAATATGGAAAGGAAAAAAGTGGATCCAAAATGCCAAGCAATTGTTATCGAGATACCAGATGTAGTTGATGCCCAAGTGATTACCAGGTCAAAAGGTTCAATTGAAACTTTTGCATATATGGGTTCCTCAGACAAAGATACTAGTTGGAAATCTCAAAAGATTTTGTTACTAAAATTGCCAAGGATATAAAGGGCAAAGCACCAGCAGCATAGATCCTAGATGAGCAGTCTTAGCCATCTGTTATTGAGCAAGGTGAATCTTTAAAATATAAGGCAAGTACTTCAAAACTGAGGACTTTATTAGATTCTAGCACAGAGCTAGCTTGAGTATGGAAAATATTCAAAAACATGCAAATCAGTTGTTCATCCGCTGAGGTGATGCAGATTGCTTTGTATTGTTAGGACTTTTTTGCTCAGCAAATTAAAGAATCATCTGAGTAGCCAAAAGGGGTGGATTCTTTAGTCCCTATACCCATCATTGATAGTCCAGTAGTTGATGAAGAAGTATCAGTTATCACCATCAAAGTCAAGAAGCAAACTATACCATGTGTGATAGTAGATGGTGGTTCTAGAGTAAACATTACTTCTAAAGATTTTGCTAAGAGGTTGAAATTCAAGACTTTCAAACCATCTCCCTTCTCAAGACATATGGCAGATCAACAGCTAGTTGACCCAAAAGGTATGCTACAAGATGTTGTCATTTCTATAGGTGGTACTTATTATATAGTCTGTTTTATTATAATTGCCATGGAGCATCATGCCTATCAAATACTATTGGGATGACTTGTCTTGTCCATGAGGATACTATGATCAATGGTGGTATACAACATCAAGATCTCTTCTACAATCATTGCATCCCATGCTTCCTCCCAAGGAAAGTGTCATAATCCATTGTGCTTCAACATGATCTGTGTCGTACATGTTAAGTTTGACTAGGTGTGGAGTTGATACACAGAGAGCAACTTTCTCATGCTAGTTGATTATTCCTCTGTGTAGTCCTGATGGTGACTCATGCATTGTGGTGATGTCAACTCCATTTGACTCCTAATTGGGATTAATGCAAAGGCTTCTAGGAGGCTTCTTGACTACTAGTGTCACTCCAACATCTTCCGGACTATTGCAATGTGATTTAACGAAGAAGAAAGGGGAATGAGAGATGGGGAGAGAGAAGGGGAATGGGATGGGAAGGAGGATAATGAAGAGGAAGTAATGAGATAGAGAGAGTGGAAATCACAAGGGCACTACAATGGAAACAAGAGCACTGTGATGCCAAAAATTGATATTTTTTATTTGGCATTGGTATTGTTTTCTTCTATGTTTGATAAGAGCTTGAGTATCAAGTGATAGCCTAGTGGCTCTCACTTATTTCTATTTTCTAAGATATTGTATGGGATTGAGAGGATGAGTGGAATGGATCATTGTAATACCATAGGTATGAATTATAAATACCTTGGTATGGGGTGAGAGTTATTTGTGTATGGGATATTATGCGGTTTTTAGAAAATAGGAAGAGTGAGTCATATAAAGAGGTGGGCTCATGTCCATGTGTTCCAATAATATAAGAGAGGCCACATGCCAAGCATGTGGAAGGCATGTGGAAGAGTGTGGAGTCAAGAGGAATCCTTCTAGAATTCCTATGTGGAATAAGGAGGATGTGGACATATGGAAAAGAGAGGGTCCCTATGGGCTCCATGTGGGGAGACTCTTGACTTTCTCAATATTTTCAGAGTCTTGAGCATCTTTTGATGGGACACATGGCAAGAGTAGCCAAATAGGACATGGATGGTGACATACGGGCTTATGTGATTCATGGGGAAAGGAATCTACAGGCATCAATTGTAAATGGGTGGAGGGTGACAAAATCTCTATAAAAGGAGCCCTCCTCTCCCTTGTTCATCATCTCTCCATCATTAGGCCTCATGTTGCTGTAGCTCTAGTCTCCTCAAGCCTCTTCCATGAGCCTTATCTCCCTCTGGTAGATATTATCTTATGTAGACTCTTGAGTCCATCTCTCTCTAGTTAATTCTCCCTATGAGTAGTCTTGGAGCTTTCGCTCCCTCTTGTACGTATGAAACCTCTTCTTCTCCCTTTTGTTTATAGTATTTTGAGTTACATTGGAGTGGAGTCTCACTCTATTGACAATGAAGATCACTTTGTATTCCCTATCTTGAGTCTCTCTTCCCTTTTCTTTCTTTCAAAGCCTTAAAAGTTCTTTCTATTTGGTCGCTCATTGCACACATGGTTCATCCATTTCTTGAGCCACCAAGGGAGTTATTTACCCGATTCTAGGCAAAATCTATGAGGGAGCATCCTGCTCAGGCACAATTAGCATGGGTGGAGGGCAGTTTTCATGACAGTTTGACCTCAGTTTGACCCTCTGTTAGTATTTTGCCCATAACTTTTTGCTCATTAGTCCCATTTTGATGAAACTTATATTACCGCGAAGCTCTCTTCAAAGCGCATGTCTTTGTGTTATCAAACCTTGAATCAAATACTACAATAGAAAGTTATGATAGATTGACCCCCTGTTACTGTTTTGCTCATAACTTTCCGCTTATTAGTTTGATTTTGATGAAACTTATATCAGCGCGAAGCTTTCTTCAAATGCATGTCTCTATGTTATCAAACCTTGGATCGAATACTACAGCAAAAAGTTATGAGTCTCTGTGTTTGACAATTTGCTTTCATGATAGTTTTTACCCCCATCTTGTAAATCGCCCATAACTTTCTGGCTACTTCTTTGTTTCTTACGAAATGTATATCAGCGCCAAGCCCATCTCAAGGCACATCTATATATGTGTTTGAATCTTTGGTATTATGTATGTACCAAAAGTTATAGGCCTATGTGTCTAATGACAGTTTGTAGAGTGTTTTGAGCTAAGTGTAAAGGTATCTATGAAGGAGGTGCAACGTTTCCTAGGAACCTACCCATCCGACCCAATCAGCCCCTTCAAGCTCCTCGATACATATCAGTTCATGTCATGTTGAGCTACAAGATCTTCTTTCAACAATGTATCACTCTTCTCTTTGGCATAGAACGACTTGCTAAGATTATGGCCTCTGCTGATCCTTTCCTTCTCATGGACCTTATGGCCATTGCCAAAGCATCCACACGTACATAGAATATTGTGTCTTGGTCAGGCTCTTGGAGGATTTGTGCTTGTAAAATGCTTTGGAAATGGCCATAGGGTGTTCCATACTATATTCAAACTTAGTATTGGTTCTTGTTAGCTCTTGAAGTGACTTGTGGATGCTTGATGTTGCTTGGTATCATTAATTTTCTTTATGGCCCTATGCTTGAGTACAACATCACTTGGGATGCTACATCTTCATTCTCATCTAAAGGAGGAAAGTATGGTGTGGCATCTGGGCATAAAAGCTTCTTTTTAATGTCCCTTTCTCAATGATAAATATCTTTGTCACTCAGTTCAAAAGCAGTAGGAAGTGAAGAGGTGCGTGAAGTTTATTATCCCCAACTTCATGTCATATCTTTTGGTGGAGACGTCGAGTACGTTTGGTATTGGATTCATCCCACCTTACTAAATGGTCTCAGGTGTACTTGATTGCATGTTATGCCTAGTATAGGCATGTGTTTTCTGATGTGATGCCTAGAAGAACTCCGTTAGAAGAGATTGCAGCCCATTTAAGAGAACTAGAAGATTGCGAAGGTGATGCTCAAGCTATTTGCACGGTCATTATGATCATATCCTTTATGTTTGCACTCTTGAATATGTTGGTGAATCAACACCGCCGACAGCAAGCATAATGATAGATTGAGGATTGTTTCATGCACTAGTAGCTTGGTGTGAAGAAGAGTTGAGTCTTTGACTATAACAATGGAGTGGTGATTCTCAATGCTTTCAACTTCTTTTGCTATGCAAATGATGGAGTACAATATCTTGAAGCTGTTATGTATACTTCCAACTGTGAAAGAGTGATTCTTGAATGCATGTATACACAATGTTTTCATGGTGCTGGTTGGTCACTTATTTTTGATGATTTTGTTAAAGATCACATTGTGGAGGGTTTTCAACAAGTGGTTATGCATAATAAGTTGGTCTTGGTATACTAAGGCGCTATGGGATCTTGTTTGGGATATTAGTTGGATCTTGGTGTTTCCTTTTTGTGTTTCATCAGGTTCAGATACCCCTCAATTGCAAAAGTTGGCAATCAGGATCCTCTCATAAGTATCAAGTTTCTCTACAGAAGAGCAGAATCGGTCCACCTATGGGTTCATCCATTCACTCAAACATAATCGGCTTGCTCATAAAATGGCAGAGAATCTTTTGTATGTGCACAACAACCTTAGGCTTCTTTCTAGGAGTGACCCATCGTATAAGTCTAGCCCTTCTCAGCAATGGGATGTTCATGAGGAGGAAGAGAAAGATGGTGCACTTTCCATGTAATCTTTATTTTCTTAGTGATGTTGTAATGCGTATGTGCATTGTGCACATTTTATTTAAATGTTGGACTTAATGGAACATGTGATGTAGCTGGAATTGTGTTTGCATATGTTGTTGTAATTGCTGCAGAATTCCAAGTGATATCTTGTTCTAATTGCTGCAAATTTCCTGAGTAATTGTGTGTGCACATCCACCAAAGTTTTTGCCACAAGGAGGAAACTTTGTATCCCCATTCTTTGGAAACAGGATGTGACAAAGTTTTCGCCTTGTGGCATAGACTTTTAAGGAGGCCATGTGGCAGTCCTTTGACAGGACACGTGGAAAAAAATATCATTTACATCTAATACCATATGCATGGCTAGAAGTACAACTTTGTATGTTTTAAAAGGTGCAAGGTGTGGTAAAAAAGGAGATATGATAACAAAAGTCAACACACACCCTAAAACAGGGCCTCCCAGGCTACAAGATTTTGTAATCCAATAGGATCATCAGAACATCCTCCAACATTCCTACCTAGACTTTTCGGGTATTCGCCATGTGAGGTAGCTTGGTTGCATAAGCTACTTTATGATTTGCATTAGTCTACAGATGGTAAGTAAAACTCCCTTCGAAAAACTCCCTTCTAGTTTGGTAAGTAGCCACTGCATACACCATTACTACTCGAGCCTCAAGTATTGATTAATCTCCCACATTATTTATGAATAATATTGATAATGGGAGGAGCAACAATAGAAGACTTTGGTTTTATTGAGGAATATGTTAGTTGTGGTACCAATTCTCAAACCATCTAACTAGAAGCTACCATTTCATATTTTTTTTGATGCTTCAGATATGGCCATAGGTGCAGTATTAATGCAAAAATTTGTTCAAGGGTGGTTTCATCCAATATATTATGCCAGTAGAATATTGGCAAACACAGAGCAGATTATAATGTTATTCATGTATTTCCTAAAACTTTTAGTACTTCTCTCACTTCTAGTTTCTTACTAGGTTTAATAAATGATCCAAAATTCTAAGGTTCCAAGTTTGTAGGTCCGAACTTTGAGGAATGTCTCACACATGTGATAGGTATGGTACCTTGTCAAAATCAAGACTGTTGTATGCATCAATAATTCTAGTGTGTGCAATAATAATTTGTGTGTGGAGAATGTAATTATTTGTGCCGAGGTCAAGGGTGTATTATGTTTCAGTTGGTTCCATTAGGTGTGGTTAAGTTAGACTTGGGTTGAGTTATTTAACCATGGTTAAGTATAGCTACCTAGGTTAGTTGGACCATGGTAAAGCTTGTGTAACCTTGGGTTAACTAAGCTGGGTTCAAAGGTCACCACAGTGCCACCTAAGCACATAGTACCTTGCTAAGCACTGGTTTGTAAGCATCATGTGACTCTCTATGCCACCTCATCATGCCCCCTCTTCTCCATAGAATCTTCGACAAGTCGTACCTTGTAATTCAGGAGTAATTTGCACATGCTCCAAAAAAGAAAAATAACTACTTTTTTGAGCTCTACGCATCTGTTAACTTAGATTGTTTGTATGCAATTAGACACTATCAGATTTGAAATTATCTTCATTTGGTAAGACCTTTGCAATGACAATACACACCCCAACTATTGAGAAGTTCACCGGGGAAGGATTTCACACCTACTCTACACAAATGAGGTATCTCTTAATGCATCAAAAGCTTTGGAAGGCTATAAAAGAAGACATACCCAGTGCACAAAATGATTCCTGGAAGGAAAAAGACAAAGCAGCACTATCACTCGTTGGTTTGCACTTGGGTCCAAACATAAATCATCATATAGACTCCAAGGATCATGCCAAAGATGCATATGATGAATTGAACAGAGTGTTTTGTGCAAAAGCCAAAAACCAAGAAATCCATATTAAGATTGAATTCTATGGTTTGCACATGGGGCTTCAATGAATCTGTGCAGCACAATTTTTCAACAAAATCAAAAGCATTATGACCCAACTAGAAGGCATAAATGCAAAAGTAGGGGAAAAAGATGCACTTGTAATTCTCCTTAAAAGCATGCTTGTAGAGTACAGTGCACTAACAACCACTTTAAAGAATTTGCCAGATCCAAAGTTTGAGGAATGTGTATCCTCTCTTCTTGAAAAAGAAAGATAGTTGAAGGCATCGTTATCGACATTGACAGATCTACATCAACACGCAGCAGCTATATAATGAAGAATAAGCATTGTTTATTAAAACATCAATGAAGTGTTACCATTGCGGAAGGATGGGTCACTATCAAAGTGACTACAAACTAGAGAACAAACCAAAGTGTCACCATTGCAAGAAGCTCGAACACAAGGAAGAAGATTGCAGATTGAAGAACTAGGAGGCCAACTACATGTATTAAGAAGAAAAAGCCTTTCCACCTTTAGCCTATATTCTTGTAATCAAACTTGACCACCTGAGAGTAACCATGTAAGCACCCATGGGAGGATTTGATCTTGTAGCTCACATCTAACCACCTTGCAGTAGCCAAAGGATCATGGCACCAAGGGGAGGTGTTGAGAGTTGTGGCACCATGAGCACATGTAGAGAAAAGGTATGAGTAAAGGGCAAACTGCCACATGGCATGGAGGAGATATCCCACATGTGAGCATGCATATGGATGTAAGTACCCACTCCTGTAAAAAAAAGGTTCATTTGAAGTAATATCAATCAAGCACTTTGCACTATCTCAAGATTCTCTATATGAGTCCAAGCTAATCTATCTTGGAACCTAATTGACTTGAGTTATAGATCATGATCACTCTTAGGATTCATCTACCTTACATTAGTATTATCATTAGAGTAGATTAGGATCCATAGGAGAACTTGGTCCATGCGCTTTCACATTTCCCCCCTCCTAGATGAGTGGTTCATGCTTCCTCATCTATAGTATTTATAATATTTCACTAAATCTTGAGGACCCAAAATCAACCCTCTCTTCCAAAAATAGGGATTTTGCTTTACATACCCTCTTTGGTCCCAAAAATGATTTATGTCTTCTCCATAAAAATTACTCAAACTTTACAACATCAATGAAATACAAAACAGGTCCATGGCCATATAAGATGCACCGTGCAACACCTCAATTGGTACCTTGCACTAATTCCAATCCTCGCCTTTAGTTCCATCACTTGTATTCAAGATACCAATTACATTAGGTATTATGACAATCAATTGAATGATTTACCAAATCAAACGATCCCAATATAACCACACTCAAAATATAATAATCAAGCACAACACCAATAACACTAGTGACATTAGTATTAACATGGAATCACCCACAATACTGACCATCCTGCATGACAAATCATAGGATAGTTAGGCCTCCCAAACTAAACTAGACAAAGCATCTACTCGTGCATTTAGTGCACTCCTATGAAACACTTTGCCATAGTTACATTTGACTAAAATCAAATAATATACATAGAAAGAACTATCAGAATTACAATTTCTATAACAATATTAGCCAGTGGACAATGGCATAGCAGAGAGCTTGAACAAGACATTTTGCTTAATCATGGCTCGAACGGTTGAAGCTAGTTGAACTGCTTGGAACTCAAATTTGTGGTAGCACTATGAGCCTATCACACTACATACAAAGTAACCACCAACTGTAGCACCTTTAGCCTAGAGTTTGGGGTAGAGGCAATCATGCCCATGAAGTTTGTATAAGTGCCTAGCATGAGAATTGTAGTAAGAGAGAGGCTATCAAAGTAGGCTATTGCCAAAAGGCTTATCAAGTTGCAAAAGCTTTATAAGACTAGAATTCAAGCTGCATATTGGCTTAAGGTTGAAAACACGCGATAGAAGAAATGATTCGATCGCAACCTTGAGCAAGGACTTCAAGGAGGGTAATCTTGCAATTTTATATAGTGTAAGAAACAAGGACTTCAAGGACTACAAGGACAGTGGTCTTGCAATTTTTTACAGTGTAAGAAACATGAATCCTAAGCCTAAATATAGGGGCATGGGCCCCTATCAGGTGGTGGAAATAAACCCCCAAGGAGCATGTACAATTGCTATGCTCAATTAAGTGGAAATGGTTGGATGTATCTACAGTAGCAAGCTTAAGGATACTATGGCCCGCTCATCCTTCAAACCTTTTAAGCTATCCATAAGAAAAGGAGCTTAAAACAATAGAGAGGTCACCTGCATGAAAAGGCAAGCAATAGAAGAGGCTTGAGCCCAAAATGCTAAACTTAAAGAGAAGGCCTAATGACCATTTATAAGGCAACCTGAGAAAACTTGGTTACAACCTTGATGATCTAACAATTGACCCTCCCAGGTTGCCAAAAGTTATAGGTTTGTGGACAAAAAACACATTATGCCAAAGCCTTGGTGTATTTTGGAGCAAGCCACACCCTCATCTTGCTATAGGTAGCCTATGGAGGACACATAATGCAACAGTGTTGCATTATAATGCAACATCTTTAATGTGGCTAATGCAAAGGATGCCCTACAAGACACTACGTTATAGTTATTGCTATGTCTGTCGCATTTCTTTAATGCCCCGACATTGTGTTACACTCGTGTTACAAATATCGCACTAGGCATAGCATTATACTTATAATGCACTAGCGTTGCATTAAGGTTTTTGCAACGGGGGTTAAATTTTTTATTACAGCATGGATAGGTGACTACCAACATAAAATGTGCATTAAATGCCAACTAACAATTGGTGAGATCAGTTTAGAGTTAGTGAGTTAATGCTACCTGGCGCTGCATTATAATGGGACATGGCATCGCGCTAGCACTAATTCAATGTGGTGTCACGTTAAGATCAATGCAACATCTCTATTTCACACAGTTCACCAACTGGAGTTTGATGATTTCCAAGTTTTAACTAATTTTGGATTTTTATGCAGATTTTGTGAGCTTCCAGGGTCCTATACTACTAATTCTACCTATTGCAAATAAAAACAATAACAAAAAACACGTTTGGGAGCAAAAATGGGTACTTTTCTATGAAGTGATTGTTTTGGTTTTCCCAAGAACTCAAAATTCACCCAAGATCATAATTTCATAGCGTGTTTTTGGGATTTGATTGCACAAACACCTTAGCAATCACCTAAACCAACATTTATTATGATTTTATAACACAAAGCACCAAAAAACAACTCACATTCATCTTGACAAGTGCTTCAAAAACCAAAGACAGCTTTTTCTCTTTCTTTTCCTCAACCTCTTCCTATTCTCCAAAACCAACAGTCCTAGTTAAGCTAGAAATCATTGGGCAACGGGTAAATAATAGAAGGAGACAAAACACAATGCGAGGAAGTCTACCCTTTGAGGAAGCTATAACCCTTTCTTTCTTATTTTTCCATGTAATCCTTTCTTTCTTATTTTTTTGAATTTCAATATTATTCTTCCCGCAAGGAAAAAAACTCTACTCTGAGCTAAATCATGCTTTCACACAAAAACAACAAGTAAATCCTAATAGGTGCCCATGATGTTGGAAAATAGCTATTAGAATTTGTGGCGGGACGGGTGAGATATGATTAAGGTAAGCTCAGAGGGAGAAATTTCGTATGATACACGATTAAGGTAAGGTGAAAGGGCAGAAATAAATGTGATGGCAGTGGGAGATATCGAGAAGGGTGGTGGTAGATATATTGCAGAAGCTTCGTATTTGAAAGCTTCTCGGAATACATAGAGGGGAAGGAGGGGGATGAGAGTAGAGAAGGGGAGTACATGTAGTGGGGTGAGGGGAGAGAGAACTGGAGAAGAGGAGCAAAGGTAGGGGGGAGGGAGATGGGGAGGTGGAGGGGAGTCGTGTGGGAGGAGGAAGCACGAGTGGGTGCTGAGAGGGGAGTAGGTAGAGGGGTACAAGCTCAGGTGAAGGTGAATGTGAGGCGGAGGTTGGATTGAGCTTATGTTAATGTGGAAGATAAATTAATAGAATTTATTTAGAGGAGAGTGAAGGCCTAGAGTGCTCCGTTTAGCATTGTAGAGCTTCTTGGTTTTATCACCTCTAGAGTGTTCGAGTTTGGCTAAGCTTGGTTTTATCACCTCTAGAATGTTCGAGTTTGGCTTAGCCAATGTTTGTCTTCTTGGTTTCCATATTGGTTAACATAGCAGTGCCAAATAAACTGCTGCGCACCTCCTGATATAAGGTGTGTTCACATGCAGAATTTGATGCGGTACAAGGCCATGCTTCTGCTCATTGTGCTTCTGATCAACGCAGAAGCGGCAAGGACGCAACCACAGTGCGACACGAGTGACGGCAGCCCCCTAGCACAGGATGTGGACAATGCGCTCCTGGGGATCCATGCCTATGCTGGCGCTGAGTGCTGCCAGGACAACTGTTACGGCTCCTCATGCACTACCATGCAGAAACTGGGCTCGGCGGGGATAATCATTTGCGGCAGCTGTGCGTGGTGCGTCAAATGCAATGTAGTCGTTGATCTCTTACAATTTATAAGCTTATTCTGCCGTGCGAGCGAGTCGAACGGACAGGTCAAGGTAGGAGGCGTCTATAAGTTCCTAGACCCGGACGGTGATTACCTCAAGCTCCTTATCGTCGATTCCTCCGGCGTCTAAACTAAGCAACTTCACATGAATAAGTGTTTCTTAAGAGTGCACCTGTCCACTGGCCTCCTAGCTTGGAATAAATGTAAAAATACGATTTGACTCCATTAATTTTTCTCCGCCTATATATTTGCATAAAGTAGACATACATTGCTATAAATGATGGGCTTACATTGATTGGATGCATGCTTGTTCTTGGGAAAAAGGTATTGCTTGTTGGCTGTTGGTTCTCTTTATTTCGTTTTGAAATATGGGAAACCCATGTGGTAATTGATGGGATGTGACCAATCCAATGGTGTGCTTATTTGACTGGGCATTTGTCCACATGTGGTCACTTTACTACAAGGCATTATGCTTTTTTAGATGCTATTTTGCAATGTTTTTTGGTACTTAGCTTGCTAATGCAAGGGCATCGGTACATTTATTCGAGGAAGTTAAGGCCTCGGTATTTGTCTTAGTGTTTTCCTTAGCCCTTCAAACATACAAACTTACAATTGAAAACTTGAAAATGCAATGAAATAGAGATAGGAGGTAGAGAGGTAGAGAGGGACGGGTCCTTACAAGGGGATTTAAAAAATTGAAGCTGATCGGTCTCTATTTTCCTGAAGCTCTCTTTGGCTTCCTTTAGCTTTAGAAATTGACCTTTGAAGTCAAGATGGAGTAGGAGGATGTGGATACGAGAAGTAGAGGGGGTCGGATAGGTAGGAACCTCATAGGGACATAGATTTGCAAGGGACAGGATAGGTAGGAACCTCATAGGGACATAGATTTGCAAGGGACAGCGCGGTAATGAAGGGAAAATAAAAATAGGCAAAATGTGTTCGACATTGTGGTTATGCCTACAATAGTGATTATATGTTCATAAGATGATATGCATTAGGAGTAGGGTTTGTCTAGATTTTGATTAGGGTTTTAACTCTCAGACCATCAATATTTTCAGGAATATTGATAGTAAGGATGGATTTTTGTCAATTTCTAAGCAAAATTTTGTCAGTTTCTATTTTCTTTTAGCAAGGTTTTTTTTTTTTCAAAGAAAGGAACCTTCTATTAATGCTTGAAAGATTTCATACAAGACAATAGCCCCGAAGGTGCTAAGTATGAAAAACCAGAAAAGGCTGAAAGAAAAACCGGCTTGTTCCAAAGAAGCCCAGCTCACTGCCTAGAGGATCTCGGGAACTGGGGCTAACAACCAAGTGGGGGGACTATACAAGCAGCCAATCCCTTGTAGAGTGAAGATGTAGAAAACACCTGTAGGCCAAGCCTTGCAGAAACAAGCACGCCTCTCAATAGTCGCCCTAGAGCCTGGAGTCCCATGCTCCCAGGTGGATCGTAGAGTGTAAATGATATCCTGCCAGATGGCAACCAAGGTAGCTGAGGGTGGAATCGGGTGCTCTCCCATCACGAGACTGCAGCGAGCCACCCAAATGTTCCAAGCTGTGATGCTGGCTACCACCTCCCAAACACTGTCTTCCCTAAGGGAAGGAGGAGCTAGGGCGTTAGGGGGGGCTGCCTCATGGAGTGCAATCCTCTAACCCTGTATCCGATAGGCTGGGGAGATCTCATCAATTTGGAACACATGTCCTCCCTCTGTCAAACAAGCATCCATCCCCCAGGTGTAGTCTCTATGAAGGCTCTACATGCGTATCATGAACCTGAGGGCTCTCATCCAGATCCTTGCTACGCTACGACAGCTCCATAGGAGTGTGGGATAGTCTTTAGGACACCATCTGAGCAGCAATGGCACTGCCCCTCCACTCGTATCTGCTCCAACCACGGGCCGATGGGCAAGCCTCCGTGGGCTGCTAGCTAGAAGAAGTAAGAAATTTTCCTCGGTCGTAAGCTGGACCACAACCGCATCCAAAACCTAGAGCGAACATCTCGGGGCACTCTCTGGGTCTACCAGTGTGTCTCCCTCGAGGGAGTCCATCTCGATGAGTCCATCTAAAGTCTCTTGCCAATCCATGTAGTGTAGAAAAAGAAAGGCACCTCATCTATCATTTTAGCTAGGCTGCCCCTGGAGGGCTAGAACCACTCCCCCGGGTCTACCCTCCCATAGCCAGAGGTGCCATCTAGAGACATCCTACTCTGAGATACTAGGAGGATCGATGTGCCACTCCTTCCCCAAGCGTCCTACCACTCTGATCATCTCCTAGTGTATCCCATCAAGACTCCCATCCATCTCAGTGTCACTCCCAGTGAGAGGCTACAATAGGCCTCCAAGTCCTACATGGAAGAAGCCGGGGTGCGTGCTGCTGCGCTGCATCAAAATCCTCAAGGGAACATGAGTACGGGAAAACTATCCCAGCCATTTGCTGTCTCTCCAAATGTGAAGTCCTTCCCACCAGGACTTAGGAATGGCTAAGTCGATCTCGCCCCCATCCATTGCCTTGCCCCTCTCAAATGCGCTAGGGCGCCAAGCCTTGCCTCTGCCTCCATAGGTAGTCTACTCTAGTGACCAAAAGACCTTGCTAGACCACTGTCCCACTGTGCCTAACTAATGTGAGTCTGCTGCACAAGCATACATCCCTCCTGATCTTTGACCTCTGGGTGCCACATAAGGGGCTGACGCTCGAACTCTTCTCTGCATCTGGGCGGCATGGATGAGACCCCCTGCTAGTCTTTACCAAACCCTATGAAGACTCCTCATTAGGGGGGAGCCCTTCCTCATAAGGGGGGCCTCTAAGAAGATCCATCTATGTGAAGGCTGCCACTATCCCCTAGTGCATGGGGTGTTTCTCAGAAGCCCTCTCTGTAAGAGAAGCTTCCAAGGCTCGGCACTTGGGGTGAGGCCATGAACCACTAGCTTGCCCAGAAGGGCCCTGCTTTGCATCTTCGGATCAATGATACACAAGCCTCCCAATGCCTACGACTTGATCACCATCTGCGAAGCTACTCGGGCCCTAGTGTTCCTCATGTGTCTGAACCTGCTCAGAGGGAGTTTTGTACCAACCATCGGAGCTGCCCAATGCATCCTCTATGAAAGCACCAACAAGAGGCAATATACCAGGCAGTGGCAAGAAGTACCCGGTTTGCCACTAAGGTGTGACATGTGAGGGAGAGTTTGGCCGAGCTCCAATAGAGAACTTGCACTGAACACTCTCAAGGACCAAGGCAATCTGCTGCTCTGTTGTAATGTCAATATCCACCTGGCATCCAAGGTATCTCGCTGTCTAGCCCCGCAGTATCCATCTGAAACCAAAGTCACTCCCCCACTTACGGATCTCCTGTGTCTCCTCAAAGCCCGTGAAGAAGCCTATGGATTTCGTCCAATTGATCTGTGCCTCTAGGGCCTCACAATAGATAGCCAAGGTGTCTCTGACTCTCTCTAGACTCATTGTGCTGCCCTTAACATACAAGGCCAAGTCATCTAAAAACTTCGAGTCAAGGAGCTCCTCCTCTTGCCTGATTGGGAGCCTGAATCCTGTGAGACCCGCCACCTGTGATCTCAAACAGTAGCCTAGAGCCTCCACTACAAACAAGAAGAGGAAGGGAGCTTGCTAGCAAACCGAGTGAGAGAGAGGAAAGGCCTCGCCTATGTGTCCTGCGATAATCATCTGACTAGAGCTCCCTACATATAGCACGGAAACTCCTCTGACCCATCTATTTGAGAAACCCAATCTCCTCATAGTGCCCTCCAGGAAAGACCACTCTACCCTATCATAGGCCTTCTCAAAGTCCAAGAGAAGGATGGCTAGCTGTGACTCCTCCCTGGGCCAATCCATTGCCTCCTAGAACGTGAGGATGTCCAGGATGCTACGCTCCTGGAAAAACTCAGTCTATGTGTCATGGATGATGTGGGTAAGATGAGGCCATAACCGTAAACTCAAGACCTTGGCGAGGATCTTGTATGTAGTATCAAGTAGAGTGATCGGCCTCCACTGTTGAATATCTGACCTATCTTCCCCTTTCGAGGTCAAACAGATCCACCCCTTGCACAAGGACTGAGGGAGAAGGCTTGTGTCGAAAATCTCCTAGCAAGATAAATGAAAAGGGGTAAAGATAATCTCCAGAAGTTCCGGAAGAAGGCGGAGTCAAGCCATCCTCCCCCAGGTACCTTTGGTTCGAGAGAGCATTGAGGGCTTCCTAGAGCTCCTCATCTGTGAAAGGCTCCTCAAGTCCGCTGCATAAGTCCTACGAGACTACTATCGGAACATGATCCCAAACTTGCTCTCGGGCCACAAGACCAGCTAGAGTCATCCTCTCTGTCTGAAAGAGCTAGCTATAAAATTCGGTGGTCATGTCAAGAATCTCTTGCAGCTTAGTGTGCATGATGCCCTATGAGTCTCGAAGACGCTGTAGCTATGTGCCAGTCGATTGGGGCCCAATGGTCTGAAAGAACTACTTTGTCATCCTGTCCCCCTGCTGTACCCATCGAAGAATGGTAGGAGAACTGAGCCCGTTGTAGCTCTGTGTCCTAAAGCTCAAGACAAGCGCTCTCCAATCTGTCACTAAGCCATTGAGAAACTGAGTCCTGCACCTTGAGCCTCTCGATGGAGGTGAGGTCTCTCCTCAAAGCCTGCTCTCGCTCTTGAAGGGTCGTCCTCCACCTAAGGGTGTGAGCCTACAGCTCCACACTGCTGCTCTGAATCGCATCGGCCACCCACGCAGCCCAGCCCTCACTTAGTGCCATCTCTGAGTGCTACCAGATCTCTACCATAACTTGTTGAATCTTCCTCGTCCTACAAGAGGTCCTCTGGAATGCGGACCCCCTTTTGGGGGAGATCTTGGCGGGGCTGATCCAAGTGAAGTACCACTGGAGAGTGGTTGGACATCGTGGTACCTACCAGAATCTCGGTGGAACTGCCTCTATGTAATGCCCAGTCCCCAACATAGAAGCGGTTTAATCTCTCGAGCAATCCATCATGTCTCCTCTAACCAAAGGAGAAGAGAAGGCTGCCAGGAGTCCTGCTGAACTCTGGCTCTCTCCATGGGTTTCTGCCATTGATCATGAAAATGAACTACTCCCAGGTGCTATGCTCTACTACCGGCATCTCTGAGAACGAGGTGCCGCTCTGCTTGTCTTTCCCAAACTCCAGGTTGTTGAAGTCCCCTCCAACAATCTAGGAGTCAACATCCGAAAGACACTTTGACAGCCTCCTCCAAAAGGCCGGGCGATGCTGTCTACGCGCTGGGGCATACACATTTAGGATTCCAATCTTGGACTCTCCCATCCAAACTACCCATCTTGGAATGAGCTCGCCTTGATCGTAGACCTTTGAAGCCAAAGTCTGTGAGACTCAGATGCAGACCCCTTCGCTACGTCCTACTGCGGGAGACCAATCCTCTAGACCTCTCCCTGGGAGAAGGTGATGGCATCGTCTGATGCATGCTACTAAAAACATGTGCTCTTGAATTATAAGGGTGTGCACTGCCCACCCTACCACTGCCCTCTCCAACTCTTGTTGGAGCATCAGGTACTGTGGCCGACTATGAACATGATCGTTGAGCCCATGTACGTTCCAACTCACTATGGTCCAGCTCATGAGGATGGGGGAGTCGGGAACAAGGCTCTCCTGTGAGTGGGTGCCTGTCCTAGAAAGACTGCCTTGTCTGATTTTGCCAGGGGTTTGGAGGGCGAGTGGTCAATGTCTATGCAGCGTCATACTAGGGTGGATACCAGTTGAATACTGATCTTCCGTGCCCACTTCATCATGAAGGAGGCTTCCACCTCGAACAGCTCGATGCACATTTGAAGGGGCCATAAGTGTGCCTACTCCACCTTTTCCTCCATCGGCAATCTGATAACTCATATCGCCAAACAACACACTGGCTCCTCGCTTGTGAAGCTCAGCTGAAAGTTCACCTCCATGCCATGGGTGTACCAAAGATCTAGTCCCTATGATCCCATCCACTCATCCATCATGAGCATAATCTGATTACCCAAAATAGCATCAAACACCTCCGGGGACCACTTCTCCAACCTTGTGGAGGTAAACCAAAATCTCCAAATGGGGTGTGTCTGAAATCCCACTACACTGATCAAACCCCGCTTTCAGGGCTGAAGGATCTTGAGCGTGACCTCCAATGGTAGAGGGTATGAGTCCGAAATCTCTAGATAATTCTAGGGTCCTAACCTCTAGAAGTTCTGTAGTAAGGGATGCCTAGGCTAGAAGTTGGGAGCTAATGGCCGAGAAGATGAGCCTCATTCCTCAAGATCCCTCTTTGAGCGGACCTGCTACTATGATGAGGAAGCAGAAGGGGGTATCATCATTCCCTTGCCTGATGGCAGGGGTGTCACCACCAGTCTGATCCTGAGGACTCCATCATCTGCTAGGATGGAGGCGGTCGACGGACTCGAGCACTATGCCAAATGCTTGGCCAATGGAAGGGAGGATGGCTCGATACTCCTTAGCCTCGGGAAGTGGAGTGTAACCAAAAATCGTGGAACATGGTGTGTCATATCCATGTCCTCCACTATGAACCCATGATACCAAGGAAAGAGGTAGACAAGGTGCGGGCCGAGCAGAATGGGACTCTGCTCCACAAGTGTCGTGTTAAGGGAGCTCAATTGAATGAGGAAAACACCTCGTTGATAGATGGTGACCTCTTTGATGTGCTCGCCCTCTAATGTCAAGCTTGCCTGGATCCACTCTCGCACTTGTCTTTGTGTAGGCGTGAGGCCCATAATTCTACCCACAAGCGCCTTGTCCTAGAGAGACTGGAATGCCGGCTGTACCTGTTGCTTATCAGCTGGCAAAAGAAGAACCTTAATGGTTGTGGCAGTCGAGGGTGCTGCCATAGACCCCCTCTGGCCAGACCAAAGGTCACCACCAAGATTTTCTTTCACTGTCACAAACATGAATGCCCCTGTTGCAAGGAGGCAAATGAAAAAGGGGACGAAGCGGAGAGGTGGAGGAGAGAGAAGGAGAGGGCAGAGGAGGAAGGAGGGAGCAAGGGGAGAAGAAGGAGGAAGGAATGAAGAAATGGAACGAGGTGGGAGAAGAGGAGAAGAAGGTGGGAGAAGGCGGAACGGCACGGGGGCAGCTAACGGGAGGGCTGAAGGGCAGGAAGACGTGCGAGGCGGCAAGCAAGGGAGGCAGGGAGGTGAAAGGAGGGGGGAGGGGGGCGAGGGAGCAGCAAGGGGGGGTGGAGCACGGAAGGCAGTGGGCAGGGCGACAGAGGTGGAGTGGGGGAAAAAGCAAGGCAGGGGGTAGAGGTGGAGCGTGGGAGATAACAGCAAGGGGAGGTGGGGGAGAAGGCAAGGCTCAAGGCAGAGGTGGAGCGGCAGAGGCAGGGCAGAGTGGAGAGGGAGGAGGGGCGAGGCGGAGCGAGGGCAAGGCCGAGGCAAGGAGGGAGGGTGGGTAGCAGGAGAGCAAACAAGCCGTGGGCAGCAGCCTATAGGCTGCCACAGGCAGAGGGGGGGGAGCTCACTGAGCAGCTCCTCCATCCTCACTAGTTATGCGAGTTCTCCCCCAAAGGCAATAAAATTTTTTTAGCAAGGTTTTCTTTGTGTTGTGTTTTTTCCCTCCACCTATCATTCATTGTGTTTACAAATTTCTTTATTTTCCTTATTTGTTTAGCCATGTGGATCATTGTCTAGTCAATCGCTCAAGCTTCTCATAGACATCTAAGATGAGTTGAGAGTAGGTTATTGCTTTCATAAATCGGTTGTTGCCTACTCATCATGCTATAACTAGGGCTACATTCAAGGAGACAAGGACATTATTCCCTTCTACCAATCATTCTAGACCTCCTCGTGGACATAAGTGACTAGTCCATGATGACATCCTACATGAGAGAGGAGGATTAGGACAAGCGGAAGTTACTCGAAAGAAACATGTTATGGTTGTAGGTATATGGAGGTGGTCTCCCCAATGCATGTGCAATATGCTAACAAGGCCAATACTCCTATCCTTAGTAAATCATTGACATGAACTAACATGTTAGTTTGTCTGACATTCCTAGTTATAGTAGGTTTTTGATATGGCTTGCTAGCAAGGCTAGTAGCCCTATTAATAGGGAGGACATACTGGTAAGGAGAGTAGTGTTGATGGCTTTGAGAGAAGTGACCTAATTTTTCACAAACTTTGGGATGTAGCCTTGAGGGTGTGCCAAGGGGATACATAATGAGGGCTTATACTACATATGTACTCTATAACTCAAGGGTATGAACCAATAAATTAGTTGGCCACTGTTGCTGCATCCATCTTTATCAAGCAAACCATCTAACTCATGTTGCCTAGGAAATATGGTTGTTCCCATGGAGAGAATTGAACCTAGAATTGGTTAAAGACTCACCAACCAGTTCTCAAAGTATAGCCCAAGAACAGTTTGAGCCATGTACACATCATGTCAGGAGACATTGGCACTTTAGTAAAGGCATTATACCCCCTGACTAGATGGTTCTCATGGTTTTTTTTGTAGAATTAGACTCTTCAAATTTATGACCAACTTTTTCTTTCACAATCTTAAATAGAGTAGAGCCTGAACTTGGTGATGAACAACCCCCCACCAAGAAACTACCAACTTTTCAAATTTATGACCAACTTTTCCTTTCACAATCTTTAATAGAGTAGAGCTTGAACTTGGTGATGAACAACCCCCCACCAAGAAACTACCCCTAAAGTTTTGAGCAAACCTATCCTCATATCCATCGAGATACCATTCGACAGACACATTCAAGAATCTTCATATGTGGTCAAAGTGTTCTATTTCCCTTTAGAAGGTTTAATTCAAAGCCACATCCAAGGACAATTGGGACTAGCTTGCTCAAGATACCAACAGAGTAGTAAAGATAGTCATTTCTCGAGTACGTGCCTGGATAGCCCACTATAGAAAGATGAGGGTAGGGCAAAGGGAAGCCAGACTCGAGGTTTGAGTTACCAAGATGGCTGAAGAATTACTTAATTTACATGATGAGTTTCATACATACAAAGCCTAATAGATTGAGTTTTAGGTGCAAAACATAGACTATAAACCCAAAGGCAAGCACTTAAAGTAGCATCGACAACACAAAGGAAAGCAATAGAGGTAGCACCAAAAACTCAAAAGTAGGCACTAGAAGCCAAGGTGATGCCACTATTGCAACAAATGCAAAGTGAAAAAAACAAGATCTATCACCTCAAGGCTAAAGAAGTGGCATGAATGTCACCCGCAAACTGCACAACAATAGAGATGCATGTTGAGCGTAGAGGAGAAAGATATAAGAAAATGGTATTGCATAGCCCAGGATGCTTGCCAAATCCTAGAAAACTTGAGAAAAACCCTCCAAAATCCCTTGCTTGCAAAGATCCATATGACCTAGAGGATGCCATAGGGTCCTAGGGCCATTAATTTGGCACATAACACTTAATCTCTCCAGGCAACCACTTAGGAGCATAGTCAAGCTTCAACAAGATCCAAGTTAAAAAATCCCATCTACCTTAATAGATTTCGGTGGTCTATAAATCAACCAAGCACATCATTGTCTCAGAAACCAAGTCATTGTCTACTCTAAAACTTCTAGCTTTAATCGAGTCATTGTTTAATGATCAAGCCATGCAATCAACACAAAGCTAACCAACTATCCACACCAGCCAATTCTATGAAACAAAACTAGAACAAAACCCTTTCCCCCACCATTAGAGCTTTTCCATGTCTAATCTTTTCCACCGAGCCATCTCCACTATCATGAGAGTTTACATATGGTCCTTTGCCCTATAGCCACTAAAATAGAGGGCCTTCATACAATTGGCATTATCACCTTTCTTCACAGGCCAATTGTATGACAAGATGCATAGATTTATAATAATGATAATAAAAGGTAGTGGCCTTATAGAGGGAGTAGGCCAAATAGAAGGTGGAATGACAAGTAGATTCCAAATATCATCAAAACCAAACAAGTAGACACTACCAAACTACTTTACAAAACTACTTAATAGCTTGAAAACTTGTAGCCATCATAGTGATGAAATCAAGGCCAAAAACCTCAAGGGAAATAGCCCAAGAGTGATGCTAAGAAAAAGTGGATAATGTAATTAAAGTTTGCTCATTCAAATGGTGCTAATGTTACCATCACCTAGATGGTGTCCATGACATTAATGACTAGTGGAAGGAAGGAGTCTTGACTATAACTTGATGCTCCAATAGAGATCAATGTGCTCTATCCCTGGCCACCCAAGGTGACTTTGGTGGAGGCTGATCTAATAGCCCTACTTTACCTCCAAAGTGAGTACATCATTTCCATCTCATCCTAACCAACTGAGACAAACTAATGTAGCTAGATAGCACACACAATTCACACTACCAAGTACCAATGTAAGGTTCAAAACCCATAGCCTAGCTACCAAGATTATCACTTGAGAGCACCCCTGATGGCAACCTCAACTTGAGCCTCTCTATTAACCTACCAAGCTTCCCTATTTTTCTTAAAGTTAAGGAATCCTCCCACTCTTTCCTCCACCAGCTCGTTCCACACCAACCTTGAGTTCCCTTTTCACTTGTGACCATAAGGACTCTATCTAGTCTAAGTCTAGGTGAATGTTAATCCTTAGCACATACATGCAAGGAACTCACATGCAAGCACCATGAGAGGCCGAAATGTGGCTGAGATGCTAGGAAAGTGTTTTCAACATGTGCAAACTAGAGTAGATTCTTAAATCTACCCTATTTTTCTTGGGAAAAAGATTCTTGAATGTATGGAATGGGACAATAAAAGGAGGTAGCATGACTCATGATGAATATAGATGCTCATTTTTTTGGATACTTTAAGATTTTTGGTCCTTATCTCTTAGATTAAAACATCCGTTATTTCACATTTTTGAGAGGGTCCTACCCCTTTCCTACCCCCTGATACTTTAAGATTTTTGGTCCTCGTCTCTTAGATTAAAAGATCCATTATTGCACATTTTTGAGAGGGTCCTACCCCTTTCCTACCCCCCAATCTACCCTATTTTTCTAGGAAAAAAGATTCTTGAATGTGTGGAATGGGACAATAAAAGGAGGGATTGCAACTCAATAATATATGATGAATATAGACGCTCATATTTTTGGATGCTTAAAGATTTTTGGTCCTTAGATCTTCTTATACTATAAATTATTGCACATTGTTGAGAGTTTCCTACCCTCTTAAGAGGTTATGCATAGCTAATCATGTAGCATAGCTGCTTATAACAATTATGGGCTAATGATACCTTTCTAGTACAACTCGGCATTTTGTCTGTGAAGTTTCCATTCCATGTCTGTCCATTTTTGTAGCTCCCAAAATTTCTCTTTATTTAAGAGTCATCATATACATCTACATCATGTTGCAATACACACAACTTCGATGTTCATGCATGGCGATTGCCTTCATTGAGTGGCCATTCCTACAAGAAATAGTTTGTAATATTGACCATCCCTATGAGTAGTAGTTTGTAGTTCTTGGTTGCATGCAAGGCTAGGTTCATCGAGAACCTTCAATGAAGGAAGTTGCACTTTTTCCCATCAACATTCAGTAAAGTGCTTTGGGGGTAGTAAAAGAGCTAGCAAAATAGAAGCTAATTGCTTTTTATAAGGATTCAAATTTGTGTACGATTGACAAAAGTTGATTCATTGTAATGGATCTGAACATAACACTAGCATGGTGCCATCAAATATGCCCCTCTCAGTGGATGTAGAAATCATAGTGTAGGTTAAAATTTCAAGCCTATATTTTGATATTAAAAATGTCATGGAGTACAACAAAATTTTTATGACCTCTCAATTTATTTTAATGTTTATCTATGTTGATCCAACTTCATGTTGCACTTTCAAATAAAACAATCCTAGCAAAGATGAAACAATCTCACTTCAACATACAAGGCAATACAAGAAAACATCCTTTCCCACCATTGCATGAACTTGGGCCTCCAGAGTTTGTCCAAAGGACCAAATTTTCTCCAAAGTTAAAAACGTGTTCTCTTGCATTAAATTCCACTAGGCAATCATCTTTTCCTTGTAGGTCAAAGAGAGATTCCTCTAGATTGTTTAGAAATCAATTTGGGAGTATTAAAAACTAGTTAAAAGGTATGTTAGACAATATATTACATTGTGCAATGATTCCATTTTATCTAATAAATATATTCTTAGTTAGAGAGGGGTGTGATTTTTTGGTGAGCTTTTTGTCATGAGCTTTTTTTCAATTTTCATGAATATTGTGAGCTTTTCATTCACCTGAGAGAGAGAGGGGGGGGGGGTTCATGGAGTGGGGTGGGTGGAAGGTTTGGGTTGTGGTTGCAGTTAAGAGGAGAGAGGGGGGGGAGGGGAGATAAAGGAAAAGGGGAGGGATGGGCGCATGGGTAAAGTGGCATGGAGAAGGGAGGGGAGGGGAGTTGGAACATATATTCGTTATCATAGTTAGAGGGGGAACTTATAAGGTATGCAAAGAGAAGTGCAAGGAGGAGAGAGAGGATGACGAATGTGAAATTTATGTTCATCTACTAAATGTAAAGGGGAAGGGAGAGCATATGGGAAATTTGTTGATTTTCAAAGTGTATAATTTGATAGATTTGACCTCATATTTGGATTCCTCCTCGAATTCCGGTCATTTTGAGTACCAACATGACCATATTCCGATAAAAATTGAAAAAATGGTGTTTTTGTCATGAATTCATTTTGGCCTGTTTTGGGCCTATTTTGAGTCTACGCTAGCGCAGACTCAAAATAGGCCCAAAACAGGCCAAAATGACAAAAACACCATTTTTCTAATTTTTATCGGAATATGGTCATGTTGGTACTCAAAATGACCGGAATTCGACGAGAAATCCAATTATGAGGTCAAAAGTTTCAAATTTTACACTTTTAAAATGAACATATCTCCCATAGTTCCTCCCTTCTACTTTGAATATGGACATATCTTCCATAATTTTTTGCCTCCTACTGCCACTCATATCTGCCCCCCCCTTGTGCATAGTATACACTTTTCCACCCCTTCTACATGCTATGAAAATGAACATATCCTATATCCCATATGAAAATGAACATATCCTATTTTGAGTCTATGCTAGCGCAGACTCAAAATAGGCCCAAAACAGGCCAAAATGACAAAAACACCATTTTTCTAATTTTTATCGGAATATGGTCATGTTGGTACTCAAAATGACCGGAATTCGACGAGGAATCCAATTATGAGGTCAAAAGTTTCAAATTTTACACTTTTAAAATGAACATATCTCCCATAGTTCCTCCCTTCTACTTTGAACTTCTACTTTAAATATGGACATATCTTCCATAATTTTTTGCCTCCTACTGCCACTCATATCTGCCCCCCCCTTGTGCATAGTATACACTTTTCCACCCCTTCCACATGCTATGAAAATGAACATATCCTATATCCTCTCCCCCTCTTTCTAACCTCCCCATCTTTCTTATAACAAAAACATGTATGGATTTCTAAAAAAAGCTCGCAAAAATAAAGGAAATGGTCAAAAAGCTCACATTAAAAAGATCGCCAAAAGATTTTTCCCATTAGAGACCTATTTGCAAGACTGCAATGTTGGATTTAATAAAATCTAGTGCACGTAGTAATTTATAACAATGATAGTCATTTTGCATGGTCAAGAAAAGATGAAATTTAACTTTGGCACAAAAGGCGAGAACAAACCATCTCCTAGTATGACGTGAATCTAGACACCATCTAAATTCCCAAAGCTTTTTTGTGGTGGGTAATGTGTTTTCTTGCCTAATAAACTTTTACTTTTACATCAAATTGATATCTAGAAATCAATGATAGAGTAGTAGAAGTTGGTCGAGAGCTATGTTAGATCTAGTATATTACGTAATGATTTTATTTAAATCAAGAAGCATACAATCAATTAGAGACATCACAAATCACAATGTACAATTGAAAATAGGAAAATAGTTTGTTAGAAGGTCCATCAAACATGGTAGAAATATTAAAACTTCACTAATGAACCAAAAATCAATGAAAAACATCAATTGCAACTTCACATTTTAAGAGAATGATCAAAACAAGATCCATGTATTAATTATATTAAAGTTCTTTATAAGGACTCTTTGTAGATTATGATGGAGAGGAGGTCTTATCGGAGAGTAAGAAAGAAAGGGAGAATCTGTGTGAACCTTGACAAGCTGGATGTGCTTGTCCTCAATCACCTCTCTGATGAAGTGATACTTCACATCAATATGCTTTGTCTTCACATGGAAGACAAGATTCTGTGCCAACTGGATGCCACTCTGACTATCACAGTGCAAAATTGGAACCTCTCCTACAATGCTCAAGTCTCCCACTAGACGAGTAAGTCATATAGCTTCCTTGCATTCCTCAATGGCTGCAACATACTCTGCCTTAGTGGTAGACAAAGCCGTACATGGCTGCAAATGAGAGACCCATGAAACTGCACCTCCAGTGAATGAGAAAACATATCCTGTACTAGACCTCCTGGTGTCTACATTCCTTACAAAATTAGCATCTGCATATCCAACAATAGATGTGTCCTTCCTCCCAAAGAAAACACACATGTTCTTTGCAAGATTCAAGTATCTCATGATACCTTTCACTGCATCCCAATGCTTTTTGCCAAGATTTGCCATATACTTGCTAACACCTCCCATTGCAAAAGCAATATCTGGACATGTAGCAACCATGGCATACATCAAGCTTCCTACTATGGATGCATAAGGTATCTTTGCCATTTCAGCCCACTCCTCATCTAACTGGCTGTCCGCTTGGCTGAGTTTCACATATGGAGGCAACAGGGTACTTATGGACTTCCCCCTCTCCATATTGAAACACTTAAGTACCTTGCTAATTTACTCTTTCTGTGACAAATGAAGGAGTTTCTTGTTCCTATCCCAAACAATCCTCATGCCAATTATGTGACTGGCATCACCCAAATCCTTCATGTCAAAGGTCGCATGCAACCTTTTCTTCAAGGCGTCCACATCCAAAGTAGATTTCCTAGCAATAAGCATGTCATTAACATATAAAATCAAAATAAGAAGGCTGCCATCTAATGCCTTCTTGGTGTAGAGGCAATGATATGTCTCACTCTGTGTGTACCCTTGGGATCACATAAATGCATCAAACTTATGGTACCACTCCCTAGGAGCCTGCTTTAGCCAATCAAGGCTTTTTTGATGCTTGCATACCATCTGTTCTTTGCCCTGCATAACAAACCCCTCTGGCTGCTGCATATAGATGTCCTCATGAAGATCTCCATGTAGAAATGCTATTTTTACATCCATTTGGACAAGATCCATGTCCTCTCTGGCAACCAATGCAAGCCTTGTATGAAGGGTAGTCATCTTTACCACAAGGGAAAAGATCTCATCAAAGTTAATGCCCTTCTCCTGCTTAAAACCCTTGGCTACCAACCTTGCCTTATACTTAGGCAATGCATCTACTGGAGACATCTTCAGCTTGTAAACCCATTTGCATGGCAATGTATGCTTTCCTTTGGGCAAATAAACCAAATTGCAAGTAGCATTCTTCATCAAAGAATTCATCTTTGACTGCATAGCCTTCTCCCACTTATGCTTGTCATCCCTAGACATAGCATCCTCAAAGCATGAAGGCTCACCACAATCTGTCAACATGACATAATCTAGAGATGGAGGTATAGTCCAAATTCATTATGGATCTTTTGATATTCACTACTAAAAGTAGCCCCCTGCTCACTTTTTCTAGTTGTCATAAACTGTTAGAACTGTAAATCATGGGCATACCAAGTGTCATAACTTTTTCTCCAAATCTTGAATTGAAACTCTTTTAAGAACAAGATTGTACATTGTCCAAAAAACTAAAACTTCTTAGTTTAACTCAAAAGACGATTGCTCATGGATTCTCTGATATTCACTTCTGAAAACAGCCACCTGCTCACTTTTTACTACTTTCACGAGACTGCAAACTGCCAATCACCAACTTTTCCTGAAGCATTTGAGGCATAAGCTCCAATGAAATAGCCCAACAATTCTAAAAAATTATTGTCCTAGAAATTCCCTTAGTGGGAAGAGTAGCACTCAAATAATCCCTTCTTGGGATACAAGACAACTTCAGAAAAACAATGCCCACTTATGCTCACTTTCTCAGCCAACCAAAGGCTCAAAATGCATCAATTGTAAGTAATCACCTTTCTTTGATATGCATTAACTTGAAGGCATAAACCCAACTGAAATCTGAATGCACCAACCACCTTTGATCAACTGGAGTCTGCCACAAGCAAAAGACGTTTTTGCTTTCAGGCCCCCAAAAAAAAAACTTCCAGTGGTTGGAATTGCAGAGCAGCAGGTTATTTTTATTGTAGATGGATAATATTCCTTCTCCCCTGCTCAAACAAGGTAATAGACTATCCAAAAAGATGGGGCAGGGTGAAATTGCAGAGCAACAGGTCGTTTTTGATCATAAATGGATAATATTCCTTCTCCCCCACTCAAACAAGGCAATAGACTACTGGAACAATCTAGGCAACCTGATATATAAGGCTGAAACAGTAAAAACAAGCTAGTATATGTCAAAATACAGCTCCCAGCTGTAGCCCACAGGCAGTAGGAGACTTCATGTAGCAAGTTCGGGCTCTTGGCACAACAACACCGCAATGCTACAGTCTCGTTGTCGGCTTCGCTCAACCAAGATATGATACTAGTTGATGGAGAGGAGGTCTTATCGGAGAGCAACAAAGAAAGGCAGAACGTTGAAAATGGTGGGTGCTAACTCACCCAGATCAAGGTAAGCACTTATTATGCATGTATGGTACAAAGGGGTATAGATTGGGCCATTGGCCTTTACCCCAACAGATTATTTCTCTTCTTTTCTAGCTCTGAGAAAATATATATAAAGGCGCTTTGGAATCATTGAGTAGGCTTCTAGAGATTTATTAAATCTACTAGAAATAACAACAATAAGAGGTTTCTTTTGCAATATAAAACATGGTTGTTTCCATGAGTACCATGCCATGTATGTTTGAAGAAGGGAAATCAAGTAGTGGATAAAAATTGCATTGTTAACCTTTCTAGGAAAGTTCGAATGCCCAATCACCTATGGCACCACCAGGTCAATGTTAGCTTGGGTGTAGTCAATCATGAAACTATTTTTGGAGCCGCAATGCGATGTGCTTCGGGTTGAATATTTGACTTTTTTGCGGACTCGCTTTCTCACCAGAAATTTTCTCGATGTCATGAAAGCACACTGGCGTAATAATGAGATGCAATCTATTTGTTCAGAACACCACATAGCTCGACACATGGCATCTCTGCATTGCTTCACGTAGCACAGTATCTGGCCTATGCCGCCTGATCACTTATTATCGCACAGCCTTTTGCTACAGCTTTGCCACCTGTCACTAGGCATGCACACATGCAGATCATTAAAATTAAAGGTTGGCTTAGTGAGACCAGTGTGCTCGTTCTTATTGTAATAATAAGACTCAATCTATCATTTTGAACACTGCCACAATGTAGTCTTTGGCCTAACCATGTGTCATCATCATGCAGCCTTTTGCCGCTTCTTTGCCCACAGCCCATGCAAATCATAGTTTGGCTTAGAGAGATCACCGTGCTGGTTTTTGGCATAATAATGAGACACAATCTATCATTGTGAGCATCGCCTCAGCATAGTCTCTAGCGTGACCACCTATCATTGCCAAGAATTCAAGGTTTTCTTGGAGAGGCCACCGTGCTAGTTCTTGGAGTTATAGCTTTGTTACCTATTTTTATGTATTACGAGAGGAATCTATGAAAGCCACCATGCTAGTTCTTGGAGTTATATATTTGTGTACCAAGGAAAATGTATTCCGTTGTGCAACCAAGCAAAATGCAATTGACAATATGGCCCTTGACGGGTCCCCTTTAGGGGCAAGGGCCATATAAGGGCCATATCGTCATGATACAATATCCAGGATGCCACTAAACAACAGAAATGGCATGTTGATATGGCCCTTGCCCCTAAAGTGGGCCCGTCAAGGGCCATATCATCAATTGCATTTTCTGAAAGTTTAATTGTATTTTTCTAGATGTATCTCCATGCAACCACAATGATGGGGTCGTTGGAGTTATTTTAGCACTATTTTGGTCATAAATAAAGGAAATTGTAGTCCTTCTTTCCTGGTATTTAGTCCTTGTTTGCAGTAAATATAAATGATGGAAAAAGTACAATTTATCAAGTGAAAATTGAGCAAAAGATGAACATTTACGTTCAATAATAGGTTATATAAAAATTATCAACTTATATTGAGAAAAAATTGAATAGAGGATCTTACATTTATAAAAACTCGACAATTGCTGAGAGCCTTAAACAAAAGATTATAGGTAGTGGATATAACCATTCAAATACCAATATAAAAGTTAAACAACAGTGCATACTAAGAGCCCCGAATTGAACAAAAGGAGATTACATAACTACCTTAGTCTCTTAGTGACCAAAACATTACATACAGTGAGAAATTTGTAAAACTCAGTTTTCAGCCAATCTAGCTTGTTGCATTAACAAATTTTAAGGAGCCAAAGGAGGATACAATGGAGAGGCCAAAGACCATGCACATTGCCAAGACTCGGTTAATCACCCCCCTAGCAAGTCGAGAGTACTTTGCTATGAAAATATTGAGGGCATTGTTGACATCTAGGGGGAACCCATACAACACATCCATAAAGAGGCCCTCTATGAGCATGTTATCCAAGGTGATGACATTTAGATGTGTGGGAAGTCGCCTATGGGAACGAAGAGTCTCCACTAGTGTGAGCATTTCTATTCCACATGAGTGTAATGCAATGACCTTATATGTGAAGGTAGATATTATTGGAATCACAAAGCATCGAAGGGCGGACCAACCAGGCATGCTAAAGATGAGTGGGTGAGCAGAAGATGAGCAGGGGAATAGATGCAGTGACGAGAGTTGGAGGTGGGAGCGTGGAGCAAAGTAGAGCAGGGGCGGAAAAGAGATAGAGGATAGAGGAGGGGTATGGAACAAAGTAGCAGAGCATGGGTGGATCAGAGCAACATAGTAAAATGCCAAATGCCACAGATATGGTATATATATAAAGTTTGAGTCACCGTGGTGGCTAGTACCCAGGTTCCATCCATATTAATTGTAGGCCACCACGATGGAATCCCCCAGACGGGTTGGTAATCATGAAGAAGACACCATGTGGTGCCACTCTGGTGGCTGGTAAATAACTTAGCCATGATAGACACGGCTGATGAGAGCCACCACGAGGCCACCACCACCGGGCAATAATGCTCATTACCATGTTTAATCACTCATTACCATGCACTTTAGTTCTCTTCTGAGCATGCAAGCCCGGTGACTGGTAATGTTTACTACAGTCGTAGTGATCCTGCATGCTAAAGCATGGTGGTGGCTGAGCGGTGGCATGACTGGTAATTTTTATTACACTCGTAGTGATCATGCATGCTAAAGAGCAGTGTGAGTGGTGGCACAGTGGAATTGTCACCATGGATGATGACAACCACCACCATCAGGCAGTAATTCCCACAAAAGTAAATCATGAAGCCTAATCACCACTAATCCCTCATGATTACCATAATTTAGTACACTCGTAGTAATCTTGCATGCAAGCCCTGTGGTGGTAATTGGAAGCTGAGTAACTTCGTGTCACTGTGGTGGCTGGTAATTAACTTTCTGATAGCCCGATGGATCTTAGCCACCACCATAGACGTGGCTGGGAATCTTAGATGCCACCACCTCTAATCATTCATTACCATGCAAGTTAGTACTGCCACCTTGAATTATTCAAAATTTGGGCCAACCATCATGGTGGCTCTTACCTTGATAGTAGTTGGGCTACAACCACCATGGTGGCTCTCACCTTGAGAGTCTAGTCGGCTATTCCATTCCCTTAACCATTTTCTCTTATATCCCTCTTTAATGTTTCGTTCTCCCTTGCAATCTCAAGCCTCCACTATTCCATTTTCTTTACTGCTTCATCTTCTATCCCTCTTGACCATTTCTTTCTTCCTTGCACTCTTCTTGCAACTTCTATCCCCTCTCGTAATGGGCCTTGCATAGTCTGGGAGCTCCTCACACAATCTTTCCTCCCTCTCTGTAGCATAGTGCCAGAGCCCCCCCCCTCCCCTCATCTTGAAATTGTGACATATGGGAGCTCCTCTCTCGCTATTCAAAAGCCCAATTTGGATGCTCTCCAAACCTTCACCAAGATGGTGCAGGAGGTGAATGCGAAGGAGGGGCAACTAGTCTATCAAGGTCACAAGATTGCCATCAATGAAAGCATGATTGAAAAGGGTCTAGGAATTTTTGGAGTCAATACGAAAGCACACATTCTCGAGAAGCAGTGGAAGAGACAGGATATTCTAGACATATACCCTAATGCTCAGATTAGTAAAGAAGGTGGAGTCAAGATTTTGAGCTTGCCAACAAACCTCCAAGATGTACTAAAGAAGACAATTCACTTCTTTCCTCATACGAGAGGAACTTGCAAGTTCTGGCAGGTTCAAGCAGTAGTAGAGCAATTGAAAGGACGTGGTGTATCTTTCTCAAGGGCGACCTTCAAGAGCATGTTAACCAACCTAAAGAATTGCATGCATGGCAAATCCCAATTGTCATCTTAGTGCATTGGAGTTGCAATGCACTTGATGGCATCCACCCTCAAAGGGACTTTTAAAAAATACAAGAAGTAGATGTCTCAGAAGGCGACTTTTCTACAAGAGAGAGCCACCGATGCAGCAAAGGTAGTGCAACTTGAGAAAAGTATCAGGAAAGGTGCAAAAACCAAGGTAGAGAAGGCACAAGAGCAAGTTGAGGCCGCCACAAAATTGGTCGACATGGAAAGGAATAGAAGAGAACAAGCAGAGAAGCGCATGAAGGAGCTCTGAGATAGGCTCGACAGGGACATGGCAGACAAGGAGCTAGAAAAGATGCGAAAGGACCTTGATGATCAGAGAGCCAAAAAGGAGGGTCTTTACAAACAGCTCTGCAACATGCAAAACTCATTGAACATTGAAAAAGACCAAATGATGGAGAAGCTGAAAAGGGAAAGTGCAGAAACCAAAAAGGTGATTCAAGAACTACGAGAGAGCTTCAAGGCCAAGAAGGATGGGGCAGAGAGCAGCCAGGATGGAGAAGACAATGAGGCAGCTCCCTAGGCCATGAGGGATGTAGAGAGTAGCCATCACGATGGAGCAAGTTCTAGCCACTGTGGTGGAGAACTTTGCAGAAGCCACAGTGAGGTTTTTTTTTCAAAATAGTGTTGGAAGTCCAAAGAGCAACCTACAATACCGTGCAAGAAGATCACAATAGATGTTTGGAAGTCCAAAGAGCAACCTACAATACCATGCAAGAAGATCACAAGTTATGAAAAGCAGTCCCTCACCCTGCGAGATGTCCAAACTAGAGTGGAAGTCTTGGAAACCGCCCATGAAGAATTTTTTCAAAAATTTACAAAAGTTCAATAGATGCTGAGGGATTCTGATGCAGTTATCGCATAGAGTGAGAAAAAAGTGAAGGAGATGAAGGAGAATATCCACAGCCTTAGGATGAGGGAGGAAGGAATCAAGAAGCGACTTCGTCATGTATAGATCAAGACTCTGGTATTGACGGCTGCAATAGTTAAATCAGATGCCTATATGGTCTGCCATACCCCCATCATTGATGACTGTTGTATCCAATGGCCTGCATGCTACTACCCTGTGCACTTTTTTTACTTTGAAGTGTGGGTGCATACGAAATTGCTATATTATAGAGAATGCCATTTGCCATTGCCCAGGTCATATCAAATGTGCCTACCTGCTATAGCTATCTTACGAATGAGAAAGTAGATGCTAAAGCTCAATTTGCCATTTGGGCAAAAGATCTTAAAGAAAAGGAGCTCAAATTGAAGAGGCCAAGACTGAACCTGACTGCGAGGAAAAGGAGCCTAAAGGGAGGAACCAACCCGCCTCTAAAAAGGAGCAAAAAGGGCCAAGCCTGCAACCAGGAAGCTCAAATTAAGGAAAGAGCAAGCGACATGAAGGGAAGGAGTCTTTGAGATTGTAATCTATGTAATATGTGTGTAATCTATTGAATTATTAATCTTCTCCAGAGTTTAGTTGGGCAATGTTTTCTCAGCTAAGTGACTAGATAGCGTCCTTTGATCCACGCCAATGTGGTGATAATAATGAGCTGAAAGATTTCGATTTGACACCTAATGTGAGACGAAAGATTTCGATTAGTGAACTATTGTACCATGAAAGATTTCAATTAGACAACTAATATGAGACGAAAGATTTAGATTAGACAACTAACATGAGACTGAAGAATGAGAAGGCCGGGCTCAATGAACTCTCTCCCTATTTAAGTGTGGTGCAGACACAACTGAGAGCCCATTACAAAATCTAGCCCCAAAACTCTGTATACCGATCCAAACTCTATACATTGATCCACATATTGCAAATCTATGGCATACCCAAAAGACTTTGAAATGATTTTTTTCTATCTAAAAATGATGTTGGATGGCATCCTAACAGAAACAGACCCAGAGAAGGAGGAAATTAGCTACAAGAAGGACATGCTTCAGTGGTGGGTGTTACTTGGAGTTGGCACAGACAGTGATTATTAATCTCCCTGGCTATTGTTTTTTCAGCTCCTTTAAGGTTCTTGCCAAGCTCATAATGTAGGTTTCTTTGGTTAGGACATGAGCTTGAAGATGTATAGAGCGCAAAGAGTAGGATGAAGAGGACCCCTAGCAAAAGGAGGAGTTACTATGGGCGTATAAGTCGGCAAAGTCAAGCAAGCAGTGTGTGATCCGAGTGTGTGAAGAGGTCTACCATATTGCAGTAGACTGACCTCCAGAGCTGGGAGATGCTTGCGATAGGGAGGTTAATAAGATAGTTGGGAGTCTAGAATTTCCTTGAAATAATAAAAATCTTGCAGACACTTCTTGAACTTGTGGATATTCTCATGGTGCTTATAATACATGATTTTGTATCGACTTGCTTCCATGTTAGTACTTAAATGTTTTAAGTAGCCCAGTGGTTGAAATTTGACGGTTAATAATGACCAGTCTAAATGGCACTAGCACTGTGCAATAAATTTTAGAATAGCATGGCAGTAGTGTAGGGATAGCACGGTAGTAGTGCAGGATTAGTGCATGATAAGTTATCAACAGTGCGGTGGTTGGTTGCAGTAGAATATGAATAGCCACCAGCGTGGTGGTTTGCTTCTATTATTACAAGATGAATGGATTCATTATGGGAAACCAACGCGATGGTTGTTGGGATATACTAAAAGAAAGCATGGGATGAAATCTGGCGGTTAACAAAATGATAAATAGTTTAAAGGGCACTGTTTTAGTATAGCACTGTGCAATAAATTTTAGGATAGCACGGCAGTAGTGTAGGGATACACGTGTAGGGATACACGGTAGTAGTGCAAGATAAGTTATCTCCAGTGCGATGGTTGGTTTGCAGGACATGAACAGCCATCAGCATGGTGATTTGCTTCTTTTATTACAAGTTGAATGGATTTGTAGGACATGTGGATTCGTTATGGGAAACCAGCACGGTGGTTGCTGGGATATACTAAAAGCAACCATTTGGGATTTACAAAAACAATTTAATAAAACTAGCATGGTGGTTGTTTGGGATATAAGAAGCAATATCAATACAAATTTGATTTTGTAGGACAAGTGGACATATTGTTTCTCTGCAATGAGACTACATACATTTTCTTAATACTATCTCAGTCGTCCTCATCCACCGCTCTAAGACACCCCAAGATCATGCATGTCTAAATCCAATTTGAAGACACTCTTGCTCTTCTTTCATTGTGGCACACATTAGAAAAAAAAGGGACCTCATTTTGGGGCCTGTTAGCCAGGAAAGAAAATAGCCCTCCACCAATCAAAGGAGGCCCAATGTAATGTTGAAAAAGTTAGAAAAAGAAAAACAAAAGAAATGCAGTCGAGTTTGCATTCAATGAGGATACTTGAGCTACTTTAATATATCTGACGTACGATGCATAATTTGATATTTTTGACCTCACCGACGTGTCTGTAGTGGGCCAAAACCCCCGGATGGCTTTTTCAACATTGAAAACGGGCCCTTGGAAGCCCGAAGAAGGCCAAAAAGTTCCAACCTATCAAATCGCTTTCATTTGTATGGGTTGCTTTCCGAGCCTTTTTGGGCTTTTTTAGGCTTCTGGGGGCTCGTTTTTGACATTTCAAAAGCCTTTTTGAGGGTTTTTCTCTCGCTCAGACATGCCTGTGATGTCAAAAATATTAAATTCTGCACTGTACATTAGTGGGGTTATGTCATATTTTATTCTTTTAGAGGAAAGAAAAATCAAAAAATCGTGAATTTCTCTCAAGACCCCAAAATGAGCTCCCTTTTTTCCTAATGGGTTGCATCTGGAACTTAATAGCTCTTACTAGATGAGAGTACAACATGTTTGTGGACTCTTATGCAGTAGTTTGTAATTGTGGCCTCTCTTGGATGTTTTTTGGTACCAAAAAGCTCCGATTACTATGTCCCACTTCTCATAGGTTGTTCTCTAATTATCCTTAAATGTTTCTTCAACCTTGTACTGTTGGAACACTGAAAGGAGAGAGTAGAGTTGACACAAAATCAGAATACTTGCATAAGAGGTCCTTAAGTAGGCACCTCATACAAGGTCACTGACATCACTGATGACCTCAGAGCTCCACAATCATCTCCTCAATCTGCTCCTAGATTCACTCAATCATCCTATGTGGCTTTTCCACCACCTAACTGTGCTTGTGGGCACCTAACTGTGCCTCTAGCACTCACACATAGAAACATAAGGTGTGCCTGAGGCATACACCTTGAGATATCCCAACAAACCCCCCCTCAAGGAAATGCCTCAGGCTATGTCATGGATACATCTAGTCTCATAGTTTCTCATGCCATCTCATGGTGGTCAAGGATAAATCTATGGCTAGGTTCTCATGCTAACAAGGGTTCCCTTGGGTGTAAGGTAAACAAAAAGGGATACAAATAGACCTTCCAATGGTTATCTCCCCTGCATGTACATGCACACAATGTCTGCAGGAGGTACCATGGAGCAAAACATACACATGGCCTACATCATAAGGTGACCAGAGGTGTTTACAAAACACACAACACACAATAGTTTATTTTCATTCATTTTGGAGGACTATCTAGGCTGAGTACCTTAACATAAAAAGAGAGATCTGGAGCATACATAGAGATGATTTAAAATGCATAATCTTCATGGGATGCCTCATCTTGTGGAGGCAAATTCACTGTAAGTAGATTTGCATTTTCTGTCTTTGCTTTGTCTCTGCAAAACTTCTCACTATGGTTGTTTTTGCCACAGTGCTTGCATGGATTAACTTTGAAGCAGTCCTTTGAAAGGTGATTTGTCTTTCCACAGTGATTGCAAGGAGAATACTTGCCCTTCTGGAATTTCATAACATAAGCAGTGTCATTGCCTTTCCTTAACTCCATATGTCTTTCTTCTTCTTGGAGAGCTGAGATAATGCCTTCAAGGTTTGGATTGGGAAGATTCTTCAAAGTGCTTACAATGTGATCAAAGCTTTCAGGCATACTCTTAAGTAGTACTGCCATAGCATCATCAGGGGTGATAGGAGAGTTAATAGAAGTCATAAGACTCCGCATATAGTTGACATGGGCAGCTAAAGTAGTATCACTTGCCATCTTTAATTCAAAGAAAGAGATTTTAAGTGATAGTTTAGAAATATGAGAGCTTGCACCAAAAATCAAATCTAGCTTCTGCCGATGGAGACTCCAAGTCAGATATATGATGTATGTAATCATCACCCAAAGCTAAAGCAATTATACCATATGCTTTTTCTTCTCTTGCTGGATCCCTTGCCGGTCGTGTCGGAGCTGAAGATTCCCCAGCATTTGAGGCCGTAGAAGAAGCGGTAGGAGTAGGTTTGACAAGTCCCCATAAGTTCTCCCGCATTAATGCAAATTTTAACTTCATTTGCCATGTATGGAACCCCTTTCCATTGAACTTCTCAAGATTATATAAAGTAGCCATGAGAGGGTCTAACCCAGATATTGGGCAATGTCTATCTCTCTTACAAGGCAAAAAGAACTGAAATACTTCCAAAGTATAGCCACTTGATGTAGCAAATAGTAGTGACTAGTTTTCAAACAATGATGCTACTTTTGCATGCTTCATAGGAGTGAATGAAATAAACACTTTCCAATCACATCCAAGTCTAGCAAGTCAAAACAAAGCTGAAGCAACACTTGTAGTGAAGTTATTAAAAACTTCAAAAGACCAGAAATGCTAGAGTAGCATTTTATGTAGCATCATTTTCAAAAGTATGTCAAAACTGTCAAAACTAGAGAGCTGAACTTGGAGGGCTCATATCACACTCTTCAAAGCAAAAGAAAGAGGGCTTTCTGAGGCAAAAGAAAGCTGGTATACCACAATAGATCCTCTGGAAAGAAGAGGCGAAAATATGCGTCAGGTCGCCTTCACCTTCATGAACAAAGTCGACTGGTTTTTCTCTGTTTTCTCCTTCAATATGTAGCCATTGCTGCTCAGATTTCAGCACAAGGTAGCTCTAGGATGGAGAAGCTTGGCCTGGAAGGAATTAGGAAAAGACAGAGCAGGTGCAGAGAACTTGCAGTAGAGGATTTCGACGACTTTTCTGCAATGGCGACGAGCAGCGCGCGAATTTCGTCGATTCCTTCCAGCCCAAAGTTTGCCCCAACCAGAGGGATCTCCAGCAAAAAGGGCGTGGGAAATGGTTGAGGATTGAAGGAGAACAAGCTCAAGCAAAATTTTGGGAGAAGAGGGAGAGATGGTGAAGAAGAAGAAGAAGAAGATGATGATGATGTGGCAGAAATGGGCTCAAGGAGGATCAAATGGCTCTGATACCATGTTGGAACACTGAAAGGAGAGAGTAGAGTTGACACAAACTCAGAATACTTGCATATGGAATGAAGAAGAAAGAGGTCCTTAAGTAGGCACCTCATACAAGGTCACTGACATCACTGAGGACCTCAGAGCTCCACAATCATCTCCTCAATCTGCTCCTAGATTAACTCAATCATCCTATGTGGCTTTTCCACCACCTAACTGTGCTTGTGGGCACCTAACTGTGCCTCTAGCACTCACACATAGAAACATAAGGTGTGCCTGAGGCATACACCTTGAGATATCCCAACATGTACTTAGGTTTTGTGCACTGCAACAGAAAGTATGGGTCATTTTTCTCGTTCTCCCAAGAATCTGCAATAATTGCAAAGTTATCCCCATCTTCCAGGATAGTCAGTGATGTCCTCGAAACTCTTCTGAAATTGTGGCAAGTCATTTGTCTCTCAATTGTTTGTGACTCCATCTAAACGTAGAGGAAAAACTTGAACTCGATCCCATGTCTTCGCAGTTGCAATGTTCTCACAACCATCATGATCCCCTATGATGAACGCACATGATGAACGCACTGTAGAAACAAGAAAGTTTTCTCGTTTTAATCAGTTGGTTGTTTCAAAACCCATATGTTGTGCAGACCATGAACTCCTTTAATTTTCTTGCAAACGTGGCAGCTTCTCCTTTGCACTTCATCCACTTTCACTTCATGGAACACTTTGTGTACTATAGTATTCTTAAGGCTTTGTTTACCAATCTCCTTCTTGTTTTGTGCTGGGGCTGTGGACTTTTTGGCCTTAGCCTTGCCTTTGGATGCAAAAGGTTGGCTGTAAGCCATGTTACAGCATCATGGGCATCATTGAGTTTTTCTTGAGGGCATGCTAATTGGTGTTTAAATAGAGCCTGCTTAATAACATCACCGCATCCATCACGTTCACCCTTTCCATGGTTAGACCCAAAGAAATTCCACATCATGTCTACACCAGTCAGGGATTTGAACCTTGAGATGATGTAGAATCCACGTGCTGATTTAAATTGAGAGGCAGCACCATCTCACCACACCCAATGTTGTTTTATATTTTCTACATGGGGATTTTCCTTTTTTAGCCATTCCCAATGTAGTAGAAAAGTATGCTGCACAAATAGGGTGTCATGTTTCCTATCATCTAAAATGTAAAAATGGTAAGTGCATTGCACTGACCTTGACTCCTATGATTTATCAAGCAGATTGGCATCAGGCATGGAAGAATCAAGTAAATGACTATACATGATATGTACAAGAATCGTTACGTGCTTGTTGTACCAGTGAGCACTTTGTATCTCATCTTGTTCTTGAAAATAATATTTTTTTTCAAAATGTATGATAGATACAATAGTGTCAAGGGGAAAATTGATAAGGCACGTCCTAAACTGCTTGTCCTTCCAGCTGGCCATTATTAGCTAGAAAAGAAATAGAGACAAGAGGCTAGAGGATAGCTATGGCGACCCTCGAGGGCCATAGAGGAATAGGGAACGTGAGGGGAGGAGTATTAAAATGAGTGGGGAAAAGGGATTAAGAGGGGAGGGAAAGAAGAGGGGGACTATAACACAAGGGGAGAGGGAGAGGGGAAAGATGAGTATGTACATGGGTGGAGGAATGTAGAGATGGAGACATCACGGGAAGAGAGTCATGCTTTATTTGAAAGGAAGGATGGGGGGGAAATCAAAGTACTAGCTAAGTGGCTTTACAAGAATGGGCGTGTCCCATCAAGGAATAGCCCCCTCCTTTTATAGCCAAGAGAGAGGGTCTCTCCTAATAAATGCATCCTCCCACATGCATGGTGTGTGTGCAAGAGTCTCCCATGTGGGCTAGGTGGTTACGCACTCTCAATTGTGTGCGGTAATGCTTGGCTACATTTTTCCACATATATCAACTCCCATATCCCAAATCTATGATACTCCCTTGGTCTCTTCCCAATATTATAATACGTTCAAACATCTAGGAGGACAAGTGGAGGGTTGGCACAAGGAATCTTGCCACCTCATCCTACTTTCCCCATTATTTAACTTGCATCCTTGGACTATCTATACCCCCCCCCACATGGGCCTATCCTACATGGAGGGAATAATCCAATATAATATCCATCTCCACCTATTTCATATTACTTCTCTCATGGACTTTAGGCCATATCTCACTAAATGTAGGCATGGGACTACCTAGGTGGAGGGGTGGCACATGGAGGAACCGTGCCACCTTACATTTTATAATATTACTACCATGGATTATGTACATCACACCTTATGGGTCCTCTTACATGGAAGGGTGGCACATGGTCATGCCCTGCCACTTCAACCCTGGGCCCTATGCACACCATATTTCATTATACTATTACCACACATACAAACACACACATATAGTTATGCCTTTTTTCCTTAGACAAATTTATCCATAAGAGTTCCCCCCCAGGCAAGGAATGCATAGCATTTCCATGCCTGGGTCCATCATGCACAAAGAAGGGCTTGAGGTAATGCTTGTTGGTCACCTTCTTGCCATATGGCTCATGCAACTCCTAAACTTGTACAGACCCATTGTTCCATTCCTTGATGACTTTTTATGGACTAGTCCACAATGGAAGGAACTTTTGTTGGAATACTGAAAGGAAAGAGTAGAGTTGACACAAATTCAGAATACTTGCTTATAGAATGAAAAAGAAAGAGGTCCTTAAGTAGGCACCTCATACAAGGTCACTGACATCACTGATGACCTCAAAGCTCCACAATCATCTCCTCAATCTGCTCCTAGATTCTCTCAATCATCCTATGTGGCTCTCCACCACCTAATTGTGCTTGTGGGCACCTAACTGTGCCTCTAGCACTCACACATAGAAACATAAGGTGTGCCTGAGGCATACACCTTGAGATATCCCAACAAACCCCCCCTCAAGGGAATGCCTCAAGCTATGTCAAGGATACATCTAGTCTCATAGTTTCTCATGCCATCTCATGGTGGTCAAGGATAAATCTATGGCTAGGTTCTCATGCTAGCAAGGGTTTCCTTGGGTGTAAGGTAAACAGAAAGGGATACAAACAGACCTTCCAATGGTTATCTCTCCTACATGTACATGCACACAATGTCTGTAGGAGGTACCATGGAACAAACATACACATGGCCTACATCATAAGGTGACCAGAGGTGTTTACAAACACACACAACACAATAATTTATTTTCATTCATTTTGGAGGACTATCCAGGCTGAGTACCTTGACATAAAAAGAGAGATCTGGAGCATACATAGAGATGAGTTTAAAATGCATAATCTTCATGGGATGCCTCATCTTGTGGAGGCAAAATATCCATGTCAAGGCAAGGTCTTACCACATGGGCAGTGTCTAGTGCCTTATAAGATGGTACTATGATAGAACAAGTGGATCTGAAAGTCATATCCTTCAAGAGAACAATTATCTTGTCATCTCCATAGTTGTGTAGAGAAGCATATCTTAGGTATCTGAGCTTCATCTTTTTCTTGTACTTGGAGTCAAATAAAAGTGCCATGAGAGGGTAGATCTCTGTAGTTGCTTCCTTTTTGGCAACCATTGTTTTGGCAATCTTCAACAAGGAAGTCAGGTTGGCATTTTCATCCTTTGTAGCATAACAAGACATTGCTTTATGTTTTGGCTTTTCACATATTTCGCATAAGCAAGCCATGAGAGGCTCTAACCCAAGTATTGGGTAGTGTCTTCTCTCTTACAGGGCTTAGAATAACAACTGAAATGCTTCAAAATATAAGCATTTAATGTAGCAAATAGTAGTGACTAGATTTCAAACAATGATGCTTCCTTTTACATGCTTCATAGAAGTGGATGAAATAAACACTTTCCAATCACAACTAGGTCTAGCAAGTCAAAACAAAACTGAAGAAACACTTGTAATGAAGTTATTGAAAACTTCAAAAGACCAGAAATGCTAGAGTAGCATTTTATGTAGCATCATCTTCAAAACTTGTCCAAAACTGTCAAAAATGAAAAGCTGAACTTGGAGGGCTTGTAGCTCACTCTTCAAAGCAAGGCAAAGAGGGCTTTCTGAAGCAAAAGAAAGCTCATATACCAGAGAAGGTCCAGCACAGAGGTTGGACGAAATGGTGCGCACTTTTGCCCGAGAGAGTTGCTACAGGCTGAAACTGAGTTTTGACGATTTCTCCCTCGTTACTGAACCAAATGACTTGAAAAATGGCTCAAAATCTTCGTCTTGAGGTCGCCCATCTACTCCTAAGAGGGCTCAGGCAATGGCGGAGCAGGCAGGGAGTATTGAGCAATAGAAGAAATTCGCTGTTTGGAGAATGGCAGCCACCACAGACGTTTTTTCTTCAATTGCTTGCAGGTGGAAGTTCGCCCATACTAGAGGAGTTTCCAGCTCAGAGGGTTTGGGCAATGGTCGTTTGTAGGTGGAGAACCAAGCTCTCAAAGATTTTGGGAAGAAAGAGAAAAATGGAGAAGAAGAAGATGAAGAAGAAGATGATGATGTGGTAGAAATGGGCTCAAGGGGGATCAAATGGCTCTGATACCATGTTGGAATACTGAAAGGAAAGAGTAGAGTTGACACAAATTCAGAATACTTGCTTATAGAATGAAAAAGAAAGAGGTCCTTAAGTAGGCACCTCATACAAGGTCACTGACAACTTCTTATCCATTTGGTGGTCCAATCTGTTATCAAAGCATAGCACAACATCCCCCTCAGCAAAGTGTCTTTCCCATCCCTTGTGAATCTTAGCATCCAAGTGGGCCTTTTGTCGATTCTTTTGAATCTCTGTTTGATGTAGGGCAAGGTGTCAATTTTTGTCTAACTTCTCAAGTTGCACCAACCGGGCCTCTACATGTTCATCTTTTGTCATCCTCTGTTCTTGTGCCAATCTCAAAGCCAGAATCTCTATCTATAGTGGTAAAATGGCCTTAGTATCGTACACCAACTCAAAAGGAGTGTGACCTGTAGACATTTTATGAGTGATGTTGTAAGCCCATACGGCTTCTGTGACCTTCTGATCCCACTGGCTCCTATTCTCTGTAGCCATTTTTCTGATGGTTTTACAAAGGAGGCCATTGGTCCGCTCCGTTTGACCCATGGATGCTGGATAATAGATGCTAAAAGTGCGATGATCAATACCCATGCAATCCATGAGTAACTCCACTGCTTCATTTAAGAATGGACTCCCATTGTTAGATACTATATCCATGGGTGTCCCAAACCTTTAGCAGATACGTTCAAATATGAAATTTGAAACTGCCTTACCACTTGCTGCGGGGAGGGTGATAGCTTCAGCCCACTTAGTGACATATTGAGTGGCTACCAAAAGATACTTCTGTTTGCGAGCAGTCATGGGTAGGGGCACGACAAAATCTATTCCCCACTTCTAAAACGGATGGATGGACATCACTGGGTGATGTTGCCCAAGACACAAATCCTTTCTACCAAAGAATTGGCATGGTTCACAAGTTTTGCAATGCATAGTGACATCCTTCAACAAGGTTGGCCAATAGTACCTAGCATGTAAAATCTTCTTAGCTGTAAAGTCACTGGCATAGTGGCCTCCACAAAATCCATCATGATAATGCTTCAATACCTTAGGTACTTCATCTACATCAATGGCCCATCTTAGTACCCCATCCATGCCTTGACACACATACAAACACACACACATATTTATGCCTTTTTTCCTTAGACAAATTTATCCATAACATTGTGAAATTGTGAAGCACATATTTTGGGATGGATTAAACCACATGACGTACAAGCTCCCTTGACTGGGTGCTCTTATGACAGTAGCCATCTCTTTTTATCGAATCCTTCAATGTTGACATTTTCAAATCTCCTCCATTTTAGAGCAACGTGGTTGTCTTCCCTCATTTCATTTGGATAGACATTGAATGCCTTCTTCTTCAACTTTAAACTTCAATGCTTGCATGTTCCGCGAATGCATTCAATCCTGTGCCACTCACGATCTCCCTTTGGACAAACCACTGGCTCCCACAAAGACCTCAGGCTACAAAACATGCCCTCCCTTGCAACACATGATGAGGATCTAGGTGGCCTATAGACTACATAGGAGGCATGGGCATCAATCCCCATGGAGCATTTCTCCAACACGACCAAATCTCAAGTCATTCATAGCTTTCCAGGCTAGGTCAAAGTCTATGTGTGTTTTGCAACAACAAACATTATTGTCTTTGAGTTTCCTAATGTACCAAGGCTTACAATGCTCAAAGCTCCTCTACCCAATTGAAATGTCTAGATTCTAATCCACAAACTTGAGATACAACTCCGACTGCTTACCCAACATGCGGGAACAATAGAACAACGAGCCCCCTTTTTGCTACTACTAAAAGGATACAAAACACAGTCTAATTAAAGTATATATAATGAAGCAAAACAATTTTCAACCACCGCACTGGTTTAGGACAATCATAATTTCAATCACCGGGCTAGTTTAGGACATGTTTAGGACTATCACAATTTCAACCATTGGGATGGTTTAGGGCACTGTCACAGTTTCAACCACCGGGATGGTTTAGCCTGACGGTCTCAACTTCACATATTAGACAATAACAAGTATACTTCTTTTCATTTCTAAATTTTGCCATTAGAAAATAACAATATATTGCTTTTCATTTTTGAATTCCATAATTTCACAGTGGTATATAACCTGAATAGTAGGAAATTAATTTTAACGAATTAAAGTACTAAGAAACACAATAATTTCAATCACCGGGCTATTCAATAACTAATGTCTGTTCAACCACGCTGGTTTAGGATAATCACATAACTGGTGATTGAGCTGAAGCAGCCATGGTTGCATGATGTTCCAACCACTGGGCTGGTTTAGTCAAATAATAATATATTGTGAAATATATTGCTAATTTCTGCTCAACCATGCCACTGGGTTGGACAACAACTAATGTTTGTTCAACCACGTTGGTGCAAGACAATCACATATTAGACAATAACAAGTATCTCTCAACTTCACATATTAGACAATAACAAGTTACATACTTCTTTTCATTTCTAAATTTCACCATTAGAAAATAACAATATATTGCTTTTCATTTGTGTATTCCATAATTTAACAGTGGTATATGACCCGAATAGTAGGAAATTAAATTTAACGAATTTACGTACTAAGAAACACAATAATTTCAACCATCGGGCTGGTCAATAACTAATGTTTGTTCAACCATGTTGGTTCAGGATAATCACATAATTGGTGATTGAGATGAAGCATCCACAGCTGGATGATGTTCCAACCACTGGGCTGGTTTAGTAAAATAACAATATATTGCAAAATATATTGCTGTTAATTTTTGCTCAACCATGCCACTGGGATGGACAACAACTAATGTCTGTTCAACCATGCTAGTTTAGGACAATCATATCACTGGCGATTGAGCTAAACCAGTCTATGGTTGCATGATGCTCCAACCATCAAGTTGGTTTATGACAATCACATTTATTAGTCCAAGCCTAGTTTAAGAAAAGAAACAAGTAAACTATCCCAAAGCTCAATACAAACAACCACGAGGCTGGTTTAGGCACCACTGACTTGCGTTGTATCTAGCATGTATATGATGTGCTCCTCAAACACCTTTCATCCCATCCGCTTGTTACAGATGTCCTTTCTATTTGGAGAAACTCTTGTTTTTTGCAAAAATGTTATCTATGTAGCAATGAATTTTGCACTTAGACTGTCTCTCCTTTTCTTGCATTCTGTTGAAGCCCACAAACTTCTCAGATCGAGACGATCGTGCATTTCTTCTGCTCTATGTTCAACCACTGGAGCCATGTTGGTCCTTCTGATTGACAACATCTTTGACATTGTGTAGCCAAGCTATTTCTCCTTTGTTTCAGGGGACACCAACATAGTTAATGTCACCCTCTTTGTAGCTAGTTGATCTAAGCTGTGCACCCCTTTCACTTTTTATAGGCCATTTCTCAGGTTAGAGAGCATCGCCTTTTGGGCATGCATCTCTCGAGGTGTTGGTAGGGTTATAAATCTACAAACTTTAGGGTGCAGGCTAAAGCTTGTGAAGACTCAAGCCTAGTAATCACCTAAATGGCCTAATGTTGCTACCTCGAATGCTCCTGAGAGTGCTCACAACGGAAGCAAGAACGGAAGAGGGAGAGAGAGAGACAGTGAGCCACACAAGTTTTGGTGGGTGCAGAACACCCTAATCTTCTTTTTCATTCATTTATATATGTGTTTGAGTATTGTACATAGCCGAGGTAAAGGCACACTGACCTTTAACCCCCACAACATCCCACTTAAAGGACAATGTGCCTTTAAGGGAGAACAACCAGTGAGCATACTATCCAATGCCCATCAATACACGAAAATACTCAAACCGCTGACTAGGTAGACTCTTCGTCAGCATATCTGCAGGGTTATCATCTTTATGAACCTTGACAAGCTCTATGCGCTTGTCCTCAAGTACCCCCTGATGAAATGGTACCTGACCTCAATGTGTTTGGTCTTTGCATGAAAGGCCGGATTCCGTGCTAGCTGAATAGCACTCATGGAATCACTATGCAATGTCGGTACACCTGTATGAATCCCCAAATCTCCCACTAGCCGATCAAGCCATATAGCCTCCTTGCAACCCTCTATGGTTGCAACATACTCAGCCTCTATGGTAGAAAAAGCAATGCACTTTTGTGCACGAGACATCCACGACACTGCACCACCTGCAAAGGTGAACACATAACCAGAAGTGGATCTCCTACTATCCACATGCCCTGCATAGTCTGAATCTGTGTACCCAAGTACACGCATGTCTCCTCTACCAAAGCAGATGCACATCTCCTTGGTACCCTTCATGTACCTCATGATGCACTTAACTGCCTCCCAATGCCTCTTTCCTGGATTAGCCATATACCGGCTAACAACTCCCATTGCAAATGCAATGTCTGGTCTAGTAGCTATCATAGCATACATAAGACTCCCAACTGCTGATGCATAAGGAACTTTGGCCATCATGGCCCTTTCCTCATCTGATTTGGGACTATCTGTATGACTCAGTTTCACATATGGAGGCAATGGAGTAGTCACTGCCTTCCCCCCCTCCATATTGAAATGCTGCAATACTTTTGTAACATACTCTTCTTGTGAAAGCCAAAGGAGTTTCCTACTCCGATCATGCGTGATGCACATACCAAGAATATGACCTGCAAATCCCAAATCCTTCATATCAAAAGCCTCATGCAACTTGGACTTTAATGCATCTAGCTCATGAGTATTCTTGCTAGCCAATAGCATATCATCCACATATAGTGCCAAGATTATCAGGCTATTATCCTTAGTCCTTTTAGTGTAGAGGCAGTGATCAATTTCACTCCTTCTAAAACCCTGGGAGTGAATGAAAGCATTAAACTTCTGATACCATTCTCTAGGTGCTTGCTTAAGACCATAGAGACTCTTCTTCAGCTTGCAAACTTAATGCTCTTTGCCCTTTTCTTTAAAGCCTTCCGACTGCACCATGTAAATTTCCTCATGCAAATCCCCATGTAAGAAAGCTGTCTTGATATCCATCTGCATAAGCTCCATATCCTCTGATGCCACTAGCCCAAGCATGCATCTAAGTGTGGTCATCTTCACAACTGGAGAGAATATCTCATCAAAGTCCACACCCTTCTCTTGCTTGAACCCTTTTGTGACCAAACGGGCCTTGTACCTAGGCACATCATCACCTGTGACCTTCATTTTGTAGACCCATTTACATGGCAATGCTTTCTTTCCATGTGGCAAAGAAACCAAGTCCCAAGTCTTATTCTTCATAAGTGAACTCATCTTTGATTGCATAGCATACTCCCACTTGCGTTGATCCTCGCGCATCATAGCCGCTCTGTAGCAAGAAGGCTCCCTGCAATCAATAAGCATCACATAGTCTACCCCTGGAACAAACTTATCAGGCGGTCTAGACACTCTAGATGATCTTCTCAAGGGCATTTCAGCTTGCTGTCCCACCTGCATATCAGCCACATTTGGCTCATCATTTCCACCAATAGATGATCCATCATCTACCCTTGATTGTATACCTATGGGAGTACTTGGTGGTACCATTTCTTGCACATTTGGTGCATGGACAGCTTGCTATCTATCAACATATGTAGGTGGATTCACATACTGGAAAGTGATTCTCCTCATTTCCACATCCCTCATGGGTGCCTTATGCATCTTCTTCTCATTGAAGACTACATTATGGCTATGTATGATCTTCTTTACTTTTGGATCCCAAAGACGATAGCCCATCTCTCCACTTTCACCATAACCCAAAAAGATGCATTTCCTAGACTTAGGATCTAGCTTCTTTCGAAGCTCTTTTGGCACATGTGCATATGCCTCACACCCAAATATACACAAATGAGAGTAAGAGGGCTTCTTGCCACTCCATGCCTCTTCAGGAATACCACCATCCAAACTCTTACTAGGTGATCTATTGATCACATGCACTGCAGTCTTCATTGCCTCAGCCCAAAAACCACCAGAAAGACTTGCATTGGAAAGCATGCATTGCAACCTTTCTTGAATTGTATGGTTCATCTTTTTTGAAACTGGATTTTGATCTAGAGTACAAGGGGATGTGAGCTCCCTCTTAATCCCACGTGTATCATAGAAATGCTGAAAGTCATGAGAGAGATACTCTCCACCATTGTCAGTCCGTAGGCATTTAAGTGTTCTACCTGACTGATTCTCAACCAAGGCCAGCCATTTCTGAAATACCTGGAACACATCACTCTTCCGAGCTATAGCATAAGCCCACACTTTCCTAGTTGCATCATCAATGAATGTCACATAGTATTCAGCCCTGCCTAATGACCGTGTAGGCATGGGACCACATACGTCTGAATGCACCAAATGAAGCTTTTCAAACTCTTTCTTTCCCCTTCTTTTATGGGCTGATTTAGTCTACTTACCATAGAGACAATGCTCACAAAATTCAAGATCAGAGAAACTCAAATGCGGTACATAACCCAAATGGCATAAGAGTTTCATTCCATTCTGGCTCATGTGCCCCAACCTGCAATGCCACAAAGAAGTGCTTGGCTGCTCGGTTATTGCAACAACATGATCAAATACCCTTGATACATGTAAGGGATACAAAGTCCCACACTTGGCACCCCTGGCGAAAAGCATAGAGCCCTTTTGAATTTTCCAACTCTGAAAGCCAAAAGTGGTGTGAAAACTAGCATCATCTAGATGACCCACTGAAATAAGACTCTTGGTCAACTTAGGCACATGTCTCACATGTTTCAAAATAAATGCAGACCCATTTGCAAAAGAAAACTTAATGTCACCTACTCCCACTATGTCACATGCATAGTCATTTCCAAGATGCACACAACCTATCTTTCCACTGTCATAAGTGGAGAACCATTCCCTATGGGGAGTAACATGGAATGAAGAACCAGAATCAAAAATCCAATCCTAGGAATATGCATCATCTGAAGTGGTAAGCAACTCTGCAGATAAACTAGACATGAAGAGAACATCATTGTCACTATCATGTGTGACTGCAGTGATCTCCTCGAGCTTCACTTTTCCTTTGTCCTCCCTTGGACCCTCTTCCTTTTAATTTACACCCCAATTTGCATTCTTTTTCTTATCCTTTTGCTCTCTTTTCAGCTTGTAGCAATCCTTTTTCATATGGCCCTTCTTGCCACAGTGGTAACACTCAATGTTCCGTGCCCTAGATTTGCTACGAGACTTCCCTCTTTCTTGGGACTTCCCCCTGAACTGTGATCTGTCCCTTTGCACATTTAAGGATGCATCCTGCTTGTTGCCATCCATAGACTTCCGTCTAATCTCCTCGGCCAACAAGCTACCCACAACATCATCAAATTTTAGTACTCCACCAAGTGCAGAGTTACTAACAGCTGTACAGATTGTATCCCATGAGGATGGCAATGAACATAAGAGAAATATTGCCTTAGTCTCCGCATCAAAATTCATCTTCTGAGCCTGAAGCTCCGGCTAAAAATAATATTGAATTCATTCAAGTGAGAAGCAATGGAGACCCCTTCCTTCTTGTGTAGTTCAAACAACCTTTTCATGAGGTAAACTTTATTAGAGGCAATTTCCTTTTCATAAGTGGCACATAGTTTCTTCCACAAATCTTTCGTAGTCTGCTCATTTACTACTATGAAATAAACTGACTCTGCAAGATGAAGTCTAATAGTAGATTTTGCTAATGCATCCAACTCATTCCAATCATCCTCAGACATATTTGCAGGCTTAGCTTCAATCCCTGCCAAGGGTTTAATCTGCTGCTTTTGAATAAGCACATCCCTTATTTGTTCTTTTCACAAAGAAAAGTTTGTCTCATCAAACTTTTAATGTTGGAAAACTCCTTTTTAGACATGGAAGAGGATGCCATGATGCAAATAAAGCAAAATCCCAAATGCTAGTGCCTATAAGAGAGAATCACACCAAATACCTGGTGCACCCAAATGTGTATGCCACAATAGAGTGAAATATCACCAAAAATCAAAGCTCAAAGCATCAAAAGATGCATCTGACTTATGTGCATATACTATGCATCCATATGAGCAAATCTGGCCCAAAAGAAAATGCCAACTGCAATGGCAATCCAAAATGCCAATAAGTGCCAAATGACTCAAGCATAAACACCGTCCACTGGCATATGCATCAATAATATCTCATCCAAGAGAGCATAGCACTATCAGTGCATCACCTGCAATGTGTCAAAGCTGTCCCTCAGCATAAAATAGCATCCATGTGCAAAGCGTCCATAAAAATAGCATCCCACAAGGCAATTTGGGCTTATCAGCGCATCCAATAAGGACTATAATGCACCCAAATGGCCTATAAACCATCCACTGCAAGCCAATGCACACCCCAAATGAGCGCACACTGCTCAAACTACAACCAGAGTGATTTGCATAAGGTATGCTCAAGAAATCATGGTCCTACGGTAATGACCACTACTGAAAATAGAACCTGAGATGCCTCAAAACATGGGTGCCATTGCATTATCGGACTCAGCAAGAAAATCTACAAATATGTCTCTTCTGCCGAAACTCCAAAATCCCAACCGATGAGTGAGAAATGGGAGTCAACAGTTATCCACTGCCATGTGGCATAAATCTAAGGTTTCAAAACCTTAGAATGAAAAATGCATAATAGAGAGATGAAATCGAATACACAGAGATCTATAACTCTCAAAATCCTCCACCTAATCGTGTAAGAATTGATAGATAGGGGTTTTTGGGCGTCTGAAACGCAATGGGACAGACGGTTTTGGAAACTGTGGTCTCAATCACTAGGTCCAACACACGGACTAAAAAACGCTTTTGGAAATAGAGCTGTTTGTAAACTCCACCGGAGTGCAGATGATGAGTAACATAGAAGTTTTAGGACCTCCTGAGTCCACCGAAACTGATAGATCTGCAAATGGTTGCTCCAAACTTGAGTTCCAACACCCGAGCAGAAAAACAGAGAAACTGACACAGTGAGTCAGAAATCGAATGAAATGATCCCAGATTCAAGAATGAAGATATTTTCAAGCTTCTGAAGTGAAGTGGACACCAAAAGCAAGCAATAGTTGCCTCTACAAGTCAATACGAAGTCTCTGTCATCGAACAGAATAGGGAAAAGCTCAAAAAACGACTTTTTCTTTGAAAACACTTAACAGGCTCTCAAAATCACTTCGCAAAACCAAAGTGACTTTTCCAAAGGTTCCTCCAAGGTCTCTGCACACTCGGATGCAAGTAAAGTCACCCACAAAGCTTCCCACAGAGCTTCTCCTTCCTCCCACAGAGTTGCTGAGCTTCTAAGCATTCATGCACACTCAGCTAGATCACCCGGGCTCTGATACCAGTTGAGAGTGCTCACAACGGAAGCAAGAATGGAAGAGGGAGATAGAGAGACAGAGAGCCACACAAGTTTTGGTGGGTGCAGAACACCCTAATCTTCTTTTTCATTCATTTATATATGTGTTTGACTATTGTACATAACCGGGGTAAAGGCACAGTGACCTTTAACCCCCACAGCTCCCACCAATCATGACACCACAACTCGTGTTCTTTGCTCTAATGGCAATGATCAAATGCGTGCATCTGCAACCGCTTCTTGTTGCTACTCTACGAGGAGTCTTATTTGTTCTCATTGTTTCTCCCTCCTCAAATGTTGCAAAAGTATCTTCCATTGCCGATTCGATACCATGCCTACGCTTTCCTCGACCCGCACTCTGTTCCTTGTGCCTTGACCTAGCTTTTTGGCTTTTTTTGTTGGGATATCTCAAGGTGTATGCCTCAGGCACACCTTATGTTTCTATGTGTGAGTGCTAGAGGCACAGTTAGGTGCCCACAAGCACAGTTAGGTGGTGGAAAAGCCACATAGGATGATTGAGTGAATCTAGGAGCAGATTGAGGAGATGATTGAGGAGCTTTGAGGTCATCAGTGATGTCAGTGACCTTGTATGAGGTGCCTACTTAAGGACCTCTTTCTTCTTCATTCTATAAGCAAGTATTGTGAGTTTGTGTCCACTCTACTCTTTCTTTTCAGTATTCCAACATGGTATCAGAGCCCTTTGATCCCCCTTGAGCCCATTTCTGCCACATCATCATCTTCTTCTTCATCTTCTTCTTCTTCTCCATTTTCCTCTTTCTTCCCAAAATCTTTGAGAGCTTGGTTCTCCATCTACAAACAGCCATTGCCCAAACCCTCTGAGCTGGAAACTCCTCTAGTATGGGCGAACTTCCACCTGCAAGCAATTGAAGAAAAAACGTCTGTGGTGGCTGCCATTCTCCAAACAACGAATTTCTTCTGTTGCTCAATACTCCCTGCATACTCCGCCATTGCCTGAGCCCTCTTAGGAGTAGATGGGCGACCTCAAGACGAAGATTTTGAGCCATTTTTCAGGTCATTTGGTTCAGTAACGAGGGAGAAATCGTCAAAACTCAGTTTCAGCCTGTAGCAACTCTCTCGGGCAAAAGTGCGCACCATTTCGTCCAACCTCTGTGCTGGACCTTCTCTGGTATATGAGCTTTCTTTTGCTTCAGAAAGCCCTCTTTTCCTTGCTTTGAAGAGTGAGCTACAAGCCCTCCAAGTTCAGCTTTTCAGTTTTGACAGTTTTGGACAAGTTTTTGAAGATGATGCTACATAAAATGCTACTCTAGCATTTCTGGTTTTTTGAAGCTTTCAATAACTTCAGTACAAGTGTGGATTCAGTTTTGTTTTGACTTGCTAGACCTGGTTTTGATTGGAAAATGTTTATTTCATCCACTTCTATGAAGCATGTAAGAAGAAGCATCATTGTTTGAAATCTAGTCACTACTATTTGCTACATTAAGTGCTCATATTTTGGAAGTCTTTCAGTTATTTTTGCCTTGTAAGAGAGATAGAGACTGCCCAATATCTGGGTTAGACCCTCTCATGGCTACCATATATAATCTTGAGAAGTTCAATGGAAAGGGGTTCCATACATGGCAAATGAAGGTAAAATTTGCATTAATGCGGGAGAACTTATGGGGACTTGTCAAATCTACTCCTACCGCTTCTTCTACGGCCTCAAATGCTAGGGAATCTTCAGCTCCGACACGACCGGCAAGGGATCCAGCAAGAGAAGAAAAAGCATATGGTATAATTGCTTTAGCTTTGGGTGATGATTACATACATCATATATCTGACTTGGAGTCTCCATCGGAAGCATGGCAGACGCTAGATTTGATTTTTGGTGCAAGCTCTCATATTTCTAAACTATCACTTAAAATCTCTTTCTTTGAATTAAAGATGGCAAGTGATACTACTTTAGCTGCCCATGTCAACTATATGCGGAGTCTTATGACTCAATTAGCTTCTATCAACTCTCCTATCACCCCTGATGATGCTATGGCAGTACTACTTAAGAGTATGCCTGAAAGCTTTGATCACATTGTAAGCACTTTGAAGAATCTTCCCAATCCAAACCTTGAAGGCATTATCTCAGCTCTCCAAGAAGAAGAAAGACACATGGAGTTAAGGAAAGGCAATGCCACTGCTTATGTTATGAAATTCCAGAAGGGCAAGTACTCTCCTTGCAATCACTGTGGAAAGACAAATCACCTTTCAAAGGACTGCTTCAAAGTTAATCCATGTAAGCACTGTGGCAAAAACAACCATAGTGAGAAGTTCTGCAGAGCCAAAGCAAAGACAGAAAATGCAAATCTACTTACAGTTAATGAGCCTCCACAAGATGAGGCATCCTTTGAAGATTATGCATTTTAAATTATCTCTATGTATGCTCCAGATCACTCTTTTTATGTCAAGGTACTCAGCCTGGATAGTCCTCCAAAATGAATGAAAATAAATTATTGTGTGTTGTGTTTTGTGAACACCTCTGGTCACCTTATGATGTAGGCCATGTGTATGTTTGCTCCATGGTACCTCCTACAGACATTGTGTGCATGTACATGTAGGAGAGATAACCATTGGAAGGTCTGTTTGTATCCCTTTCTGTTTACCTTACACCCAAGGAAACCCTTGCTAGCATGAGAACCTAGCCATAGATTTATCCTTGACCACCATGAGATGGCATGAGAAACTATGAGACTAGATGTATCCTTGACATAGCCTGAGGCATCTCCTTGAGGGGGGGTTTGTTGGGATATCTCAAGGTGTATGCCTCAGGCACACCTTATGTTTCTATGTGTGAGTGCTAGAGGCACAGTTAGGTGCCCACAAGCACAGTTAGGTGGTGGAAAAGCCACATAGGATGATTGAGTGAATCTAGGAGCAGATTGAGGAGATGATTGAGGAGCTTTGAGGTCATCAGTGATGTCAGTGACCTTGTATGAGGTGCCTACTTAAGGACCTCTTTCTTCTTCATTCTATAAGCAAGTATTCTGAGTTTGTGTCCACTCTACTCTTTCTTTTCAGTATTCCAACATTTTTGTCTCGCAGCCTCTGTCTGCTGCATGTTGCCATTGATGCCATGGCCACGATCAGAGTCCAGAATACACCCAGAGAAGATAGTTGGTGAGACAAGCAAACAATAGAAGACAACTTACCCAAAAGAAGACAATGTGCAAGGTCACATCGAGGTGTGTGCAGGTTGCAGGCATTTGCATGGCAGGGGCAGGTTGCAAGTACTTAAATCTTCCAAGATTTGATGGGTGAGAGGTGTGAAAATTTGAAATTTGCAGGAATAGTAAAATTTTAACTATTGGTTTTTCCCCCTTTGATGGTACACATCAGCAGAACTGGATATCCCAAACAAGTGCAATGTGGCCTCAAATGCTTCAAAACACAAAAAGGACAAAGGGAATGCTATCAAGTTTGATGCTGTGTATTATTAAATTCAATGACCTTTGGCATGCTTATGAGCCATATAGCAAGCAAGTGCATGGAAGAAGAAACAATTCAAAATTGTAGATAGTGTTGAATTTATTAAAATATCTTTGCACATGCACAAATTGCACTTTTTCAACTTCTTCCATTTTAGGGTGAGTTTAGATACCAATACCAACAACTATCAATGTTTTAAGACCACCATGCACTAGTCCCAATAGTTTGGATTCCAAACTTTCAATCCATTTTGGTTTTCAACAAATCAAAAGAAAGTTATGGAGCGTGCCCTCAAATGGGTATGCATCACTTTAGCACAACATTGGAGGCCCATTAACACATCCATAATGATCTTATTTAGATGTGTCCTTGGGTTGAGGAGAAGCTCATGTAGTGTACTTTAGAATGATTACTCGGTTGCATGTATGTATAGAATAAAATTTTAATGTTTTTGAATAAATTGCTATATCCTATAGTCTTCAGGATGCATGCTTCACATGCAACATAGCACTTATAATGCTTTAATGGTCTCATTCCAAATTCTTATTCCATAATCTTTTGCTCTCATGTTCAAGTTTGAAATGTGTACTAGAACTTGAAGACAAAGTTTGCCGAATTCCATTGAGCAATGCATAAGTTATGGGTAATGCAAGATACCCATATATAGAAAAGTCCCTGAACCCATATATAGAAAAGTCCCTGAACCTCACCAAAAATGGCTACACCCAAGCAAACAATGACCCCACCTTACACTTCAATAACTTCACTGCCTCACATGGTTAAATTTTGTGATGGAATGACACATGAAACCTATGGGTATGACTAATGTAATGTGCTAGAAATTGATTCTAAACAAAGAACTTGTGAATGCAACCACTTAGAACTTGAGAAGAAAATTAATCAATGTCAAAGGGATCTTGCATAGTTTAAACAATAAATTACAAGACTACTTAAGATACAAACTAACAACTTAATGAAAGGATGTGTGGATCCTTACCACCACATCAATATCCTACCTTACCACCACATCAATATCCTATTCTACAATTTATCTTCTCAGTTGTATAGAAAGTCCTCTTGATTGCATTTGAGTTTGTGCAAGTGATTGAAGCTTCTTTCTTATGTGGTATATATGTATGTTTAGTGCTTGCATCCTTCAAAATTACTAGTATGGCAATAATAAATTTCTATGCATCTTGTTCTTGCAATCCCATCCCAATGATCGAAGATCTTTGGGATTGGGGTCAACATCAAAACCTAGGAATGGCACCAAGCATCTCATCCTCCCTTAGACAAAAAATAGTTTTGATGTCATGGTGGAATAGTTACTCTTGTCCATTGTGATAATGAGTGGTGCCGATGCCCAAATTTATTGTTTCTATATTGAAGGACATTTGCTAGTTGAGGGCCCTGTGCTAAATGGGAGATTGTTTGGACTACTTTAGAGTAGTTGCAAGGCTTCCATTTTTTGCCTCTCTTCATTACCTCTTAGTCAAGTAACTCTTTCATGTAGAGGCTAGAGTCCATCTTGAGGGGTCACTAAAATGGTGGGGATGAGGGATTTTCTTATTGTTAGACTTCTTGAAGAAGGAAAATGAAGGTCATTTTGTAGGAAAGCGACCTAGTGCTTATGTTTCCTACATGATGCCTCGGGGGGGTCACTCATCATATGTAACCCTATCACGTGAGTTCAACAGAAGGATTTTTTTAATTCCAAAATTTATAGAAATAAATATACATAAGGGACTATTTAAAATAGTTTTGAAAAAAATTTACAGATTTATATAGAAAAGGGGTACATTTTATTAATGAAAAATTTACAGATAAGGGATTTTACAAATAGGCGGTAAAGTCAAAGTCAAGGTTTTTTTTTTGTGATAGAGAAAACATTGTTAAGAATTTGGGTTGTTTGTCCTTAATGGAGTCCATGAAAGGGCCAACATGTATGTAAGCAATGGGATAATAGGTGGAAACAAAGCATGCATGAAAGTTCAGACTTTGAGATTGGAATATGAAATTAGGTAGATCACTTGCAGTTATGTGATTCGAACTTCTATGTCAACCAATATTCATTGATCTTTGGCACGTTCTACTCACCATCTTCTCTTGATTGACTCGGGTCATTAGATTTATGTGATCTCATGTGATGGAACATTGTAGATGTGCATATCAAGTGTCTTTTTGGTCATGTTACTACCTAGCTCTCAAAGAAGCTTTGCAGAGATGAGGAGGCATGGTCATGATCTTCCAATATCTCTAACTCTATTGATGTTGACAATCTTTTTCTTACCCTTCGAGTAGATTGATGTCCTAGTGCTCAACTTAATGTAATTGTTTAATAGACTAGGAAGAGGCTCTCTCTTGCAATCTTAAGTTTGCTTTGCTCAGCTTGCTAATCACTCAATATGAACAAATAGAGACCATATGAAGGCAGGTGAGTAAAACACTCGAGCATGATACAAGTAATACATAGAATATAAGAATTAATAATTTAAATATGCACCATACTAGTGTTAATTGATAGATCTATTGAGTTATAATCAGTCGTGGCCATAGAACCAGTACTGAGACACTCACTATCACTCTTGCTCAACCTGGATTGAGACACATGACTCTAAGAATCAACATCTTGACCCAATCCTTCTAGCCTATTCTCAAGAAGACATGACTAGAGCTAGTAGCTATATATCACTCCAAACCCCTGCCCCTCCATGCAAATCAACAAATACTATAATTCCATAACTATTTTTGTTGATAAGTCATTTGTTATCATGCCATCAATGGACTCTACACACACTCTTGCATTAATTATTTTCTACTCAAAGCATCTTTTATGAAAAGAAATGCACATGAAAGAAGACTTACAAATAGGTTTTGAAAGGAGACTTACAACATGAAAAACATTTCATATTGTTAGAGGCAATAGTTGCCACAAATGTAATGCCAAACCAACTTCCCACCAAAATTGCTCAAACAACCTTGTGGTTTCTACAAAATTTGAAAAAGTTCCATCGGAGAGAGTTGTGGTTCATGGTGGATGCACATGTTGTGGTTTATGCAAGACTTAAGGCCACAATGTATACAAAGTACATATGCTTTCAAGCCATGAAATTCCCTTTCTCAGACCTTTGGACAAATTCAACACATATGCATTGTGGAATCTCACTTGTAGTCACATTGTAAGTACTTCCTGAAGGAGTTGATTCATAACTTTCAATATGAAAGACAACCTTTCTAATCTAGTTAATGCTTTTCTCTTGCACAACCACATATTCCAAATCTATTGCCTTTTTTATCTTGTCATTTGTTGAAGCAAAAAAGGTTCTTCTTTGTCTTCTTATTCCCCTTACTACAACCTCGCTAGGGTCGGGAATACTTTCTAACACTGGTTATTGGCTTGCACATCATGGAGTCATCATGGACCTCCAATATGTGCCCTCCTTTATTCAATGCATCAACTTCCTCTTGGCTCATGTTGGTTCCATTGTAACCTAGCCATTGTTGTGTGACACTAGGGGTGGATTTACAATGCTTTTGTTTAGTTTCCATGTATGAGTCATATCATCTGGATAGAATCACATGAATTGTATTGTGTCACCCCCATTATAGGATCACTTTCCAAAGAATCTTGGGGCCGAATTGTTCTCTATTTCCCTACCCAAGGTGATTGCCTTCCTACTTTTATCTTGCCACCACTCATGCCCATGCATATGACTTTACTACCTCTAGGAATTTCCTAATCGCACATCGGATACTACATTCTAATTCGCCATGCCTCATCTTCCATGAAGCCATGGATTTGAACATCCATCAAACCATGGTTTCTCATCACAAGATTTCATGTCTCCCAAAATTTTATTTGAGCTATTGTGTCTTTCACTTTCATTTCACAAATGGCTATTGTCTGTAGACTTTGGTTAATCACAACAGCAAAAAGATCTTTTAACATCGTCTAAAAAGTTAATTTTCACATCAACTTAAAAGTGCTCAATGTGATACCTTGGTCCATACACGTGTCACCATTGTTGACCACCCATGCACCCTTTCCATATGATCAAAGAAAACCCTAAAATATTGCAAATCCCCTTTTTTTCGCATCTTGATCCTCAATAAATTAACACAAGATGTCGGACTAGTCATGGGCATTGTAAAAATGCAACATCTTTCATTGACCAAGTATTCCATTAATTGCCTAGAGGAAACAAGGAAGCATGGAAGTACATGCTGACAATTTTCTTTCAGCTTTAGAATAGAATCAATTGAATCATCAATTGGATTTGAAGCAAATTTAAATGTCTCTATCCATCTTCAAAGTCCCTAGAAATAAATATTTATCAATCTTTTTATGAGAGTTTGACATTGAAAATGAACTGTAATTACAACATCAAGGACCCACATACTCATTATTGCTAAAACATCTACAATAAAGAGCACACAGGAAGTAGCCTGTGTAAAATCTGTAATACCAAGGTTGTGTAAAATGTTAATGAAGCAAGCATCTATGGAGTGCATTTCTTCCCTAAGCATAACTATCTGTCATGCTACTACTTGAAGAAAGTTTCTATTCCAAGGAACTTATGAAGTTTCATTCTCTAGGACTATGACCCATAACAAAAGGCACATTGTATACAAGTGATGCATCTCTCTTCAAAATTTTTAAAACCCCCTCGTATTGTGTGTGTGTGTGTGTGTGTGTGTGTGTGAGAGAGAGAGAGAGAGAGAGAGAGAGAGAGAGAGAGAGAGAGAATCTTACACCCCCTCCAGCATAGCTTGCCGACAGCGAGCTATGTTGGAGGGTGCCAAAAAATAAAAGGAGAATGATTTTTGGAGACCATTTCAACATAGCTCACATCATTCTCCTTTTATTTTTTAGCACCCTCCAACATAGCTTGCCGGCGAGCTATGCCGGAGGGGGTCTCCATAAATCATTCCCATTTTATTTTTTGGCACCCTCTGACAAAGCTCGCTCGGCAAGCTATGCTAGATAGGCTCTCCAAAAATTATTCCCATTTTATTTTTTGGCTCCTTTCAACATAGCTCGCTGATGCATGCTCGCATTTTAGACTACATTCTAGATATATGTTTGTTGGGTCTCATGACTTACACTCATGAGAGAGAGAGAGAGAGAGAGAGAGAGAGAGAGAGAGAGAGAGAGAGAGAGAGAGAGAGAGAGAGAGAGAGAGAGGAACATAGAGGTGTGAAGCAAAAAAGTAATGCTACCCTCTAGTATAGCTCTTTGGAAAGATATGAAAGAGGGGGAAACAAAGAGTAAATTTTTATCCCTCTCTGGCATGGCTCACCGGCGAGCTATGTTCGAAGGGGACCAAAGAGAGAAATGTGTTGTTTTGTTAGCAATATTGTGAAACTTGTGAAGCTCGTATATGCATTTTGGGAATGGGACATTTTTAAGTTTTGTATAGTGGAAGCATAGCCACTAGTTATATGTTTCAATTAGTCATACATAGCTGGACGTTTTGCATTCTTTAGTTACATTGTCATGTCTTAGCTGGTGCAACATACCCAAGGAAAACTCATGATGTTTCTATTAATTGGGGTATTTTTTACTTTTGTGTGATGAAAGCATAGTCATGGCTTGAACGTAGAGCTTGAGATTGTGTGTCTTGCATATCTAGATGTTTGGAGACATTGTTCAAGTGATGATGCAACGAATCTAAATGAGAGCTAAAGCTTACTCTCATACATGTCCTTTTGAAATGGAAATTTACCTCCCCCCAACCATCATAGTAGTTATATGATTTTCTATCCCCCTTTCCTTGTACAACATAGCTAGCCACTAGCTATACATTTTGAGGATTGAAAACTTGCTATAACTCACAAAATTCACAAAAATAAAACTCGTAGAATGTCAAAACCCTTTTTGGTATAGTAGACCTCAAACTCACACTCAAGCAGTTTGAGCTATACCACCTTCCTAATTCATTCCTTCAAACTCTATGAACCACTAACTTTGGTTGTTTTATCAACTCTCTTGATAGTTTTCCCTTCTTTGAAACTTGGAGACACATTGCCTAGCTATTGGTTCCTACCAAATCCTATTTGCTACCTGGCATTGTGGTATCAGTCTAAGATGGCCTACTAACCTGAGTCATTATGACATGACCCGAGTTGCCATGCTAACTAGTGGTTAACATTCGCACTAGATTTTCTTATGCTAACCCATCTCCTTGCTGATGATATGTTGATGCTTTCTTATGCACAATCATATGTACCTTGGTTAATTTCTTGATTGTCTTGTTCAGGAAGTGCCCTCCTTGATCCAACACTAACTTGATCGAACACGTAAACCATGTTACGATGTTTTGTTAATGAAATTTTGACATGTTTTTGCAAGATAATACCAAAGTGCTTGTGATTGTGCTTGTACCCATTTAGTGTAGTAGTCTATGGCTACCAAAATGTACTTATTTCCACTATGACTTCCAGCTAGTTTAAACTCCAAAGTCTTAGCCCCATTTTTGGAATGGCCTAGTGGAAAAATGGTAGTCTGCATACTATGGTTGTCCATCTCTTTAGCAATACCATCATTTCATTGTTGCAAACTCATGGGAATCCTTGATCAATGGTCAAGCCACTATGACAATCCCTCTTGAAAAAAATTTCTGGCTCACTGTTTGGTCTATCCCCTCTTGTACAATGTTCCTAAATCACCATAAATGGTCTGATTTTTAGGGCCAACCTATGCCTATGGTCTTTTATTAAATATTTTGGGGGAAATCCATCGGTTATGAATTGTAAGATTCTGTCATATCAATCCATTCCACATATGGTTTCCACCTAAAACAAAGGTGCATCATGAAAATCATCTAGAACACCTTGTCTTGGATGCTCTTTGAATTGCAATCAATTGAGATAGTCTACCACAAGGTGTTTCCTTCTAGGCATGTGCACTATTTTGTAGTTGAATTCTTACAATACAAGGATCCACCATACTATCGTTCTTGATAGTCGTGGCTTATCAACCAAATACAGCAACGACTGATGATCCACATGAAAGACCACTTCATTCCCTAAAAATAGTCTCTACTTCTCCCATCCACATCCTCCCCCATCATCTCACTCCATCCTCGCTTCCTCTTTGAAACAAGATCAACTTCTAAAGCTGCAAAGAGAGCTTGCAAGAAATAGAGACCAATCAGCTTTGATTTTTGTATTTCTCTCCTATCACGATTGGTACGGCACTATCTCCCACGTCTTTCTATTGCATTTCAACTTCCATATGTCTTCAATTGTAAATTTGTATGTTTAGTGACTTAGGATGAATTTCTATCAATTTCTAGGCAAATTGTTATTTAGACCTCGCTCTAGCTTCTCACATCCATCTAAGATGAGTCAAGAGTAGGTTATTTCATTCATGAATTAGTTGTTGCCTACTTAGCATGCTATAGCTAGGGCTACATTCAAGGAGACAAGGAGAGCTCCGGGGGGTCACTATATATGAACCCTATATATCACGCGCATTCAAGGTATATTTATAAAACCCCTTACCTTAGAAATTTTCATTAGTTAAATGCACCCTTTTCCTATTCAATCTACAATTTCTTTTCCAAAATACCTTTTTTGGCACTCTTTTGTCTATGAAAATGTGAGAACAAATGAAATTAAATATTCGCTTATGTTGAACTCATGTGATAGTCATACGGATTATTGAGTCAAGCCCGCGAGGGACACATTCCCTTCTACCAATCATTCTAGACCTCCTTTTGGACACAGGTGCCTACTTTGAGACATCCTTGCCCGATCCCTGATATCATCATACATGTGAGAGGAGGACTAGGACAAGTGGAAGGTACATGTTGTGGTTGTAAATACAAGGAGGTAGTCTCCCCAATGCATGTGCAATATGCTAGTAGGTCCAATACCCCTATCCTTAGTCAATCTTTGACATGACCTAACATGCTAGTTGGGACTATATCTCTTGTCATAGTAGGTTTTTGATATAGCTTTCTAGCAAGGCTATTAGCCTTATTAATAGAAAGGATGTACTGGTAAGAAGAGTAGTGTTTATGGGTGTGAAACTCCCACACTACCATTATTACAAAGTGGATAACAAGTCACATATAAGTGAGGATGAGAGAGGCTCTTGAGTCATGACACACATGCACTAGTAATTCGTACTTACATCCAAGAGTTTCCTCCTTATCCAAAGGTTATGTGATAGCTACCCTTTTGATGCATTGGTAAGACCATTTCTCAAGTTCCTCACTAAGCACATTGAGCTAAATAAGGACAAGTGCCCCCACCATTAGATATCCTGGTGCCGAAATCTCTCTCAATGTGTAAGATTTTCCACTTATCCATCTTTGATATCAGAAGAGGTGAAATATTTGTCATATGATTTTCCTTTTACCCAACTTGCCTATAGCCACCCAAATAGACGTCCTTAAAACAACCCAAATTATCCCCTTTTCCTACATTCTTCCCACACTCAATCTTTATGACAAGATGCATAGGCTTATTTTGCTAAATAAAGGAATTGCCTATGTAGTCCTGGCTATGATGCACGTGTTATGCAAAATTCACCAATACACTAAGGGAACTCCCTCCTCAACTCCCATGGTGAGGATCAATGCAAGGCATTTGACCACTTGTGTCCACAAGCAGCTTCCAAATTGTTGCAATTAGTAGGCGAGGAATGGGGTCCCAAAGGGGACTCCAATTACTAGTTCCTAATTTCAAGGGGTTAGAGAGGGATTTGAGGTATACCACTGAGAGTGCTCCTTTGTGTGGGGCAATGGTATGTTGAGGTGGAGGGATGGTAGGCATGCAAAGAGCCCCTATTGGCTACTCCTCTTACATTGGGGACTAGCCAAATAGTCCCCCCCCATTAACCCATGCTTGACCCTCCTCCCATGTGCACCTATGCTAGATCAGCCCCAAATATCATTCAAGGTTATGTGGGCCCATTTGGGTGAATTTCTCTTCTCCTTTGGTGTATTGTAGGTCTATGCCCTCTTTCTCTACTCCTCTGCTCTAGTCCAATTGTCCTCTCCCTCCATTGTGGGCCCTTTTGGACGAATTTCTTTTGTCCTCTAGCCTACTATAGGTTTGTCCCCTCTTTCTCTTCTCCTCTCCTCTTGTCCAACTGTTCTCTCCCTCAATTTTTTAAAATTTGGGTTGCAACACCTCCTACAATTGATCTACTCTCTCTTGCTCTTCCCCCTCTTTCTCTGCCTTGTCCTACTCTATCCCCTCATGCTCTACCTTTGCGATCTCTTTCATCCCTTGATCTGGCCCCTCTTGCTCTGTTCCTCCTTACTCTAACATCTCCCATAGGTGCTCTTTCCCCTCCAATAGCTGCTTTCTCCCATCTTACTTTTCCCTCTCGTACAATAACTCTTTTCCCTACTTACAACCACTTTAACCCTCTTGCTTTTCCCTCTCATATAGGATACAACTACTCTTTCCCCTTCTATAGCTACTATTTTTCCAACAGGCATGGTCACAAACAAAGTGACACAAGTTGGAAATATTGTGAGCTCCCATGTGTTCTAGAGGCATGGTTAGGCACAAAGTGATGCAAGCTAGCAATATTGTGAGCTCCAATGTGTTCTAAAGGCATGGTTAGGAACAAGTGACAAAAACTGGCAATATTATGAGCTCTAGTGTGTTATAGAATACTAAAAATGTATTGGATGGTTGGATGACTTGAGCTTACAACTTGACTAGCTAGACAGTCATGGAAGGTTTTGCTAAGTGTCCACACAAGCTTGACTAGCTAGATAGTCATGGAAGGTTCTGCTAAGGGTCCACACAAGCTTCCTAAGAGCAAAAGAGGTGATGTTTTGCATGAGTTAAAGGTCCACATCTTGAAGCTAAATTTTGGAGAGAAAGGATATCTTGCCACATCTTGAACTTCAAGCTTGGAGAAGAATCCAAGTTGCAACATGTATACAAGGCAAAGGACACATACCTTGTGATTCATTCTTTTTGTGTACCTTCCTTGTCTATCTTCTTTACTTGTGAGTGGCAAGAGTCTATTTGAATGTGAGGGTTTAGATGTTACTGACAATGGACTTTCTCTAAGTTATGTGAAGGAATATCTTTTAGTCATGGTAGGCAAGCATCTAGAGAATTGCATTATCAATGTTCGTTTCATCCCTCATGCAACATTAAACAATGTGTTTGGCTAGTGTAATCTCTCTATAAATTCTAGGTTGGGCATTTTGGCATTTGCATAACATTTCCTCATGACTTGTAGGACATTAAAAACAGTGATGAAATGTATTTTGATGGTTTTAATGTGTGGTTTCCTATCTAGATATTTGAAGTAACATGTCGCATTTGTTTTACAGTTTATATTTATTTGTTTTGGGATTATAAAGGGGACTTTCACTTCATTTTCTTCTAGGAACTATCATTGTGCTTTGATTTCATCATACAAAGGTCAATGAACATTTGAAGAGAGTAAAATGTTTAGATATCAATCATGAATAGAAGAGAGGGATGCATAAAAGGAGACAATGCTATCATGGTAAGCAACCCATGTATTGATTTATTTTTTAGGGTCTTTTAATTTGATTGCTTTGCTAGGTCTGCTAATGTAATAGTTGTTGAATTGTTGCATAAGGGATTTGAGATTGATGAGTTATCTCCTCAATAGGCCAACGTTCATAGCACATTTGGTTGAAATCACACATTAGTGCACTATATTAGTATAGTAGGAGGGCCTACTTAACTACTGAAGTGTATCAAAATTTTGATAGTTTGATCATTGTGATCACATGGATTCCCCTAATGCATTTGTATCCAATTGGTAATGATGGAATAAACTTTTTGTAGAGGATATCCTTAATGGTATTTGTATTAGCTGGAACTTACTTGGGGATTTCAAAAGCCTCTTTTTAATGTGTTAGAGGTAGCAAAGAGGAGGTACAAGCATGAAGAGTCTTTGTATTTGAATGGAGAGATTATAATACAAACATGCATCTTTTATTACATTATCATCCTTTTTAATTATTTGATTGATCTATGGTTAAATTTTGAATACGTTGTTAAGGCATTAGGAAAAAAGGGAGCTCATTTTGGGGCCTTTTAGAAGAGAGAGAAAATAGGCTCTCAACCAATCAGAAGTGGGCCAACGTAACGTTGAAAATTCAACAAAAGAAGATGAAAATAAGAAAAAGAAATAGTACTATATGTTCGTAGAAGCATGTCACATTAATGAGGTGATCTAATTTGAATCTTTTAAAATTTTATTTTCTGTGCAGAATTTGGTGATTCTGACATCGTAGGCGCGTCCGGAACAGCCCAAAACCCCAAAAACGGCACTGGAAACGCTGGAATCGGACATCCGGAGGTCTGGAAACGGCCAAAAAATGCGAAAAGGTGCCAAATCGCATTTTGCTGCAAATCCCACTTTTCGGCCTTTTTTGGCCGTTTCCGGGCCTCCGGATGTCCGATTCCAGCGTTTCCAGTGCCGTTTTTGGGGTTTTGAGCCGTTTCGGACGCGCCTGCGGTGTCAGAATCACCAAATTCTGCACAGAAAAGTGTTGCTCTTATATGAACATTGAATGTAAAGCATGTGAAAGAATATATTTATTCCTTTTCACACTGACATTTCTCACGCAAGTATCCATATTTTCTTGCTTTTGTAGAGAGAGAAAAGAGAAAATAGTGAATTTCTTACAGGGCCCCAAAATGAGCTCCCTTTTTTATGCTGCTTTGAATTGTAGAGTATTGAGTACACCACCTCCAAGTTTTTTGTGTAGATAGGTGATCCTTTTATATAAAAACTTGTCCCTTTTCCTTCATTACAAATTTATGAATTGTGACTAATTTTAAAGGGTCTTCGACATTGAATTTTAACATTTAGTCTGTCAAATATCATAGAGCTACTCGTGCTCTAGATTTGGAACTAAAAAGCCTTGCAATAGGAGTTATAGTGCAAAAGTTATAGCTATTTTACTATATCTCTTCATATTCCATGCAATTAAATTCTATCAATATTATATATTATTTTAAATTCAATTTAGAGAAATATTATGAATATTCAAAGTTAATAAAATCTCTAGACTAAGTTTGGTCATTTTGATGACCATTTCTAGCAAATTTAGAAGGAATTTGATCGTAGTGTAGAAAGCAAAGTTAATCCAGAGATCATGGGGTGTCCAAAATGCCAAAACCCTCCACAAAGTGGATTTGTCCATTTGGACATCCTCCAAATAGCCAAATTTTTGCCGTAGAGGGTTTTGATATTTTTGGACACCCCATGACAACTCGATCAACTTTTCCTTTTGTGCCATGGTCATATTCCTTCTAGATTTGCTAGAAATGGTCATTAAAATGGACAAAGTTATTAAATTCCTTCATCTACCCCTTCAAATTATATATTTTTTCATCAAAATCATGAAATTCATCAACCTTTACGAGGCGATAAATTTATTTTCCAAAAATGGACATTGAAATGGCCAAATTTGTCAAATTTCTTTATCGACCACTTCAAAATTTATATTTCTTCATAGAAAATCATGAAATGCATCAACCTTTATAAGGTGATGTAGCCAACCTAAAAATTAAATTAAAAAATAGCTACAAGGTTCCTCCATGAGCAAGAAAACATAGGAAATGCCATTTTTGCAAGGTGATGTAGTGGAAGACTGAATTTGTTGAATTCCCCTTCAAAACATATATTTTATCATGTAAAGCATGGCAAAAATGGTGTTTAATTCATAATCGACCATAAAAAGCATATAGCACACCTAGGAGCGTGTTTTTTAACGAATGTGCATCACATTGAGGAAAAAACGGTGTTTAATGCTTGATCAACAATGCAAAGCCTATTTGATGGGCACAATACTTTGCACATGCCTCAACCTAGGTGGTATTGACTTGCGTGCAAAGTGGCACCCCCATCCGATAAGTACTTGTTTGGATAACACACCTAGGAGTTTGTGAAGTTATTAGTTAAAAAAAGGCATGATTCAATGGATAGCCAATTTTGAGTAGCAATTGACATTAGAAAATTATTTGTGAGGTTAGTAGTCTTGAAAAACATGTGTTTATTAATGAAAATAATTGAGTCTAATTATTACGAAATCAATTACACTTAGTAAGATATTTATTAATCAAAAGAAAGAGAAGGGTGACATAAGAAAACTATTTGGGAGGTTAGTATTTTCAAAACAAGCATGTTATTATGAAAACAATTGAGTAGACTTATTATGAACAAAATTCATTATAATTACTATGAAAGCAATTGCGCTTAGTAGGATATTTGTTAATAAAAAAGAAAGAGAAGAGTGAAAGGAAAGGAAAAGGAAAAAGACTAGTGAAGAGAAAGAAAAGGAAAAGGAAAAAGAAGGGTACAAAAGGAAAATCTTAATTTTCCCTTAAAAAGTATAAAAAGGTCTTCTTCCCTCATTCATTCTTATCTGAATCAAATGGAGCAAAAAGTACGAAGGAGCAAGAGGAAGAATCAAGGAGAGTCTACATCCTATCTTCAAAACCTTTAGCTAGCTTAGCTAGGCATGTAGAATTTATATTCATGTTTCCTTTTCTTAAATATTTAAGAAAGAGATATTGAGAGAGAAGAGAGAGGGGAAAAGAATCGTTTTGGGAAGGAGAGGGAGTCCATGGCTGACGGAAAAAGCACGGATGGTAGGAAAGGAGAAGAGAGGCGATGGAAGAGAGTAGGGGAAGGAAGAGAAGAGTAGGGGAAGGGGAGAGGCTGATGAAGGGGAAAGGATGGAGGGCGACGGAAGGAGAAAGGAAAGAGGGCAATAGAGAAATGTATGGGCAGAAGGAGAATGGAGAGGGTGACGCAAGGGGGTGGAAGGGGAACTAAGAGGACGATGCAAGGGAGAAGTGAGAGGATGAAGGAAGGGGGGATAAACGAGGATTACCAAAAAGTGAGCGGAGAAAAGCGAGCAGCCCCAAATAAGCGAGCAAGATTAAATAGCTTTCAAGCGAGCGAGAACCTCATCCAGCATCTTATTCCTCTCAATATCATTGGAACAATTGATGTGATCATAAGCAAATTAAACATATTCCAACAATGAAGGCATGCCTAAAACTCACAATTAACTTCTCTTTCATCCCCATACTATCAATTTGAGTCGTTGTGGAGAGGTAGAGACACAACAATACATAAAATTTGTGCTAAAAAAAGCAAACACTACTCAGATTGAACATCCACATAGCAAGATAATGATAGATCATAAGGTAGAATATGTGACTGAAAATATGTAAACATGATCATGTGCTACATATACATATCATGTCTTTTATGCTTGCAGAAGGTCATCCATACATTTGATCCAAAAACATGGAAACAGAACTAACTATGTCAAAAGAAAAAAAACACATTTTCATCATAAGGATTAATTTTGCTTAGTGAAAATACCTATGTAATCTGGACAATACCATGCTTTTAAAAACTTAGGGAGCCAAAACAGGATTTTAGCCCTCCATACTTCTATTATGACCAATGTCTGAATGATAGTTCTATCGGAACTAGAAATGACTGCATCTAACCACTATGTTGAGTGCTCATCCAGTATCCTGTAGACTATTATGTTAAACTCAATACGTGACCACAAACTCAAGCATAAGAGGAGCATGATTCAAGTGAAATAATTGGCAAAGACACTCTGTAACTAGTATCCTACTCCTCATGTTTGACAAGAATGCAAACAATAATGAAATCACATTATCTTTAGTTTTAAAGTAAGCAAAGCACCAAAAATAAATGCAAACGTATTGGATGAGGAATAAATAGGTATAGATATAGATAGACCTATATATATATGCATTCATAGATATAATGATGATTAAAGTTGGACGGTCATAATAATATTATGTGTACTATCATTGGGATTAGGACTACTATTGGTAATATTGTATGTAGTGGTAGGAGAACTACCATTAAGGAAAACTCAAATAAAATTACTAATGGTGGTGATAAAACTACCACTAGTAGTTTGGTAATTACCCCTAACATCTACAACAAATATTTGATGGGTAGCTAGTATTAGGTCAAAAGGCCCCGATTGTGCTATAATAATGGACCAAAAAAGGGAGTGCTATAGCATCACCTAAGGGTCACTTTTTATCCATGAAAGACTCAAGTCAGTGCAACCTAGGTCATATAGATCTAGGTCATGTGGAGTGGTTCGTGTCTCTTTCCTTGACAAAAAAGTTACACTACCTTTGATAGTAACTACAAAGATTGCTGCCATAGTGCTGTAGAGTAGCCCCTAGGTTGCACCATCATCCTTTTTTGCTTTTGAGCCATTAAGTTTGATCCACTGATTTTATGTAGAATTATTCTACTATATGTTCACATGTCCTTAATAGGATCTTGATATAATCCCTTCCATTGTAAGTACTGTTATGGATAAAATTGTCTAAGGAAAAAGGCATTAATATGTATGTGTGTTTGTATATGTGGCAATAGTATAATAAAATATGGTGTGCATAGGGCCCAAGGTTGAGATGGCAGGGCATGACCATGTGCCACCCTTCCATGTAAGAGGACCCATAAGGTGTGTTGTACATAATACATAATAGTAATATTATAAAATGCAAGGTGGCATGGCTCCTCCATGTGCCACCCCTCCACGTAGGCTGCATTTAGTGAGATATGGCTCAAAGTCCATGGGAGAAGCAATATAAAATAGGTGGAGATGGATATTATATTGAGTTATACCCTCCATATGAGATAGGCCCATGTGGGGGAGGTATAGAAGGACCAAGAGAGCTAGTTAAATAATGGGGAAAGTAGGATGAGGTGGCAAGATTCCTTGTGCCAACCCTCCACTTTGTTGAGAGTTCACGCTCAACATCATGTGATCATGTGTGCATAGCACCATCACGTGATCATATGTGCATAGCACTAACCTTATAGAGTGCTATAAAGGAAAGGGTTAGCTCCCCTAACCCTAACCCTAAAAGGGTTTGTATATATTCTATTTTTTCAACTAAATCTAGTGTACAGTTAGTCATTTGTGGTGTGCTCTCTAGCTGTGCCCTCTCTCCTCATCTCCACTCTTCTCCTCTCCCCTCTTCATATTTTGTCATGGTATCAGAGCTCCCTTGTCTTCCGTTGAGACATTGCGATTTTTGAGAGTGTGAGAGAGTGATTGAGAGGTTTCTATCTTTCATTCCGTTGATGAAAGATTTTCGTTCATGTGAGAGGAATTTCCGTCCATTCATTTTGTGAGAGTTTCATTGAGAGATTCATTCTATCTATTCCGTTCATTCTTCCGTGAGAGTGAGTAGCTCTTCTTGTGAGAGATTTGTGAGTTTGTTCTTCTACTCTACCTTCCGAGGGAGAGAAAGAGATAGCTTCCTTCCATGTTGAGAGTTTTTTGAGTGAAAGGTTTGTATTAAAAGAGAAGAAGGGAACGCCGAGACTTCTCCAAGGAGCCCTTGAGCACGGGGACTGTCTAAGGTAGCAAACATGCAACACAACACTTCCAACAAAGACTTCGAGTGTTCCAGAGAACCTACAGCTCAGGCTTCTACGATCGAGTCGAGGTAGTCGACGTAGGTTGTCTTGCGCCCTCCCAGCGGCCGTCGACCCAGCTCAACAACAAACCCACCGGTACAAACTCTTCCGTCCTCTCTGGCCATGCCTTTGGGTTCCTCCCGTGCGCAAACAGATTGAATATCACCATCGTTTTCTCGGGTATCTCATACCCTGCCACCTTCGTGGCCTTCAAACACTCTCTGGGTGCCACAAACGGGCCTGGCTGCGACAACCGGAGCACTTCCATCGTCACGCACCTTAAGTATGGCAGATTTGGCAAGTCTCCCTCGTCAAGAGCACGCTCTTTCCCAACCACATTATCCAATTCTTCTTGCAATTTGCTCATCACACGCGGGTGCCGCAGCAGTTGTACCATAGCCCACTCATTGCGCCCTTGATACGGTCGGCGGCAGCAGCAGCGGCGGCTTCTTCAACGACCAGTTGATCGTAGAAGACGACGGAATCCCGAGATTCCGTCGGTATCTTCCAAGATTCCGGTCTCCCTCCTTGCGACACGTGGCGGATCAAATTTACCTACGGTTAGATTAAAGTAACCTTGCTAGGTTGGTATAGTCAAGTTTCCTTGGGTTGGGTTTGGTTGGCCAAATTTGTGCCACGTGGCAACCTTATCCTATCCCCGTGCCACGTCACTACATTATCCTGACACGTGTCAATCCTATCTGCCACGTCATTTAGCCACGTCATCAGCACCACGTAAGCAGTCCACGTCAGCTGCCACGTCATCATCGACTGCCACGTCAGCACCGACTGCCACGTCATCACAGACTGCCACGTCATCACCGACTGCCACGTCATCAGGCCACGTCACCTGCCACGTCATCAGTGACACGTCATCTGCCACGTCATCTGTGCCACGTCATCAGTGCCACGTCATCAGTGCCACGTCATCAGTGACACCTCAACACTGCCACCTCAGCACAGAGCTTCACTGGCACACCTCTTGCTAAGCACAGTGCCACATCATCACTGCATGTGACTCACAGTGACACATCATCATTGGGCACCATTTGCACTCCTTTTGCCCCTCCACCTAGATCAAGTCATATCTCTTGATCCAGGAAGAATTTGAGGGTGCTCCAAAAAGGAAAGTCGCTCGATTTTTCGTGCTCTACGCGCTCGTTACATCACGCGCACATTTCGGCGCAAGTTACACTCACATTTGAGCCTCGCCGACAACACCACTTCCTTCACGCACATTTGCCTCTACATCGACGCATCTGACCCAGCACTTAAAAAGAACAAAGGAAAAGGAATTATTTGCTGCTCTTTCATCGATCGACGGTTGGTTTAGATCTAGATCAGAGTAGACTAGATCGCCATAGAGGGGACGCTTTGAATTCCCCAAGTTGCCAATCTAAGCCATGCCCGAAATTCCCGACTAGTACCTACTCGGAGTCAGTCCATACGCTCACATCCGATTTCACATCATTACATTACCTGAAATCTTACGTTCATCAGTTCAGTGAGCAGACTTCAGAGTTCAGAGGCATTGCAGAGATTGATTCAGTGGGCAGATAGCACTTGATTTCACACACACATGCCACCATTGTAAAGCCTATTTGGCTATCTCACGGCATCGTGCACATCATTTTTCAGCCTTGTAAAGCCTCTTGGCTATTCCCGGCATCATTGCCACAAGCCTTGTAATACAGATCAGATTTTGTATACTGCAGTTCTATCTTCACCGACGGTACAGAGATTTCACTTGGCATCTTCAGTGTATTTGCAGTTGATTCATACAGAGTTTTTTCAGGACACTTTTGAGTACATTGTTTGCACCATGTCGACTAGCAACCTCAATCTGGAGGCATCTGCTAAGTTAGACAACTCCAATTACGGTACATGGAAATACCGAATGGAGACCATTCTTGTGCTTCAGGACAAATGGGAGTATGTCGATGGATCCATACCTAGACCATTGGCAGATCCAGCCACCAGTAGCTCTACTCCATCTGTTGTCACAGCACCAGCAACGGGATCTACATCGGGATCTACATCTACACAAACAGTTTCCGCACCAGTAGCAGATCCTGCCATTGCCCGAGCTCAAGCAGAATGGGATAAGAAAGACAAGTATGCCTATCACCTGATCAAGCAGAATGTGCAAGATGTCATGCTAGCACAGCTCAACACAGTAAAGACATCAAAAGAAGCATGGGATATGTTCGCAGCTCTCTACGAGTCCAAGAACACATCCAGGATTCTCACCTTGAGAAACCAGATCAACCAGAGTTTCCGCAACAGCAATGAAACTGGTCATGCTTATGTACTCCGCATCAAAGACTACAACAATCAACTTGCAGCAGCAGGAGAGACTATGAATCCCGCAGAAATGGTTCAAGTAATCCTGAATGGACTAGGAGAGGGATATGAGAATCTAGTCCAGAGTATTGCCATCCAACGGCAAATTCCAACACTGGAAGAACTTCAGTCAGTTCTACTTGGTGAAGAACTCAGGACTCAAGCCATTCAAGCACGTAAAGGTCATTCTAATGATCAGGCATTCACAGCTTCAGACAGAAGCAGAGGCAAAGGCAGAAACAGAGGTAGATCATATCAGAAAAGTGGTCAAAATCAAAGTCAGAATCAGCATCAGCATCAGCAGCATCCTCAGCAACATCAAAATCAGCAAAGAGGAAATCATTCCAACCGAGGAAGATTCCAAGGACGAGGGAATGCATCCACCAATGTGTCAAACATTCAATGCAACTATTGTCACAAGTTTGGACACTATGAAAGAGATTGCCGCAAGAAGCAGTATGACCAAGGCGGTCAATCCAGCAGTAATCGAGGGAATTCCCGAGGAAGAGGAAATCATCGTGGTGGACATTCTAGTCACAGTCATTTTGCAAATGAACATGGGAATATGTTTCTTGCAAGTGAGGAATTGTATCAGACTGATACAATAATGCACCCAGACACTGATTTCAATCCCAAAGAGGATTTCAGCTATCAAGTCGACCAAGTGGAACAGGATCCTTGGTACATCGACAGCGGTGCATCATCTCATATGACAAATCATCAGGAATGGTTCACAGAAATGAAGCCATTAGAAGGTCAAAAGAATGTCATCTACACAGCAGACAATACACCGAATCCGGTTCAAGGGACAGGTGTTATCCCTATGAACAATTTCACTGGTACAAAAGGATTAGTCAAAGATGTGCTCTATGTTCCGAAGCTCAGCAAGAACCTTTTGTCAGTAGGTCAAATGACGGAACACAACTACAAAGTCATCTTCGACGGTGATGAATGCACTATCAGAGACAAATCCAAAAGAGGTCAGCTAGTAGCAAAAGGTGTCAAGGAAGGACGCTTATACAGGATGCTAGCTACAGTACCAGATCAACATGCCATGTCAGCCCAAATGCAACAGATGCCACTATCTGCAAAATGGCATAAGAGATATGGTCATGTCAACTTCAAGTACTTGTTAGATCTAAGGAATCAAAATATGGCAATTGGGATTCCGAAGCTACAGTTTCTTGGAACAGTTTGTGAAGCATGCTGCTTCGGCAAACAAAAGCGAACCAACTTTGTCAGAAGTACCTCTCGTGCACGAGGTATTCTTGATTTGATTCATACAGATGTATGGGGTTATGCCCAGACCCGCAGCATCAATGGTTCACTTTATTACTTGACCTTCATCGACGACTACAGCAGATATTGTTGGGTCTACTTTCTGAAAGAGAAATCTGAAGTGTTTGCCAGATTTCAAGAATTTAAAGCCATGGTAGAAAACCAAACAGGCAGAAAGATCAAGGTCATGAGATCAGACAGAGGAGGTGAATACATGTCTTCAGCCTTCATGAACTTTTGCAAAACTCACGGCATTCGAAGACAATTCACATGTGCAGATACTCCTCAGCAAAATGCAATAGCTGAAAGGAAGAATGGGACTTTAGCAGACAGTGCTAGAGCAATGCTTAGTGAAAAGCATCTTCCGAATCAGTATTGGGCAGAAGCAATAGCTACAGCTAACTACTTGCTTAATCGGCTTCCTACCGAACCGATACAAGGAATGACTCCTTATGAAGCATTCACTGGACACAAGCCACGCATTGGGCATCTCCGCATATTTGGTTGCATAGCATATGCCCACATACATGATGATCATCGCAGGAAATTGGATGCGAAGTCACGCAAATGCATCATGGTTGGCTACAGTGAAGAAAGTAAAGCATACAAATTGTATGATCCCATCAACCGCAAAGTCATTATCTCCAGAGATGTAATCTTCGATGAGGAATCAGAATGGAAAACCTCACCTACACAGGAGATAGAAGCATCGACTTCACAGTCACTTACAGAACAGGTTGATGAAGAAGAGCAAGAATTGCCATCAACACCCCAATCAGCGTCACAGCAGCTCAGACGGTCTACTAGGGAAAGCAGACCACCAGCCAGATTGACATATGCTCAGAAAGGCAAAGCAATTCAGGTGGAAACCACCAACTATGCTCTTATGACTACCATCATGGCTACAGAAGAGCCAGTGTACTTCGAAGACGCAGTAGATAAGCCAGAATGGCAAACTGCAATGAATGAAGAAATGGATGCTTTGTATAAAAATAACACTTGGGAATTATGTGACCTTCCACCAGGAAAGAAGGCCATAGCCAACAAATGGGTATACAAAGTGAAGTACAATCCAGATGGCAGTATTCAAAGATACAAAGCCAGATTAGTTGCAAAAGGATTTGCACAACAATATGGTCAAGATTATGATGAGACTTATGCTCCAGTAGCAAAGATGGATTCCATACGGTTCTTGATATCACTAGCGACACTCAGTAAATGGAATGTGTATCAGCTCGATGTCAAGAATGCATTTCTCAATGGTTATCTAGACGAGGAAGTCTACATGCAACAACCAGCCGGTTATATTGAACCAGGACAGGAGAACAAGGTTTGCCATCTCAAGAAAAGTCTCTATGGCTTAAAGCAAGCCCCCAGAAGTTGGTACAGCAGAATTGACAATTATTTTGCTGATCTGGGATACATGAAGTCCAATGCAGATCATACTCTCTACTACAAAGTTCACGGGGAAGATATTACTATTGCACTCTTGTACGTAGATGATCTGATTGTGACAGGAAGCAAGGATAGCTTCATCCGAAAGCTAAAACAAGACTTATCTGCAGAGTTCGACATGAAAGATCTTGGACTTATGCACTATTGTCTTGGAATTGAGTTCTGGAGAGATTCAGATAGCACATTCATGAGTCAGCTCAAATATGTTGACAGTCTCCTGAAGAAGTTTCATATGGCAGATTGCAAGATTGCAGCCACTCCCATGGAACAGAGTTTGAAACTTACTAAAGATTCAGAAAAGCCTACAGTCAATGACAGATACTACAGGCAACTCATTGGATCTCTTATATATCTGACAATCACACGGCCAGATATTTGTTATGCAGTAAGCTCACTAGCACAATTTATGGCAAATCCAAAACAGTCTCACTGGAATGCAGCCAAAAGAGTCTTGAGATACATCAGAGGTACAAGACAATTTGGGATAGAATACAGAGGAAGTCATCCACGGTTGCATGGATACTGTGATAGTGACTATGCTGGAGATCATGAGACCAGGAGATCGACACAGGGATATGCATTTTTCCTTGGTCACGGTGCTATATCATGGTTGTCAAACAAACAGCCAACTGTTTCTTTGTCTTCAACTGAAGCAGAATATAGAGCACTCACTACAGGTGCATGTGAGGCTATATGGCTCAGAAGACTATTGTCAGAAACAGATTACTTTGATGAGTCAAAGCCAACAACAATATACTGTGATAATCAATCGGCTCAAGCATTGGCCAAAAATCCAGTATATCACTCCAGAACAAAGCACATTGATGTCAGAGAGCACTTCATCAGAGAAAGAGTGTTACTTGGTGACATCACACTGCAGCATTGTGATAGCAAAGAAAATGTTGCAGACATCTTTACCAAACCACTCGGTAAAGAGCTATTCGAGAAACACCGACTAGCTCTTGGTTTGATGCAGAGGAAGGACATTCCCATTAAAGGGGTGTGATGGAATGTAATGCTCAGTCCTTCTTCGATTCCCCAGAATCATCATCTTGAGGGAAGGCCTACTTCATGATGTTGATCTTGAGGGAAGGTGTTGAGAGTTCACGCTCAACATCATGTGATCATGTGTGCATAGCACCATCACGTGATCATATGTGCATAGCACTAACCTTATAGAGTGCTATAAAGGAAAGGGTTAGCTCCCCTAACCCTAACCCTAAAAGGGTTTGTATATATTCTATTTTTTCAACTAAATCTAGTGTACAGTTAGTCATTTGTGGTGTGCTCTCTAGCTGTGCCCTCTCTCCTCATCTCCACTCTTCTCCTCTCCCCTCTTCATATTTTGTCACACTTGTCCTCCTAGAGGTTTGAACATATTATAAAATTGGAAAGAGACCAAGGGAGTATCATAGACTTGAGATATGGGGCTTGATTTATGTGGAAAATTGAGGCAAAGGGTTGTCGCACACAATTGAGAGTGCGTAACCACCTAGCTCACATGGGAGACTTTTCCACACACACCATGCATGTGGGAGGATACATTAATGTGGAGAGATCCCCTCTTTTGGCTATAAAAGGAAGGGGCTATTCCTTGATGAGACACGCTCATTCTTGTAAAGCCACCTAGCTAGTATTTTGATATTTCCCTCTCATCCCTTCTTTCAAATAAAGTATGGTTCTCTTCCCTTGATGTCTACATCTCCACATTCCTCCTTCTATCATGTACATGCTTCTCTTCCCCCTCTCCCTTTCCCCTTGTGTCATAGTCTCCCTTTTCCTTCCCTCCACTTCTAATTCCTCTTTCACCCCTATGACATCCCTTCGCCCTCATGATCTCCTCTTCACTATGGCCTTTGAGCGTCGCCATACTTAGCCTCTAGCCTCTGGTCTCGATTACTTTTCCGGCTAAAAGTACTTGTACTTTAAGTTTCACATATACTTAACAAACCACTAGGCTTCAACACAAATTCATTCTTATGTTTCAAGCCTCAAACTCAAACACCCTTGTAAAAGGGATAATGTATTAAAGCTACATTCAATCCATCAAATCTTTTGAATAATAGTTCTATTGAAAATTCATGTATCATCAATAGGATTTCATCCATTATATGTTCATTTGTCTTTAATAGTATGTCTAAAAATTTATGTATCTTCAATATTATTTCTCTCATGTGTTCCAATATCTTCAAAAGGATACCTTTATTTATGTCCAAAATTGAGCATTGATTTGTATTTATCAAACACGATTTCACTCCACCTATTCTTTAGAATGAAATTTTTTCGCCAAAAGTGGGCCAAATGTAAGGTCTTTCCACATATTCTTAAGAATGAAAATTTTGGCCTAACGTTGGCAAGTCTATGGAATGAGGGTAAGGCCAAAGTCTCTAGTACGGTGCATTAGGTCTTGATTAATTCTTCTTTAGGTTTGAATATTTAATGCATTAACTTCACAACTATTATTTATGCTTGAACTTGTAATGTATTAATTTCATGACTTAGGATTTTATGAAGTTATATCTAACATGTCCCAAATTTAATGGAAATTAATATCCTACATAACACAACAAAGTATTATCATATCCCTTCCCAAAATGAATGCTACCTAGCAACTCTCTTGGCATTTTCACTGCCTTGCATTTGAGTTAGCTATGATGAAGAATGTTGCCTGCCTTTGGAACCTCTTAGAGTTACCGTTAGCATGATCTAATTTCATATACCCCAAAACTTGAGACTTGGAGATTCCCATATCACACCAATGGTAGCTATCTTGTCCACTCTCAATGCTAGTAAGAGCTAGGCCCCATAGACTGGTAAAAGAAGTCTTTTTGGAGGTTCAATTTTTTCCTTCCGTCTTCTGCAGGCCCCATGATGAAATAGGATATATTCATCACCCTACATTTAATGCAAGAATTGACACAACTTTTTTGGACCTGACTATGTAGTTTACATCCCAAAATTGGTGCTAAAATTGCAGACTGGGAGATTCCCATATCACACCAATGGTAACTGTCTTGTCCACTCTCAACACTAGTAAGAGCCGGTCCCCATAGACCGGTAAAAGAAGTCTTTTTGGAGGTTCAATTTTTTGCCTCCGTCTTCTCCCGCCCCATGATGGAATACGATATATTCACCACCCTACATTTAATGCAAGAATTGACAACTTTTTTTGGACATGACTATGCAGCTTACATCCCAAAATTGGTGCTAAAATTGCATACCGGGCATCGCCATTTGTCGGGGGGTGTCCCTAGCGACCCCTTGGACTTGCTCTATTTGTCTAGTTGTCTCTCCACAAAAATCGGGGTGCATTTAATGGGCCAGAGGCGGCAGGTTGACCGACCAGTAGGTCAACCATTTTAGGTCTGCCGGGTCGGTTGGTTGGCCAGCCCTCTAGACCTATAAAAGGGAGGGCCTTGTGCTCTCATTCATCATCACTTAGAGAAGCCTTTGAGGAGCAGAAAGGAGCAGCACTAGTAGCAGCAGTTGGGCCTTATCCTGGAGATGAACCTGGCTGGAGACCTGCAGACTTAGCTCACTCAGAGGGCTGCCCACCTAGGCTGGTTTGCAGACAGCAAGGTGGAAGAGATCTGGACGGAAAGTCTACTCGCGCTCGAGGTGGAGCAAGCGGGCTCGAGTCTAGAGATAGCCGGCAGATAGGAGAAGGACCTTGTGGTAAGATCAGAGGACCACGTCATTGGTGGGACTCTGGATCTATCTCTTTTGTATTGTGTCCATAGCTTTGGATGGAAATATATTATTTTGGCATATTCTATATCTGGCTGGTTCATTGTCTATTGATGAGTCTGCACACCTATACTATGCACATAAGTTTAAGAAGTTTGTGATTCCACACCCCACACCACACTGTGTGAGCTCTTGGGCTATTCTATCAATCTTCCATTGTGCGTACCCTCTGTTGGTTGTTTTCTAACATGGTAACAGAAACCAAGTAGGAGGCTCACAGGTGTGGGAGCTTGAAGGCAGGCACCTTGCTGAAGGACGACCCTGATTCAAAAGCTCTTGGGAATCAACTTCCATGACGGGAGGACAGTGCCCTTGCGAGAAGGAGGGTGACTCAGGTTCAGTCAGGTGCGTTCAAAGTTCTGGTCTACTAAAGCTTGAGTTGTTTGACTTTGCTGTGTAGTCTAGCAGCAGAGATGTCGATCTCTTTAGCCTCTTCTTCCTATTTCCCCCATCTAGTAAAACTATATGCATCAATATGTATGTATGTATGTATGTATGTATGCATGCATGCATGCATCCATGTATGTATGTACACACACATACACATATATGTATGTATGTATGTGTACTAAAACTACTAAAACTATATGCAACAAATAATGTTGTTGATCAATTTTTGGCATACCCCACCAAAATCAAGACCCCCATTGCAAAGAAAGGTAAGGAACACAAGTGCTTGTTCTTATGCTCATGAGACAACAAAATGCATGACATAGGCAACCAATGGGGTCTTACTTTTGATGTTTATATGTACATTAGGAAAAAAGGGAGCTCATTTTGGGGCCTTTTAGAAGAGAGAGAAAATAGGCTCTCAACCAATTAGGAGTGGGCCAACGTAACGTTGAAAATTCAACAAAAGAAGATGAAAATAAGAAAAAGAAATAGTACTATATGTTCGTAGAAGCATGTCACATTAATAAGGTGATCTGATTTGAATCTTTAAAAAATTTATTTTCTGTGCAAAATTTGATGATTCTGACACCGCAGACGCGTCCGAAACGGCCCAAAACCCCAAGAACGGCACTGGAAACGCTGGAATCGGACATCCGGAGGCCCGGAAACGACCAAAAAAGGTCGAAAAACGTGATTTGCAGCAAAATGCGATACGGCACTTTTGAAATTTCAAAAGGTGCCAGATCGCATTTTGCTGCAAATCCCACTTTTTGGCCTTTTTTGGCCGTTTCCGGGCCTCTGGATGTCTGATTCCAGTGTTTCCAGTGCCGTTTTTGGGGTTTTGGGCCGTTCCGGACGCGTCTGCGGTGTTAGAATCACCAAATTCTGCACAGAAAAGTGTTGCTCTTATATGAACATTGAATGTAAAGCATGTG